>NW_022589726.1:18551329-18609164 GCF_004348235.1 Phoca vitulina | reverse complement strand
GGGGCTCGATCCCAGGACCCTGGGATCATGACCTGAGCCGAAGGCAGCCGCTTAACGACTGAGCCACCCAGGCGCCCCAAAGCTTTTTATCTTGATGAAGTCCCAATAGTTCATTTTTGCCCTTGCTTCCCTTGCCTTTGGCGATGTTTCTAGGAAGAAGTTGCTGCGGCTGAGGTCGAAGAGGTTGCTGCCTGTGTTCTCCTTTAGGATGTTGATGGACTCCTGTCTCACATTTAGGTCTTTCAACCATTTTGAGTCTATTTTTCTGTGTGGTGTAAGGAAATGGTCCAGTTTCATTCTTCTGCATGTGGCTGTCCAATTTTCCCAACACCATTTGTTGAAGAGACTGTCTTTTTTCCATTGGACATTTTTCCTGCTTTGTCGAAGATGAGTTGACCATAGAGTTGAGGGTCCATTTCTGGGCTGTCTATTCTGTTCCATTGATCGATGTGTCTGTTTTTGTGCCAGTACCATACTGTCTTGATGATGACAGCTTTGTAATAGAGCTGGAAGTCCGAAATTGTGATGCCGCCAGCTTTGCTTTTCTTTTTCAACATTCTTCTGGCTATTCGGGGTCTTTTCTGGTTCCATACAAATTTTAGGATTATTTGTTCCATTTCTTTGAAAAAAGTGGATGTTATTTTGATGGGGATTGCATTGAATGTGTAGATTGCTCTAAGTAGCATTGACATCTTCACAATATTTGTTCTTCCAATCCATGAGCATGGAACATTTTTCCATTTCTTTGTGTCTTCCTCAATTTCTTTCATGAGTATTTTATAGTTTTCTGAGTACAGAAACTTTGCCTCTTTGGTTAGATATATTCCTAGGTATCTTATGGTTTTGGGTGCAGTTGTAAATGGGATTGACCCCTTAATTTCTCTTTCTTCTGTCTTGTTGTTGGTGTATAGGAATGCCACTGATTTCTGTGCATTGATTTTATATCCTGCCACTTGACTGAATTCCTGTATGAGTTCTAGCAGTTTTGGGGTGGAGTCTTTTGGGTGTTCCACATAGAGTATCATATCATCTGCAAAGAGTGAGAGTTTGACTTCTTCTTTGCCGATTCGGATGCCTTTTATTTCTTTTTGTTGTCTGATTGCTGTGGCTAGGACTTCTAATAGTATGTTGAATAGCAGTGGCGATAGTGGACCTCCGTGCCATGTTCTTGACCTTAGGGGGAAAGCTCTCAGTTTTTCCCCATTGAGAATGATATTCACTGTGGGTTTTTCATAGATGGCTTTTATGATATTGAGGTATGTACCCTCTATCCCTACACTCTGAAGAGTTTTGATCAAGAAAGGATGCTGTACTTTGTCAAATGCTTTTTCTGCATCTATTGAGAGGATCATATGATTCTTGTTCTTTCTTTTGTTAATGTATTGTATCATGTTGATTGATTTGCGGATGTTGACCCAAACTTGCAGCCCAGGGATAAATCCCACTTGGTCGTGGTGAATAATCCTTTTAATGCACTGTTGGATCTTATTGGCTAGTATTTTGGTGAGAATTTTTGCATCCATGTTCATCAAGGATATTGGTCTGTAATTCTCCTTTTTGATGGGGTCTTTGTCTGGTTTGGGGATCAAGGTAATGGTGGCCTCATAAAACGAGTTTGGAAGTTTTCCTTCCATTTCTATTTTTTGGAACAGTTTCAGAAGAATAGGTATTAATTCTTCTTTAAATGTTTGGTACAATTCCCCTGGGAAGCCATCTGGCCCTGGGCTTTTGTTTTTTGGGAGATTTTTGATGACTGCTTCAATTTCCTTAGTGGTTATAGGTCTGTTCAGGTTTTCTATTTGTTCCTGGTTCAGTTTTGGTAGTTGATACATCTCTAGGAATGCATCCATTTCTTCCAGGTTATCTATTTGCTGGCATAGTGTTGCTCATAATATGTTCTTATAATTGTTTGTATTTCTTTGGTGTTGGTTGTGATCTCTCCTCTTTCATTCATGATTTTGTTGATTTGGGTCATTTCTCTTTTCTTTTTGATAAGTCTGGCCAGGGGTTTATCAATCTTGTTAATTCTTTCAAAGAACCAGCTCCTAGGGGCACCTGGGTGGCTCAGTCATTAAGCGTCTGCCTTCAGCTCAGGTCTGGATCCCAGGGTGCTGGGATCGAGCCCCGCATCGGGCTTCCTGCTCTGCAGGAAGCCTGCTTCTCCCTCTCCCACTCCCCCTGCTGTGTTCCCTCTCTCGCTGTGTCTCTCTCTGTCAAATAAATAAATAAATAAAATCTTAAAAAAAAAAGAAGAAGAACCAGCTCCTAGTTCGTTGATCTGTTCTACTGTTCTTTTGGTTTCTATTTCATTGATTTCTGCTCTGATCTTTATTATTTCTCTTCTTCTGCTGGGTTTAGGCTTTATTTGCTGTTCTTTCTCCAGCTCCTTTAGGTGTAGGGTTAGGTTGTGTACTTGAGACCTTTCTTGTTTCTTGAGAAAGGCTTGTATTGCTATATACTTTCCTCTTAGGACTGCCTTTACTGCATCCCAAAGATTCTGAACAGTTGTGTTTTCATTTTCATTGGTTTCCATGAATTTTTTTAATTCTTCTTTAATTTCCTGGTTGACCCATTCACTCTTTAGTAGGATGCTCTTTAGCCTCCATGTATTTGAGTTCTTTCTGACTTTCCTCTTGTGATTGAGTTCTAGTTTCAAAGCACTGTGGTCTGAAAATAGGCAGGGAATGATCCCAATCTTTTGGTACCGATTGAGACCTGATTTATGACCTAGGATGTGATCGATTCTGGAGAATGTTCCATGGGCACTAGAGAAGAATGTGTATTCTCTTGCTTTGGGATGGAATGTTCTGAATATGTCTGTGAAGTCCATTTGGTCCAGTGTGTCATTTAAAATCTTTATTTCCTTGTTGATCTTTTGCTTAGATGATCTGTCCATTTCAGTGAGGGGGGTGTTAAAGTCCCCCACTATTATTGTATTGTTGTCGATGTGTTTCTTTGCTTTTGTTATTAATTGCCTTATATAACTGGCTGCTCCCATGTTAGGGGCATAGATATTTACAATTGTTAGATCTTCTTGTTGGATAGACCCTTTAAGTAGGATATAGTGTCCTTCCTCATCTCTTATTACAGTCTCTGGTTTAAAATCTAATTTGTCTGATATAAGGATTGCCACCCCAGCTTTCTTTTGGTGTCCATTAGCATCATAAATGGTTTTCCACCCCCTCACTTTCAATCTGGGGGTGTCTTTGGGTCTAAAATGAGTCTCTTGCAGACAGCATATCAATGGGTCTTGTTTTTTTATCCAATCTGATGGCCTGTGTCTTTTGATTGGGGCATTTAGCCCATTTACATTCAGGGTAACTATTGAAAGATATGAATTTAGTGCCATTGTATTGCCTGTAAGGTGACTGTTACTGTATATTGTCTGTGTTCCTTTCTGGTCTATGTTGCACTTAAGCTCTCTCTTTGCTTAGAGGACCCCGTTCAATATTTCTTGTAGGGCTTGTAGGGTTTTGTGTTTGCAAATTCCTTTAGTTTTTGTTTGTCCTGGAAGCTTTTGATCTCTCCTTCTATTTTCAATGACAGCCTAGCTGGATATAGTATTCTTGGCTGCATATTTTTCTCATTTAGTGCTCTGAATATATGCCAGTCCTTTCTGGCCTGCCAGGTCTCTGTGGATAGGTCTGTTGCCAATCTAATGTTTCTACCATTGTAGGTTACATATCTCTTCTCCCGAGCTGCTTTCAGGATTTTCTCTTTGTCTCTGAGACTCATAAGTTTTACTGTTAGATGTCGGGGTGTTGACCTATTTTTATTGATTTTGAGAGGGGTTCTCTGTGCTTCCTGGATTTTGATGCCTGTTTCCTTCCCCAAATTAAGGAAGTTCTCTGCTATAATTTGCTCCAATATACCTTCTGCCCCCCTCTCTCTTTCTTCTTCTTCTGGGATCCCAATTATTCTAATGTTGTTTTGCCTTATGGTATCACTTATCTCTCGAATTCTGCCCTCGTACTCCAGTAGTTGTTTATCTCTCTTTTTCTCAGCTTCTTTATTTTCCATCATTTGGTCTTCTATATCACTGATTCTCTCTTCTGCCAAATTTATCCTAGCAGTTAGCGCCCCCATTTTTGATTGCACCTCATTAATAGCCTTTTTGATTTCGACTTGGTTAGATTTTAGTTCTTTTATTTCTCCAGAAAGAGTTTCTCTAATATCTTCCATGCTTTTTTCAAGCCCTGCTTGTATCTTTAAAGTGATGATTCTGAACTCTAGATCTGACATCATACTAATGTCCATATTGAGTAGGTCCCTGGCAGTCGGTACTACCTCTTGTTCTTTTTGTTGAGGTGATTTTTTCTGTCTTGTCATTTTGTCCAGAGGAGGACAGATGAATGAGGGAACAAAATGCTAACAGGGTAACAACATCCCCAGAAAATATACTCTAAACAAATCAGAAAAGACCTGAAGCCGGGGGAAAAGAAAGGGAAAGAGAGAAAAAAGAAAAAAAGAAAAAAGAAAAAGATAAAGATAAAAAGAAACAAAAACAGAACAAAACAAAAAAGAAACAGAATATGATCAAATATGATCAGGCTGGTGCATAGATCAGTGCCACACACTAGATTTTGGGTGTATTTTGGTCTGTTAGAAGAAAGTGTCTCCCAAAATTTTAAAGAAAGAAAAACTTATATATGTACAAAAATAAGGGTTGATATGATGAAGGGATGGAATATGACTGTAAAGATGAAAATTATGAAAAATTTTATAAAAGGAATTGATAAGAAGTTGTTTGAAAAAAGAAAGAAGAGGATTAAAAAAAAGAAAAAAAGGGAGAGAATATGATCAGGCAGGAGAGTAGAACAAAACCATACACTAGAGATTTAGGGTATATTTTGATCTGTTAGAAGAAACTATCTCAAAATTATAAAGAGAGAACAACTTATATATATATGCCAAAAATAAGGGTAACTACTATGAAGGGATAGAATATGACTCTAAAAGTGAAAAATAAAAATGTTTTTTAAAAAAGGGATTGATAAGATGTTGGTTGAAAAAGGGAAAAAGAAAAATTCAAAAAAAAAAGTTAAAAAAAATTAGCTTTGAAAGACTACAGAATCATGGTAAAAAAGCCATGAATTCTATGTGCAGTATTCCCCTAGCGCTGGAGTTCTGCCGTTCTCATTGATCGGTAAACTTGGTCTTGGCTGGCTGTTCTCACTGATCTTCTGGGGGAGGGGCCTGTTGCCGTGGTTCCCAAATGTCTTTGCGGGAGGCGGAATTGCCCCGCCCTTGCCTGGTCCGGGCTAAGCAATCTGCTCGGGTTTGCTCTCGGGAGCTTTTGTTCCCTGCAAGCTTTCCGTTCGGCTTTGGAGGAGGAGAGTGAAAATGGCGGCCTCCCAATCTCAGCCCCAGAGGAGCCGAGAACGCGGGGCCCCACTCTTCAGTGAGCCCCCAGAGAAAAGCAGTCAGTCACTCCCATCTCCCCGGTCTCCGGCCGCACTCTGTGCTCACCCGGCCTGTGACCGAGCGTTTCTATCTCTGGCACCCGACCCCGTGTGGAGCCTCCAAACCCAGCAGATCCCTGCGGTGCGCTCCCACGCCTCTCCTCCCGGGAGAAGAAGGGGAGTCTCCCCGCATCTGCTGCTTGTTGGGTCCCTGCTGGAGGAGCAGTGGCCCGACTCTGCCACGGATCACGGTTTATGGCAACCCCAAGCTGAGAGCCCGCGCCTCGGCTCCGTCTCTGCAGCCGGCTTCCCCGCTCCGATACCTGGGAGCTCTGCCGCACTCAGGCACCCCCGGTCTTTCTGTGACGCCGAGGGTCTTGAGACCACACTGTCCCGCGAGGGTTCCAGCCCCCGCTTAGCAACTGGAGTGATGTCCCTCAGTGGAGCCGACTTCTTAAAGTTCCGATTTTGTGCTCCGCTGCTCTATCACTTGCCAGAAGCGGCCAACGGAGTCCCCCTCCCCCGCCGTCTATCCTCCCAAATATCGCCTCCGATTCACTTCTCCGCACGTCCTACCTTCCAGAAAGTGGTTGCTTTTCTGTTCAGAGAGCTGTTGCTATTTTTTTCTTCGATCTCCTGTTGAGTTTGTAGGTGTTCAGAATGGGTTGATCCCTATCCAGCTGAATTCCTGAGACCAGATGAAATTTAGGTCTCCTACTCCTCTGCCATCTTGCTCCGCCCCTCCCAAGCTGGAGCTTTAATCAAGCAGGAGCCCCATACAATTTCCCACATTTTTTTCAGTCTTATAGAGGTATAATTGAGATATAATAAATGGTAATATATTGATAGTGTACAACATAATGATTTGATTTATGTATACATTGTGAAAAGGCTCCCACAGTTGAGTTAATGAACGCATCCATCACATCACATAGTTATCTTTTGTGTGTGTGTGTGTGTATGTGTATGTGTGAGAGAGAGACAGAGAGATAGAGACTTAAGTTCTACTCTCTTAGCACATTTCAATTACACAATACAGTGTTATCAACTACAGTCATCAGGAAAGAAAATACCTCCTTTTTTAAAAGATTTCATTTATCTATTTGAGAGAGAGAGCAAGCACGAGTGGGAGGAGGGGCAGAGGGAGAGGGAGAAGCAAGCTCCCTGCTGAGCAGGGAGCCCAACGTAGGGCTCAGTCCAGGATTCGGGGATCATGACCTGAGCCAAAGGCAGATGCCTAAACACCTGAGCCACCCAGGCACCCCAA
The DNA here is from genome assembly GCF_004348235.1 of Phoca vitulina. Taxonomy (NCBI): domain Eukaryota; kingdom Metazoa; phylum Chordata; class Mammalia; order Carnivora; family Phocidae; genus Phoca; species Phoca vitulina. The sequence goes on along the minus strand of NW_022589726.1, from coordinate 18,602,495 downwards.
GAACATAGCTCCTTAGTACACCACCTATAGTGGTAAGACGGCCCTAAATCCAGAGCTCTGGGCACATTCACCAATTCTACTTTACTTCTTACTGGCTTCTCCTTATTTTTTTTCCCAGCTCCAGGTCTATGCAATAGTGCTGACCCATATTTGCCCCTCCCTAAGAAAGAGCACCCTGAGAAGGGTGGAGTTGGGCAGAACTACAGCATTCCTCCCAGACAACCCTGAGCGTCCCATTGGCACAAACTCAAGATGCAACCTTCCTGCACGCCTCATCTTCCCCAGGGCTACTCAGAGTAAACCTCAATCCAAGATTGCTGTTTGGTGTAGCTAGTATAAGAAGTCTGGCCTCCTTTTGGTGCTAAGACTGGATGAGATCTGAAGGTCAGGACTCCTCCAGGCTGTGAATATAGTTCACCACTCTCAACCTGGCCAACAGAATTTAAAAATCACCTGGTCAAATCATTTGCATTGGCCCCATGCTCCTTTTTCCAGAGCCCATCAACTAGACAACATCTGGTTTTTGTGGTCTCCACTCATTGGCTTTGAGAGTGGAAATGCTGGGCTGCTGGAGAGAAACTCCAAGACCCAGAATCACGTGGCAACTTATGGGGAAGAAACCATTTGCCAAAGTCAATGTGTCCACTTACAAGATACCTATTGGCCATTTTGACTTCTTTGAGAATGAACCTGTCAGCCTGTTTTGATTTACTATACATGCAGAATAGATTGCCTTTATTTAAGGGTGAGAACATAAGGCCATAGTTTGACGCAGTGGTGACAGGTAGCTGAGGGTCAGATCCAATCTCCTAGGGAGGCTTGGAGAACAGGAAGAATAGAGTGGGTACCTTCCACCAGGGCCAATTTTAAAAGACAGGGACTGAGCTAGTTGACCTCAGATAATCTAGACCTGTCCAATATGGTAACCACTAGCCTATTTCCATCCTGGAAGAAAGACCTGGAAGAAGACTCACCTTGTCAGTGAAGAAAGTGTAATCGTCATTGAGTTCCTTGATCTGCTGTTGCTCCAGCTGCTTCGCCTCCTGGACCTCAGGGTTGATCCTCACATCCAGTGGCTCCAGAAAGCTTTGATTCATTACAACTTCTTAGATGCCCCCAAGGCACACTGCTGGACATACAAACCCCAGCCCCCCCAAGACCACCACCAAGGCCAAAGCTCACCCTACTGTGGCTGCCCACCCCAAAACACCCTCCCCCATAGCTCCCAGGCTGCTGCCTTGGCCCAGACCCATAGCTATACTGCTGGAGAAGCTCCTGCTCCCACCAAAACTAACAAGACTCCCGCTACTGTAATCTCCTGGCCTGGTGTGGCCTTGGCAGCAGCCATCACTCTTGCAGACCAACAGTTAGTTTTCTGCCCCTCTCTGCGCCCCCCCCCCCCGCCGGCAGGATGGCCAAGCCACTCCAAAGCTCCTGTTCTGACACCTCAAGGCATAGATCTGCCTGCTCATGGTGACTCAAGGAGCATGAGTAATACTGAAGAGGTGGAAAGAGGCTGTCTCAATGTTCCTCTGCTGGGATGCAGAAGGATCCCCTCATATCTCCTGGAGTTGGCAGCTGGCCAAGGATAAGTTCTTGGGTTTGGCTCTCTTGAAGCTGAAAGTGACAAGAAAAAAACACTACCATCTACTTGGGAACACTATGTCAAATAATCATCACTTAGCAGGGTTTTCTTATTATTATTTATCTATCAACTATCTGTTGACCTAGGCAATACAAAGTGTGTGCGATTATATCCCAAAAGCTCTCAGATAAGGCGTTTTCTGAAACCATTGGTATTTCAACATTATTAGTTTCTATCAGAGTGGTATTGAAACTCCAGGTACATCTTCTAGAGCCTTCAGACAGTGACACTGATGAATTAGAAAGTGATCTGGAAAGAATGGTGACTCAACGGGACCTATTCAATGGAGCTTTCCATAGCTGATGAGAGTTGCTTCTGCTTCTCTAACCACCCTCCCCCCAAATAGGTGTGTGAGTGTGTGTGTGTTCCCAAAACAGATGTCCAAAAAAGAATAGAAAATAGTTAAATAAACTGCATCCATAAAAGGAATATTATATAGATAATTTAAATGATGGTTACAAGTTGTATGCAAACAAAATTTTTTTCTGTTTTCTTGTTAACTGAGAAAAGGAGAAATCAAAACTGAATAATCCGTATGACCATGAAGTCCGAGGCACAGAAAAAGAAGGCCTAGAATAAGATTGGAGATCGAGGCTGAATGTAGCTATGTATTTTTTAAAACTGACTAAAGCTAAATACCTTAGAAAAATATGTTCAAAGTATTATATATCTATATCAAAGTGTCAACAATAGTTATTTCATATAATGGTTGATTTAAAATTTTTTTACCTTTCTATATTTCCATTATTTCTTAAAATAATGAGCAGGTGTTATTTTTATAATACAGGCAATCAAGCCCTGTAATGCCGCAAACCCCTCTGCAGGGAAATGAAACAGCACTTCCTTTAGAAAATGCTCAGGCAGGCCAAGGACACTGGTCCCTTCTTTTGGTCACCCCATAATTATGAGGGCAGCTGCCCGAGGGAATATTCTAGACTCAGGCTCCTCTCACCACCTATCACCCAGGCCAGGAAAACGCAGGTTACCACACTGACCCGTGGCCCCATCTCGGGCCCTTCATACTCCTCTGCCCCCTGACCCTGCAGGCCTGCCAGAAGTCACCTGGTACCCCTGAGCTCTCACACGTGCACTGGCAGGGCTCAGCGACCTCTCCCAGTTGGGCTCCTTCTCCAGACCCAGGCTGAGATGTTTCCCTCACCCTAGAATCCTGTACTTAAGTATCAGGCCCCACCCATTGTACAAACACCCCTAATCCGATCCGGGCAAAGGAGGAAAACAGAGCCGGGGTATAGTGGAAATGATGTAGGATGTAAGATGTATACCTTTCATTCTTCATTCCAGCTCCATTACTTCCCAGTTTCGTGACTGTGGGCTTTTCAGCCTCTGTTTTGTCACCTGTCAAATGGGGTGATAATGACATCTGTCCTTGCTACTTAACTATGGTGTTATATAAACCACTCAAAAGAATGGAAGAAACTACTCATTTTCACCTTTGGCATTTTATAAAGATGAATGTTAAGTCCATGTCTTTCTCCAGCAGCAATAATAGCACCCACAACCCTAACGTTTACTGCCTGATCACCGTGTTCCAGGGTGTGTGACATGCTTCACAAAGATAATCTCATTTAATCCTCACAGCAGCACTATGAGGTAGATATCACCATTATCTTCAGTTTTTAGAAGGAGAAACTAAGGTTCAAAAGATTAAGGGCTTTGCCAAATACTGCAACTAGTGAAGGGGGAGAGGCAGACTTTGACCGAGGCAGACTGATTCCAGAACTCAATACGTAGGTGTCGAATTGAATCAGATATTGAACGCATAAAACCTGCGGTGACATGGATTGGAAGCCCTGCTGGGAGGTGGTGCACTTTGGCCACTAGACCAGCCTAGGCCCACTGGGAGAGAGGGCGTCTGAGGTGGAAGGAGAGGCAGAATGTGATTGTACAGTCCTTTCTGTATTGTCTTCTTCCTTTTTAGGTAAGGCTGGTATTCTAGTGAAAGTCATCACTATTTTGAAAATCATTTTCTTAAAAATTCTCTTGAGTACCACACCCCAGGCACTCCATTCGACCCTGGACCAATCTCTGTGGAAGGTCATGAGCTGGAGAAAGTGTTCTCCCAGCCCTCGAGGAGTTTCTAGTCAAAATAGGCAAAGAAAGAGCCAGCCACAGCGGGTCCCCCAAACCTTCTTCTGCTCTAGCCTCTCCCTGTGCACCTCGGGGCACCCTCCTCTGGACCTCCCTGACTGAAATCCTATCCCCGCTCCAGCCCTGGCCAACTCGACAGCACAGACAGGGCTCTTTCCACCTGAGCTGGAGAGATATGTAGAGATAATCTCATACTATCTCATTGGGAAGAGAAATGACTAGTCTGATGTTGCACAGCAATTGCCCCCAAGGTGAAGGTCAGCATTTAAGTCTCCCAACTCCTGGTGAAAGGCCTCCCCCTCCTCACAGCAAAGAGGAGCTTGAGTGTCCCACTCAAGCAGGCTTTCTGGAGGGGGTAAGCTGTCCAAGGACTCTCATTTGAGTTGAGAGGGAAGAGTGTGGTAAAGGGGTAAAAGGGGGAAAGAAGCTCATTTGAATTCAGACCAGGACTCACAGGTAGAGAAAGGGAGGGAACCACCGGAGGGAGGGTGTCCCAAATACTCTGCCACCTCATCAGGATGTAAATAGTTAACCCAGTTCCCAATGGAAATAGAGCTCATAAAACCCTACTGCCTGTGCCCATCTCCCTTTTGAAGCCCAAGACCTGACAAGTCAGTTACCAGATTTGGTGGAAGACGAGCAGAGGTAGGAGAGGGCTGTCCCAGATTCTGGACTAGTCTCCTGTGACACTTAGGAGGAAAGGAGACTCCATCCCCCAAAGCTGGCCCCTCACTCCATTAGGTGCTTATAGCCAGATTTCTTTCAGGCCTCAGGCCTGTGTCCCACTGAGCAGGCTTATTTTGCTATTGGAGCCCAACATGAAAGTAACACGTGTCTGAGTAAATCGGAAGAGAAGGGCTTTGTCCCAGATAGAGTAGAAGTGAGGAGTGTGAACCATAGATGGGGTGAGAGATTCACACCACCAATAGTCTCAGCAATTAAGGTAGTTGGGAATAAAAGCTGCCACCTTTCCTGCCTCACCTTCTTTCCCCTCAGAAAATTATCAGAACAGCTCACCATTCCTGAAGCCTTTACACAGTACATGAATTGGGGAGCGGAGGCCCGTTTTCTATGCCCACCCTGGACCTTATCTGTTTCCTTACCTATATTGGGGGCTCAAAATCACTGATGTTAAGGCTCCATTCCAGCCCTAAATGTCTGGGAGACTAGGCCCTGTTTAAGGCTATGTTCATGCCTGCATGGTAAATACACCCTAAAACAGCCAAGCCCCTTGCCCTTCCCCTTCCCGGCTGGTACCCTCACCTCCACAGACCTCTCCCACCTAGCCAAGGCTGCGTCGGCCACAGCACCCTTGACTGGTCAGCCTCAGCTACTGTCTGTCACCCTGTGGCCTGCAGCCTTCAGAGCTCTCTCTTCCCACAGCCTCAGACCTGGGGCCAGCTGGTCTGGGGTCAGGTGAAACCATCTATTCCTTATTAATGTCTCCCCTGCATTGCTCAAAGTCACCTCAATAGCCTCAACTAAGGCCTCACCAAGGCTTTGAAGCTAAAGTAAAATGAAAGAGAAAAGAATCTCCCAGGATTTTTTTTTCTGAGTTGTCTTAAGCCACGTCTGCTGCATCGAATACCACATACATATAGCTTGACCTGAGCCAACCAAAACTACCAACTCCCATTTGGGCAACTCTGGCCAGTCTAATCCCAACCCCAAGAGCCCAGCCCTTCCTCAGCTCCACGAAGCTCCAATGAGGTGACAGGCCTTTGTGGGGAAGAGGCTGAAATCATCCCAACCACAGGGGAAGGCTGCCCTGATTGGGATGTCCGGGGCTAGGGCATCTCAGAGGGCTGTTGGATGTAGGGCCCCAGTATCTGCTGAATGTGTTGGGGAATTTCTCTGATGGAAGTGGAGAAACGCTCTGTGAAAATAGTGGTTGTTTATTTTGGAGATCACTTTATAGTCCTCCAGAGACTTCCCCAGATCTCTTCTTCAGCCTTCATTGAGAACTCCTGCTGGGGACTTCGGGCTTCGGGGATGTAGAGTGTCCATGACCTAGGCTGAGCTAAGGGAATTCGGCCTTGGAAGCTCAGAGCTGCAGACAGCCTGGATGGAACTCAAGGGGCTCAGCTGATTTGCCCTGAGGAGAAGGGACTTCAGATCAGAGCTCTTGTCAGAAGAGGGTTGGGGGGGGGGGGGGGGGGGGGCGGGTAGCTGTGGGAAAAGCTTGTTAAGAGTGGCTTTTTCTGGGAAAGAGAATTTTCCACAAATCCCGCTGTCACCTTCCTGGCGATATCACAGTCCCCAGATCTGGCAAATACTTTCTGAAAACATCACGCCCACACCTTGACTCCAGGGCTAGCCCCTCCTGTCTCTGTTCTTAAAGACTTCCAGAAAAAAAAAATATATATATCCTTGGCTTCTGCCAGCCACACTGTCTCAGGGCAACATGTCCCTGCTCCAGGAAGCTTCTCTTTTATCATTTCCCAATCTCTCCATTTTCTGCTATCTTAAGTCAGACAGGCAATGAGTAATAGCTCCTGGCTACCCACTTCTGCCAAGACTTGACATTAAACACACACCGCATGTTATAAATTGCAAATGAAGTTTATTGTGCAGACACCAAGACCACAGCACTTTAGATGCAGAGCCAGCAAGGTGGGCTATATACACAGAAACATGTTTCCCTGGGGGCAGGGCCACGAGAAAGGTGCAGGCTTTGAGATGGGGCCCTCAACAGAACAGTCATCAGGAGAAGGACCACCAAATGGGCAATGCAAGGAGGGGCCAGGAAAGGGGGCATGGCCAGATGTACAAGGCCAAGCAATGCAGAGTCTTCCCTAGGGCTCAGAGGGTGTCGCTGGCTCCCACTAACTGGTTTGGAGAGAAGATATTTCAAACATGGTATGTGGGTATCCTTTTCCTCCAAGATGCCACCAGAGGTGGATGACAAGCTTTGACTTGCTGTCAATTGGATGTATAGAGACAGGCTTCTACATTCTAAGTGGAAGAGTCAAGATGGGAACTCCATCCTTATCTAAAAGAGAAGGTCACGCTGGGACCGTAACCTTCACCTGAGCCAGAACCACCCTGAGCCCTTTCAGAGCTGAAACCTCCTCTAGAGCCACCTCCAGAGCCGTGTCCCCCTCCAGAACCAGAGCCTCCCCCAGAGCCGGAACCTCCTCTGGAGCCACCTCCAGAACCATATCCTCCTCCAGAGCCGGAGCCTCCTCTGGAGCCACCTCCAGAGACATGTCCCCCTCCAGAACCATATCCTCCTCCAGAGCCGGAGCCTCCTCTGGAGCTGCCTCCAGAACCGTAGCCCCCTCCACCGCCACCTCTGGAGCCGAATCCTCTGCCTCCAGAGCTGTAACTGCCACTTCCAGCGCTGTAGCCTCCTCCTCCAGAACTGGATCCTTTACCTCCAGAACCATAGCCTCCAAAGCTGGCCTTGGATGCCACGCTCGAAGACATGCTGCTGCTGGTCACAGCTGCAGAGAGAGAGAGTGTCCCCATGGAAATTCTGACTGCCTCGTCCTGCTTCCTCCCATTACACCACCCATGGCACAGGAACACCCCACTACTTACACATAGTCACGTTGTTAGTGAAGTCTCCAGACATCCTGTCAGGGAGAGAGAAAATAGCTTGTGGCGGGGCCCTTAGGCTCTGTGTCCATATTGTTCTAGAGCTTCCACCTGCGAGCATGCACCTCGACCATCAGCCACCAGGGCTTCCAGAGCCCGCTCTCTCCCATGCTTCCAGATCACAGAGATGGGCAGGCCCCACGTTTGTCCACACGGCATAGCAGCCCAATGCATCCCAATTTTTTGCTCAGATGAAAATGATCAAAAAGCAAATTCACTTCTGATTCGCAAGCCATTTTTGAGTTTAAATCCATGATACTGAGTCTGATATTCTGAACCCAAGCCACGCTAGAAATTTTGAAACGAGGCTGCACTATGAGCATCCAATTCAGAAAGAACTACAACTCTGTACAGCCTCCCCGTTCTACCCTCCTGCCCTCGCCTCCTCGGCTGCACCAGAAATCTCTCCCACTTCCTCCTGCAGGCTGGGCATAGGAGGCATGGCCTCGAAGACAGGTGCAGAGCAATAGCCTAAGCAAAGCAGCTCCTTCCCTGTCATGCTGGCCTGCTGGTGGCCTGGGGTAACTTGTCCCCTTCCGGTTGCTTCAGCCAGATGAAATCACTGGGGATGCTACTACCACCGACAAAGGGCTCAGACAGGGCCCTCAAACAGAGGAAGGAAAGGTTCCCTTTGGGCGGTTAGCAAATGATTCAGTTTGTCACCCAGGAAATCTGCACAGAACTAGGTCTGGCATCTGCTGCCGGGGAACAGCCAGACAGTCAGGCCTCAGCCAGTCAGCACCTTCCAACGTGGTCCCCGGGCTCTGGGTCACAAGGTGGAGGGAGAAGACACCATGCACCCTGCTTACCCATAAGCCAATGTTTCAGGCTGTCTAGGACTAACCTGTTCTCACAACATTTTATTTTCTCTTTCAGAAAAAAACAAGATTAACTTATTGCTTAATTTAATCTGCCTTGATAGTCATTCCGTATTGATAAATCTACAACTGTACACTAAATGCTTTGGGTGGTGAATGGCTGCTTGAGGAACATCGTGATGTCAGCTCTCAGCTGTCAGAAGGCCCTGCTCCACCCCCAGCTTTCCCTGCCTTGGCCTCCCGCCCTGGTCCTAGGAGGGAGTGGCTTCTGCCTTCCCAGCGCCCCGCACCTGCACTCCTCGCCCTCCAGCAGCTTGCGGTAGGTGGCGATCTCGATGTCCAGGGCCAGCTTGACGTTCATGAGCTCCTGGTAGTCACGCAGCAGCCGGGCCAGATCCTCCCGGGCCTGTTGCAGGGCGGCCTCCAGGTCAGAGAGCTTGCTCTGAGCATCTTTGATGGCATTCTCTCCCTTCTGCTCAGCATCTGCGATGGCTTCTTGCACACTCTTACACTGGGAGAGAGGGAGAAAAGGTTTCTGTTGGTCTGGAGAGTGGAGTCGGCCTGGCAGGGGGGAGGGGGAGCGGGTGTGTTCAGGGTGTGGGAAGCCAGACTCACTGGCCCTGGAAGGGTTGGGTCCCTCCGGAGTTAATGCGAGGCACAAACAATGATGCTAAGGCCTGCTGTCATTTCTGGGGCATCGTCTATCAGTCACCTCTGCCTAGACCCTTACGCTTTCCCCGTAATGAGCTTTGTCCTCACAACACAGGGCATTATCCCAGCTTACAGCTGCAAATGAAAACATCCGACGTGGACCACTTCACAGAACTTCTCTGCCCCTGGAGTCAACTCTCTGCCCCACATTGTCTCTTCCAAGCTAACCCCCACCGGCTGGCCAGCTCCCTGCTACACCCACTGCCCCCCCACCACACCACCGCCCGTGCTTGGGGCCTGTGCCAAGCACGGAGGCCGAGCTCTGCCTCCAACCCCCCGACCTCCGCCCCAGCCAGAGGACCTTGTGCTTTATTTGTTATCACTCCCTTTCATTTATGGAGGCAATCCGAAAGGTAACACACTTCTTTCCCTGCCCTAATCCTCACTTTGGAATGTCTCTTAGACCACCATAAAAATTGTTACAAGCCTTAAATTATGTTATGCTCGAGATGTTTGGGATCAACATATGCTAGATTAGAATTTCTCAGTTTCTCCTCTCTCTCTCTCTCTCTCTCTCACACACACACACACACACACACTCACACACTCCCACCCCCCCACACACACACCCATACACGACCTCCCACCCCCCCAAGCCCCACTCGACCCCTGGAGCCGCACAGCCCTCAGAGCTGCGCCCACCTGCTTCTTCACGTGGGCGATCTCCCCTTGCAGCCTCTGGATCATGCGGTTCAGCTCGTTGATCTCCATCTTGACCTCCTTCAGGCTGTCTCCATGTTTCCCCGCCATCACCTGGAGCTCTTCATACTGTACGGGAAGAGGAGGACAGTGGCAGCTTGGAGGAAGCCTGGCTTGAGCCAAGGAAAGTCTAATACAGGGTGGGTCAACCAAGCCACCTTCGTGAGCGGTGGGGGACTGTCTCACATCCCCAAAAGGACTCGGTGCCATTCTCAGTTGAGGGCAGTTTTGGTCCTGTGAACACTCTTGCTTGGGAATGATGCCCAACTTCCATTAGACAAAGACACCCGTCAGCTCACTGGACACTTTCCAGCCGAGGTGAAACCCAGCTTTTTAGACAAAGCTGTGGTTCTCTCTGCTCTCCGCATACTTGCCTTGCTGTGGTACAGCGCCTCGGCCTCGGCCTTGCTCTTCTGGGCGATCTCCTCGTACTGGCTCCGGACCTCGGAGATGATGCTGTCCAGGTCCAGGCTGCGGTTGTTGTCCATGGACAGGATGACATTGGTGTCGGTGATGTGGGACTGCATCTGGTACAGCTCCTGCAACAGGACGCGAGGTCTGGCCATGGCTTCCCTGACCATAGCCAAGGCGGTAGGGGGCATCCCCCTCCCCAGAGTTAGGGAAATACAGACTCTCGGACTAAGCTGAGTGGGATACGATGGGTGGGATGAAAGCGAGATAACCACCAATCCTCGCCCTCTGCCAAGGGTGTCCAGAGAATTATGGGAGAGGGGTCTATTTCTGAGCCTCCTGCTGGATAGCCTTCACCAGGTAGACAGTGTTGATAAGTTTGATGCCCCCAGAAAGAAGCATGTGGATGACAAATGTTTCGGAAAATGTGTGTACACATGGGCACAGAGGGGAGGTCTGAAACACGTTAGACATAGGGATGGGAAAAGGACAGCTCTCTGCCTAAGGGCAGCAGGACATTTGAGGAATGAAGTGAAGGGAATTTGTCCCGGGTTTCCTGAGCCTTCCTTCATCAGAGAAGATAGTTCTCTCCTCCAAGACCTACACCTCAGAAACCCCTAGTGGCCTGGAATGGTGGCAAGTGGGAGTCAGACAGTCCATAAACCCCACTCATCCCACCTTTTCCCCCATTGGGAAGGACTGCTTTGATGGGAAGAGTGAGAAGCAAGGGTTTCACCAGGAGCAGCCTCCTTACCGCCTCAAAAAGGAATTTAATGAACTCAAGCTCCTGGGTCAGCAAATCTGTCTTGGACTGCAGCCCCACCTTGGTCATGTAGGTACTGTCCACGTCCTGCAGAAAACGTGAGGGGTTTCTGGTGAAACTCGTGCACGGCTCAAGGTATGGGCCCCACCCTCTCTCTGTCCCTCTCTTCCCCCCAGTCCCTGTCAGTGGCTCGCAGGCACCTCAGGTCAGCCATGTCTCCACGGGGCATCATTTGGCACAGAGTCCACAATGCACCTCGACTACGGGCCGGGTGCCCTCGTTCACTGCTCATGTTCCTCAAGACCATCAGAGCTCAGGCGGGACGAGCTTTGTCAACCATTCTCTCCCTCCTGCTTGAGACACTGTGTGTTCCTACTATGGAACCTAATGGCCTCTGTGGCTTTTTTCAGCCCTCAACTCTCCCTCCTGTCTGTCCATCCTACCTCACCTGAACTTCTCTGGATTTTACACCAAAGCTTCTGCAGCAACTGGGCTGAGAAGCCACATTTCTGCCTTCTAGCCCAAACTCGTCAGCATAACCGACAACATCTTTAGGCATTCTAAGGGAGGTCCATCCCTTCCTCAGCTCTTTAGAAGACAACTGAAGTGCTTTCTGTGTTTGCATCTTGCAGGGCCCAACATAAGCTTGAAGGAGGTTATTGGTGAGAATGCTCCATCAAATCTGCAGAGCAGCTCCAGAAGCTTGAACTGCAGAGACACTTTTGTTTTCAAGAGAACCAGCGGTGGACCTGCTTCACCCTTTTCCCTTAGTTACTGCTGTTCCCACTCAGAGTTCTTCTCCTGCTTGTCTGCCTGGACCCGGTGGGCTTCTGAAGCCTCCTCAGTCCCACCCAGCCATGACATTCCCTTGCTCACCTTTTTAAGGGTCACAAAATCATTCTCGGCAGATGTGCGCTTGTTGATTTCATCCTCATACCTGTGGGGACCCGGGGACACAGCTGTTAGATCAGTTCTACTTTGTTTACTTTTTTCTTTTCCTTTTCCTACTGGACTCACCCCCAAATCTTCCACTCTCTAAGAGTATAAAACACCTTCACTCTCCAAATGGTAACTATGATGTCCCAAATAAGGATGCTTTTCTATAAATTAACTCCCAAACATGTGAAGAAAACATGATCTCTAAAGCCCTCAATGTCTTCCTCACAAATAACCGGCACACACAAATTATCACCACAAATGCAATGGGGACATGAGTGGCCTCCTGGGGGAACAACCGGATGGCTACGATCAATATTTATTTGGCATTTACTCAGCCACCTACTTCTTCTTAAAATCCTCAACAAGATCCTGCATGTTGTTCAGCTCTGAATCTTGGGATGTTCGTTCTGCAGAGAGCGTATCCACGTATTTCTTCAGTTTGGCAATGTACGCTTGAAAGATGGGCTCCAGGTTGGTGGAGCGGGTGCTCACGTCCAGCTGCTGCAGCAGCTCCCACTTGGTCTGTAGCACCTGGTTCTGCTGCTCCAGGAACCGAACCTACGGGGACCAGAGGAAGAGCACAGGAGCGCTGGTTGCCCTTCCCACCAGCGGGACTCATTTGCCAGAGACAGCTCTGACCCTGCTTCGGGACATAAAGAAGTCTACTCGGCTTTGTGCTCACAAGCTGGATGCCGGATCCAGCTCGAGCTCCCTGCCTCCACACTTGGAAAGTTCTACAGACCCCTAATGTTACATCTGGTACTTTCCACACAGAGAGCTCTTTTTCCTACTTCACCACCCACTATCTTGTTTGCAGCTGCTCCCGAGACTCCAGGCCACTTCCTTCTCCCATCCTAGTTGAATTCCCAGCAAAAGTCCCATAAAGTCTTGGGCAAACCAAAAATAGGCATCCACTGGCACTGCTCCTAAAGGTGCTGAGTGTGAGAGCACCGCAGGGCAGGGCTCCTCAGTCTGATTTTTAAGAGCCTCGTAAATTTCTTAGGCGAGTTCATCTGCCTCGAAATAGGACAAAACCCTGTAATGCTCAAAAGTGACACCAATAAAGACTTTACGGGTCACAAAACTGAGAATGCTTCTCTTGAAGGCAGGAATTTCATTCATCCCCAAGCAGGTTCAGCTTCCCAGAACTTAAGAGAGTAATAACTTCCAGGGAAGGAAAGACTATCTCAGAAGATGTCTTACCAACTTCTTCCAACACCTGCTGCCACTTGGCCTGAACTACTCAGTCCATTACTTGTCTGTATCAGTTTTCCCATGATTTTCAGAATTTTCCATAAATCTTACTTATTTAGGCTGAAACAATAAAGCCAAAGGCATACATAATTCCTAACTGCAGACTGTCTCAGAAGACGCAGCCCAGGAAGCCGGCCTCTTTCCCATTTGGGAAATAAGCCAGGCTAGTTTGACGACGCCAAGGGCTCCTAAAAGAAACAGGAGCTGTTTCCTATGTGCTGTTTCCTTTCCAGTGAGTAGTGGAAGTAGGGCATCCTGAGCATCAGATGGAGCCAACTTCTCACGACTCACCTTGTCAATGAAAGATGCAAATTTGTTGTTGAGCATTTTGATCTGCTCCCGTTCCTGAGACTTCACGTTCTGGAACTCTGGGTCAACTTTCACATTGAGAGGCTGCAGGAGGCTCTGGTTGATGGAGACTTCGTGGATGCATCCAGGCCCAAATCCGCCAGGACCCCCAAAACCTCCAAAGCCACCGCCACCTCCAAAGCGGCCTCCGCCAAGGCCGCCGCCTCCAAAACCACCGCCTCCAAAGCCGCTGCCTCCACCGAAGCCGCTGCCTCCACCGAAGCCGCTGCCTCCTCCAAAGCCACCTCCTCTGCCACCAAATCCACCACCGGAGCCAAAGCTTCCACCTCCTCCAGCCACACTAATGGAGATGCTCTTGGTGCCTCCGAGGCCAACAAGACTCCGACTGCCAAAGCCGCCTCCGCCGTAGCCCCCTCCGCCACCACCATGGCGGCTCAGGCAGGAGAAGCCAGTGGCCGATCTCCGGCTCCCACCGGAGACCACGGCTGAGCCGCTGCTAAAGCCCCCGAATCTTCCTCCTCCTCCTCTTCGAGATCTGCACGAGATCTGACAACTCATGATGCCTCTGCCCAGCGAGGAAAATTGGGGTTTCCGAGACGAGTTAAGGCTGGAGAATATGCTCTGCTGTCGGGAGACAGTCAGGGTCCCCTTTTATACCTGCCAACTAGGTGTTGGTGTGCATGGGTGTGGGCACACTTATGCATGGGTTTGGTCTGCCTGGAAGCTATGCCTGGTTAGTGATTATCAAGCTAATAGCCATTAAAAGTCTACTAATCAGCTCTATCCCAAAACTTGCTTTGACTGCAAACTTCTCCTGTTTATCTGGGCATCTGTCATGCAATTCGATTTTTGTGAAATCATCAGAAGAGGAGATCAGGACATGGGTTTCTCAATCTGAAAAAAAGACCTTCTGCAGAATGCCGTTCCCTGCTCTGGACCAATCCAAAGGAGGGCAGCTACCACCGGGCCTGTGCCGGCTTGCCACCCGGTGAGGCTGATGAAAGAGGCGACAGGTTTATTAACTACAGGGGCCCCTCAGTAGCAGCTTCAGAGTCCTTGCTTGTCCCTCTGCTCCAGGAAGAGTGTCAACAAGTGCTTTGGGGGAGTACAAATGCAACATGGGCAAGTATGCATACTCTTACAGAAAGAAGTTGGCCTAGGATGCTTCAAAAGAGTTGTCATTTTTCAAAATATCTTGACTCCTTCCCATATCACACCAGGAGAACACAAGAGCCAGTCACTGAGGAGAGGAGAATTCTCTTTCTTGTAACTAGAAGTCCTTACAGCTATCAACCCTGTCATTTTTCAACATGAAAACCCAGAGGCTGAAGGACTTAGGGAAAGCCTCTCTATTCCTGGGTCTGTCTGACTCTGGGCACCCAACAAAAGGTTGCCATCAAAGGCTTTCCATAACTCTTCGGTCCAAGTGTATATTGATGTAACCAGTCAGTAATCATGTATTATCGGGTGATTCTGCTAAGCAACCAGGAAGTCCGACTTTTCAAGATCACCAGGGAAGGATGAGTATCAGAAAACCCATCAAGTCATCAAATGCAGAGAGAGCATCCACTCCTAAACTCAGTCACAGTCCTTCCTTTGCCTGTGTGGCCAGACACGTGAGTGTTGGAATGGAATTTAAGGTCACATGGTCTCAGTGTGAGCCCCAGTTTGTGATTTCCTGGATCTGTGACTTTGAATTCAACGTTGAGGCTCTGTACTCTTAGCTATAAAATGAGAAATTCACACAAAGTGTTTTGAAAACCATGATATGATACAAATGTTAGGTATCACTACTATTTTGGGTGAAGCAAAGCTATCTCCTTCTCCTTCCTGGTGCTAAGGCCGTGCATTCTGCGTAGGCCCATGAGTTACAGAACCAGGATTTCTCAGGGCCCAGGACAGAGAGAGCATAAAATAACATAAAAAAACATAAGTTTTGAGTTTAAGTCTCAGTTTCACTGTATTTTAGTTAAATGACCCTGGGTCATTCAAAATGCTCTTTGAGCCTGAATTTCCTCATTTCTAAAAGCGAATGAGAAGAAGAGTATGGCTATTGCAAAAACAGAACAGAGCATGTACCCATGTGCCAAACACAGTTCCTAGTTAGTAGCAGAAACTCAAGAAGTGTCATTTCCCTTCTCCCATCCCCTCCCCGCAACCTCCAATCCTGTGTCTTAACTACATGGCCGGAGCAGGGATGAGGGTGAAGAACAGGGAGCTAGCTGTTCATGCTACTCGGTTTGCAGTAAGAGAATGCTGAAGGAAGCAAACCCATGTGTCTCCTTGATTTTTTTTCCCCCAATCTGGCCTATATAATCATAATCATGCAAATAAATCTTGAGGCTTAAAGCTTTGAGAGAACCTCAATCCAAAGTCAAACATGTCCTTATCTGTGGATATCTGAACAACGCCCTAATTGTCCAACGTCCTAATCTGTGCCCAGGCCACGTCAGCTTCAGGAGCATCTTAGTCCCTCTGTGAAGGAAAGGAAGGGACATTTATTGAGCATCTACTATGCCCCAGGCTTGTGCCGGGCACAAAATCTGCATGTGTTCTTGCTCTGTGATTCTGCTTTTACTCCAAATCTCCCTTGCCATTCTCTCCACTGGGCACCTTCCCATTCTAGACCCAGTTTTTGAAAGTCAAGTTGAAGAAGGAGAGTCCTCCTTTTCCTTTGAAACGTGGAGGGTAGAATTAAGTCAACTTCGATGTCATATACCATTTTACTTCCATACTTTTCACTTTACCTTTTATATAATCTCCATGTGCTTAAATATTAGATAACACTTTATTTCCGTATTTTTAAACTTTTACCTTTTATATCATTTTGGTGTGCTCAGCCAGATAACATGTCCCACATTCTCTAAGGGAGTGCAGTGGGAGTGAAGACTCAGTTCTGGCTGTGATTTGGCAGCTGACTTCCCCTGTGATCTTCAATGCCTTCACCTATAAAATGGGAACAATATCCCCCACAGGGAGTGTAATGGGTTTTAAGCTTTGCTGCCTCTGATAACAGAAAAGGGATCACCCTGTAGGACAAAATCCTTCTTTCAATAAGCTGCCGACAAGCACAGACCCCTAAATGCTTTCCCTCATAAGTTTTCAAAAGCCTCTAACCTGGCCAGTGGAGCAGAAAGGCAAGCCCCCAGTGTGAAGGGAACTGTTCAGCCAGTGAGAAATACACATGGGTGCTGAGGGCAGACTCTCCCGGTAAGACTGAATCCCCTCCGCCCACACTCCCTTGTACCTCTCTCACAGCCCGTCATGTCCTCCTTGTGCTGCAAGGAGCCACATCCCTGGACGTGAGCCAGGGTCGCATTCATCTTTACCCCAAACCTACAACCCCTCAGCACAGAGCAGGCATTCAGAGAATGAGCCTAAGGATCCAAAAATCATGCTTAGGGTTTGGGATTGGGAATTGGCAGCCTTCCCTAACGTGGAAATATGATGCGAGCAGTGCTTGAGTCTTCACAGCCTGCCCTGCACCTGTTCCCCAAAGATCCCACCTGGACCTTGTCTCAGGCTTCTGACTCAGCCCCGTCAGGGAGGGGCTCCCCTCCACAGGCCAGCAAGGTGAGTGTCTCCTTCCAAGGACTCAAAGCATCGCTGAACCAAGCTGCCGAGACCACGTGCTTGGATTTCAGAAACAAAACCAACAACAAACCCTCCTCTTCCAGCCCCGGCTGCTGAGTTCTGGGTGCTCTAGGGGCTAACAGCCATACAGAGCCCAGTAACATCAAAAAGTTCAGAAAGCCCTCAGGCTGGAAACAAGCCATGCACAGGCCAGCCTGCAGCAGAGACCTGGAAAGGCAACAGATGTTCCGTCCCCGTCCCCGCACGGGTTGCTAAGCAGGGCATACTCCATCAGAGTGTCTAGATGGGGGCTCAGGGGCCAAAGGAAAGTGGGACAGGGGGCTTACAGGCTCCTAGCAGGAGCCACTTGCTCAATATCTCCCCTGGGATACTTCATTATCAATGAATATCTTAACTCTGCTCACTCAGTCACTAGTCCCAGGGTCATCCATTGCAGCCCAAACCCCTCCTTTCCTACCTTTTTCGTTGTTTTGTTTTTTGTTGTTGTTGTTTTTGCCATGAACCCTATGGCTATTGATTTGAAGGCGTCCTGGCCAACCTGGTTGGAACTGAGAAACCAAGCTGGTGGACAGCCAGGCACCCACAGCATGAAGTGCCTAACAGTCCACTGTGTGGACTCCATTTTGGAATGCAGAGTCCTTGGAACATACCACGTAACAGGCTTATCAGGAAATCAGAGTGTGCCCACTGCTCGGAAGCGGCGCAGACCCCAGAAACAGTAGGGTAAGGGCAGGGACGCTGCCCAGGACACGGCAGGGCGTCATCGCATGCTGCTGGGACTCCAGCATGCCAACCATCACGAAATGAAGCCTCCAGCATAGCGCCTGACCCACATAGAGGTCATGTGTAGTTCTCATTTTTCTACTTGGGAATTTTCTAATTCCCAGGAGACCTGCGCCAGACAGTGGGAGGTTACCCCTCCCTGCTTCGTTCTCCAACGGGTCAGTGCGCGGCCACGTGAGCTCAGTTCTGTCATGGCTACCTGCGCCTCGCGGGGACAGGTGTCTGGGGGCGTCCGTGCCGTCTGGTTAGTGATACCAATCCGACACGTCTGCCTGTGTGTCCTCACCTGCAACACGTCTTCACTCACAACACAGAGAGCTGGAAAATGGGTCTTCATGGAAAGTGCTTGCTGTCCCCAGCCCCAACCCTCATTCCGGCCTGTTTCCCAGACCACGTTTTCCTCCCATGCTGGCACCAATGTTCTTATTCTTGCCCTTCAACCGTATAGCCACGCCAGCATGGAAGGACAGACAGCCATCAGATAGTCCCTCCCACCTTGGCTGGGATTTCAGGAAAGCGGGGGCATCATCGATACACCACTCAGGCCTTCCTCACAGTTCAGAGATTCCTCCAGGCTTCCCCAGATTTAATGCTGCCTCCTTCTCCCCTTACCCCTCACTGTCGGGGTGCCTTCCTGCTAATTCGGTATTACACTGCTGTCATTCGCCCTCAGCACCTCTACCTGGATGCCTGCCCTTTCTTCAGCAGTGCCCCATCGAGCTGTCAGCCCACATATGTCCTCCCACCCCCAGCCCCCAACCCCTCCCCATCATTAAATCTGACCCCCCCATGTGACCTCTTTTATTTCTTTCAAGGCTTCCTGTGTTGAGCTGGCTGGGGATAATGGTAGGAGGAGGCCAGTGAAGAAACCTCTCCCCTCTCAAAAAACGAGAGAGAGAGAAAAGCATGAAAACAAATAGAATTGTGGACCACCAAACAAATCACCTCTTATTTCAGGAGATTCCTGCTCCTCAGTGTGGCAACAAAGCTCGTCAAGATGCCTTCAGACCTGCGGCTCTGGGATGCCTCATTTGGAAGGAATGGCTGAAGGGCTTGCTTCTGGATGACCTGCTTGCCGCAGGAATTTTTATTAGGAAAAAAAAGATAACTGTTCAAAATTCTCAGGCCACCTTTTTTTTTTTTTTTTCCACATCGGAAACCATGGGTCTTCCAAACTCTTCTTTAAGAACCTTTTAAACCTTAAGGAAAACAAGTGAAGTCATTGCTAATTAAACAGTAAACGTCTAAAGGACTATTCTTTCTGGATGTGTTACATTCGTGACACGAACTATATTTGTATGAGCCATGGGCACTCTTCCTAGCCTGTCAGGTAGTCAAAGCAGTATATTTGTTTCTATTTAGCAGTACTTTTATGAGGGAAGTTTTGTGACAAACTGGACAAGCCTGTTTGGTTGTAAAGGTCGAGTCTCTCTGCCTGAAAGTGACTGCGTGACCATGGTATGTCACCCCTCCTACCGGTCTTCCCCTTCCTCACCTGTGGACTGAGGGGTTTGGAAACCAAGAGGACTAGGAAGAACGTTGAAAGTGGAGTCAGGGGACCTATATCCTCTTGGCAGCCCTGTGACCAACTGACCCTAGAACCTAGGAGCAGCCCTCAGCCTTTCTGAGCCTTGGTTTTCTCATCTGCAAAATGGAGGCATTGAAAATCAGACCCAGAAGGATCCCTTCAGTTCAGGAGTCAACCTGTGCTTCAAATGGACATGAAGGGGCAAAGCCCTGCGAGCTGAGGCAAACTCTGGGAGAACCTGGAGAACAAAACGTACAGACCTAGACCTTTCGCTGATTTTCTCACTGAAAATAAAGAAATGGCAGGGGGGAAGGGGGAGAAATGGCAATAGCAAGGCAGACAGAGGGAAGCCGGAGAGGAAGGAGAAGGTCAAACAGGTATGGCTTCAGCTGGAGAAGGAGAGCTTGGCCAACAGGCAGGAACCGAGACGCCCCTGCAGGCTTGGGCAGTTCGGATCTGAGAGGCGTGATTTCGTTCCGTCTTGAGCACCACCCCCACCCCCCGCCCAGAAGCTCCTCCGGAGTTTATATCCCTGTTTTTCAAAGACACCTAGAAATAGAGTTGATAATAAATAGCCGTGTCTTTGAAATAGCATTTCACCACCTCCAAACGCCAACCACAGCAGCTAAAACCCAGGTCTGCTACTTCTCCTTCCATTCCCTGTCCCGGGACTCAGAGCTCACCTGCAGCCCTGGGAGCAGCAGAGAACTTTGCCTCTTCTTCTGGGACCCCACATTAGCCAGTCAGAAAAATTTTAAGAAAAGTCCGTCTGTCTGAGATTTGGAGCCCTTGGGATGTGAAATCTCCAGGCTCTCTCTCTTCCCTTGGGTGGAAATACCTTTGCCGTTTCTGGCATTTATCTGCCTACCGACTGGTCTGGGTTTGCAGCCTTCAGCGCTGTATCTCTCCCACGCAGAGCAAGAGCCAGAGACCGGAATGTCACAGGACCTCTCAACAAAGATCCTTGGGGGGCGAAGGTGGCGGTGGAGAGTCTTTATGGACCCCATCTTCCCCACCAGGCCTCCAAGTCAGCATTTCAGCTGGCCCTTAGACACCAGAGGGTAATACGCTGACCGTTTCGCGGGCCCCATCTTTCAGGCAGGCTCCCAGGCAGCCACGCCCTCTAGTCAAGGCCTGTCCTCTGGCGACCCTCGACTCTATCCATGGAGTTGGCTCACTGTCCATACGATGAAGTCCCCAGAGGGTCGGGATGATGTCCATACTTCTCTCTGTAGGTTTAGCTCCGTGCTGTCACTATTAAGCAGAAACAATGCTTCTCTGGTAAGAAAGAGAGATGAAACTGACAGAATTTTATGATGGGGATGTTGTGGTGGAGTTGTCTCGGCAAGCCCATGACATTTTCCCTTGCCCCATGCCATGCTGACGCTCACCAAGGGCACGTCCTCCCCTCCACAGACGGCAGAAAGGAGGGCAGGAACCACCAAGCGGGGCTTCCTCGGGAGCAGGAAACACACCAGCTGGAGGCACGGACCCATGGAGGGGACAGGGGTGGTGTGTCTGCCTGCTTTGGCCTCCTTGGCAGGACCTCGATGTCTCCTATCTGCACAGCACTTTGTTTGTCCTTTATTAGGGGGTTGCTTTCCCATCCCTCATTCTATTCCCCAGGGCATGGTATGAGACAAGGAAACTGAGGCATGGAAGGGTTTGCTGTAAGGACACAGGCCTTGTGCCCAGGACACCAGAGGGCCAATAGTTTGGACCGGCCACCCTCTTGGCTCCTCCCCACACATCCCACTTCCCCAAGGAGAGCCTGCTCCGAATCCCCCTTTGCTGGAAAGCTTTTCCGATGGACCCCAGGGGTGCCCGCCCCCCCCCAGCACCGCGGTCCCGCTCTGCAGCACCTGTGTCTTGGTCCCCTCCCTTGTCTATGGCACCCCTGTCTCAAGTGGTCAAGCCATGTTTGCCTGTCTCAGCGCACAGACTCCCAAGCCGGGTTCTTGAGCATGAGTCTGTGGAGCTGAACATAGAGAGACCGCGGCGAGGCTCTGGGCAGTTCTTGCAAAGCTGTGTTCTTACAAAATGCTTGTGTGGGGCTGTGCAGTGTCACTGAGGAGACGGGGTAAAGCTCTTCCCGGGTCTCTCAGGGGCCCATGACCCAAATATGTTGACACACCCCTGTCCTGAACTGATCTCACGTCCTTGTGTCTCTTGTCGCCTGCGCCAGGCCCTGACTCCCAGAATTGGATTCAGCGCACGATGATGCCTCAAATGTGCTGACTGACTCGTCTCTCTCAAGCCACTGCTTTGCAGCGGCCCACGGGGGCCGAGGGAAGAGGCCTTTGCCGGGTCAGGATGGTCAGGGATTCTGTTCACACTCAAGGGGGTGGGACAGTGGGCAGGGAGCGAGGAGGAGGGCTGTGCATGTGGGCCAGGGGTGTGGGGGGAGCAGTATGATAGATCATCAGATAGAGTGCGAGAAAGAGGGGTGGTCTCCTCCCTCTTCCCGCCTCCCAGAAAATGGAGGTGTCACAACTAGAAGGAACAGGACAAATCTCAGCCTCCTCCTCCCTTCACCGAGTGTGAATTCAGCTCACAGCCCCTGTGGCGTGTTACTGCAGGAGACAGCAGGGAAGGACCAAGGGTCTCGCTGAGAACAAGTTTCAGAGGCCCTTGAGTGCTGTCTTTGGGCACAGAGGTGCTGGCACGGCAGTGCTCCAGGGACAGTGCTCCAGGACCAGCGGGAAATGAGGAGTAAATCAAGCACGAGAGTGGGGCAGTGGCCACCTGCGCTGTATCGGGGCCACCAAACCCCCAGGGGAATGGGTCTCAGCACTTGTGGGGAGGCTGGGAGCTAGAGAGTGTTCTGGGGGCTGGAGGGCAGTCCAGGGACAGACACTGGGGTGGCCGTGACTCGATGAGTGAATCCCCCTGGGACGAGTGGAGCGGGGCCGCAAGAAAGCAGGGAGTGAGGAGCCTGTCCTGCTGCTAATCTCAATGCTGTTGAAAGAAGTGCTAGGCTGTCTACACAGTATTTTAATAGCTCCCACACCCTTGGGGTTTGATATCTTACTCACCAGCCACCCTCCTCCCGTATTTTCCACTTCCCTAGAGCAGCAGCTGGGAGATTGGGTTTAGCTTGACCCCCAGGATTACCCTGAACCTTCCTAACCCTTGCTCCTGCAGAAAGTTCCTATGGCTCCAGTCCCCACACAGACCCTGGTGTGGGTCTGGTGTCCTGGCTCTCCTAGGAGCAAACTGCTTCCCAGACAGCAACCTGGAGAACATCATAGTCCAGCACTTAGGCAGCTTAGATGGTCCTGGAAAAACAGGCTTTCCCTTTGCCTTAAAACTCAGACAACCACCTGCCGGGGGGGAGCAGTCTCCACCAGCTTCTCCTGAGAGCCAGGGAAAGGAGTAATGCCAGGCAGTGAAGGGGAGAGACTTAGGTTATGCTGCTGATGAGGCCGGGAGATGGCAGAGGAGGGGTCTTCACTGGGGTTTTAGCAACAGCACTCGGCTCTCCGCTTGGCGTTGGGGAAAGCAGCCTCCCTGTGCCCGGGCAGACCAGGGGCCCTTCAAAGGACTGGGAGGGCAAGGCTCCTTATCAACCTTTGTGAGGCTCCTGGTGGGGAAACAGCATGAGAGGGAGCTTCTGAGACTGGGTCCAGGGCCGAGCTGCCCTGCTCTAACTGGGTGGTGGAAGCACAGGCTTCCAGAACTGGGCCTTTGGGGGCTCTTCCTGTCCCTTTGGTCTTCTCCTCGCCCTCTGCCTCCATGGAAAAAGTGACCACAGTCTCCCAACAGAAAAGATTCTGAGGGGAGCACCTGGGTGGCTCAGTCGGTTAAGCGTCTGCCTTTGGCTCAGGTCATGATCCCAGGGTCCTGAGATTGAGCCCCACGTCGGGCTCCCTGCTCAGCGGGGAGCCTGCTTCTCCCTCTCCTGCTCCCCCTGCTTGTGCTCTCTTGCTCTCTGTCAAATAAATAAATAAAATCTAAAAAAAAGAAATAAAGAAAAGATTCTGAGGGACTCAGGAGGAGAAAAGCTATGATGATAAATAACCCTCACAGAGTGCCATGTAATACACAAAGTCTACATCACATGCTGGTTGACATGGATTCACTGTGCAGTGAATCCTAGCCCTACCACTTATCAGTCCGTGACTTTAAAAGGGTTACCTTCCCTTTCGTGGCCTCTATTTCCTCATCTGTAAAGTGGGCATGATGGTGGTCTTTACTTCAGAGAGCTGATATGAAAATAAATGAAATAATGCATGTGGCACTTAGCACAATTTCCAGCAGGAAGCACATGTTTCTGCTTTCCTATTGCCCACAGCAGTCGCAGACATCTAGAAATGTCAACATTGCGGTAAAATAAAATAAATAAAATAAAAACAACCTCACTACCCAACCCTGCTCTCAAGCCCACCGCCCAGTCCCATGCTCCCTACAGCTCCTGTCCCTTTCCCAGCTGGGACCCCACAGCAGTCAGCTCAGCCCTGCTCAGGTATTAACCAGCCACTCACTGCAGAGCTAGCGGTATCGGTTCTAAGATATGAAACTACCCCTGTGGATGAGTGCTTCTTTTAAAAGGAAGATTCTTGAATGCTCCAAGACCCATAAGAATGAAGCCATAGGGAAGAATGAGAGACAGGACTGCACCTTGGTCCCCAAGGAAGCAGCCTGCTCCAGGCACCCCAGCTATGTGCCTACCCACTGGCCCCACCTCGGACTCAAGAGCTTTCTCCAAGAAGAAGGACAGTGGTAGTGACGCACCCTTCCTGTAATAGTTCAGATCACCCTCACAGATGTCACTTTGCTTTCATAATCTCCTGAAGTAAGTAGGGCAGGTACTATTATGCCCACTTCACACATGAGCAAACTGAGCCTCTAAGGTAGTAAGAGATTTGCCTGAGGTCACCAGGTGAGTAATGTGGCTGACTGAGGACTTGTACCAACATCTTCAGGCTCCAGATCCCTCTGTGAGCCCCACTTCTGCTCCCTCCACCCTCTTCTGCCTAATGCCTGCTCCCCGCACAGAGATTTGAGGAGAGTGCTCTGCCCCTCTGAAAGGCTCTCCACTCTGTTCCAGTATCTGGATTAACAGCTCAGAAACAGGTTAGAGACCACCCCAACTGATACCTTCATTTGTAAGAAGAAACTGAAGTCAATGTCCCGGTCCCGTGACAGAAGAACCCAGCCCAGCAGGCCTGCCACTGACCCACCTACCCCTGACAGCACGGAATTTCCAGCCAGAAAAGGCCTCAGCTAAACCAGCTGTGAGGGCTTAATAGATACCACAATCAACACTCAATTAGCCACAATGATGGAAAATAGGAAGTAAACAGGAGTTGTGTCCTTTCCAGGCTGTTAAATCTTTCATTGCAACACTTTCCCTGGGCTGTTAAGGCATCAAACCACCTGCTCCTTCCTATTCACACCTCTGTGGATGGCCCAGGAAGAGGCTAATAGGTTGGGTCTAGGGGCAAGATCATCCAACCCTCACTCCATCAGACCTTCAATAACCACAGGCTGGTGATTGACCTGCCGCGGGATAGACTGCATTTCTTGCCCTGGTCCTGCCAGGTACAGTCCTCCCTGTGGTGGCACGTGGCAAGTCACAAGTGCCAATGAGGTGGCATGATGCTCCGACCACACAGCCTTGCCTCAAAGTCTGATGTCCTCACCATGGAAACCTTGTTTATGCATTATCAAGCCAAGAGAGAGGATTATTGAGGAGAAGGCAGCCAAAACTGGGCGTTTCCCCTGGAGCCCAGAGGAGTTTCTCTGATCCCAAGCACGCCCTAGCAGTGAGCGTAGTGTGAGTGAAGACATGTTAACCAGTGAATGTTGATCAGGAATGGTTTCAACTACAGGAACGTCTCAAGTTTTCTTCAGGGACACCGAGGTAACACACTCTTGTTTTCTACTTGCCCAGAATGTTCTTCCAGTTCCACCAGGTATAGAACAAAAGGGAATCAACTGTGCTGACAACAGGAGAAATTTAAGGCTGGTAATAAAAGGGACTAATCAACTACCCTGTTGCATACAGAGTAGGAATGAGAAGAGTAGAAATGCATAGGTTGTTGGATCCAGAAAGCTAAGCCAGAGACCCGCCCGTCCCCACACCCCTTCTCATCTTCCAAATAACTAAAGTTAATTAGGGACACCTGTATGTAGCTAGAGGGTCAAGATGGCCTCACCTCAGTCCTTGCCTCATACACACCGCATCGTGAACAACCCATGCTCAAGGATTGAATTCTGGCATTTTCTCAACTGAACAAACAAAAATGTTCTCCAAATTACCTATCCGATCAGTTCAAACCAAGATCACACTTTTATGCTTTCTTAAATAACAAGTCGAAATATTCTGGAAGTTGAATCTGAGACTTGGAGAAAGAAGAGAGGAAAAAGAATATGGAGGATTTGGGGAGATTATGGGGGAAGGAAGAAGGCGGTCTCAAGGTTGGAAGTGGTTCCATTCATAACTGGCTCTCTCCTGAAGTACCCCGGCCTTGGGAAAGGCCAGTCTACTCATGTATCTCTGGTGGGGATTAACTTGTCATCTCATGGGGCATCTCTTACCACCATCAGACAACTAAACAGGGGTGAGAGATCTTCTTCAGAGGGACCCCTGTCACTGCCAAGCAAGAACAGGCCTCACTCTCTTCCTTCAACAATGGTGTGGTCCATCTTCAGTGAAAGTGACCATCATGCCCACCCTCAGTCATCTTTGATCTCCTTTCAAGTCCTTCCTTTGCCTCAGTTCTTGCCCCTGAGTTCACACTAGCTTTTCAGGGAGTCACTCAACCTTTCCAAATGCTCAGGATTGAGTGTCACACTGGGGGAAGACCTTTTCCCCACTACCAGAGACTCCCCGTACCAAGAAGGATTTAACTGCTTCCTTATGTCTTTATGACTAGCAGAACATAACCCAGAAAAATGTCTTTTTATTATTCCCAAGAACTTTCTGAAATACTCAAATTACATGATCTTCACCCTCACTGCCCTTGGGAATGACTGCCTTGCGGTAACCAATACAGGCTCCATGGTGTGTAAAGGAGCCTTTGTGCCAGCAGAGGACACTCTATGCTGCTTAGATAGAACTAACAGAGCCTATTGACAGATTGGAAACTGGGCGTGGGCATGAGGGAGGGGTGGGAATAACCCAAGGTGAACCTGGGAAGGTCATAAGTTGACTAAGACTGCTCCATTTTTCTGATAATGGGTGGCAGGGAGTGCCACATTCCCTCCAGCAGATATGGGAGGGACAACACAGTGACACAGAGCATCCCAGTGCGGCTTGGGTATCCATCCTTCCAACAAAGACCAAAAATTGCTGGCGCCACCCAAATGTCTAATGGGCATCTTTACCCTCCCTTTCATCTGGCACAAGACGTCAGCAAACTACGACCCCAGCAACTTTATAGACCACTTCTCTGGCCTCCCACTGTAGCCAGCCTATTAGCCACATCCTCTTCACAAGGGAAGGGGCCAGTAGTGCCCACTTCATTCCTTTCACCTGCCTGAATCCTGATCATGTTTCTAGGCTCTTCTCAATGTGTAGTTCCTCCAGGAACCTTCTGCTCACACTTGACTTCTCTTCCTGGCTGTTTCTTGGACTGTGCTCCTTCCCTCTTGGTTTCCATGACATCACGCTCTCATTTCTACTATCCTCCATGACTATTCTTGTACACTCTACTGATTTCTCTTTCTTTTCTGTCCTTAGGAAGAATGGTCTTAGGAGTCTTTTCTTGATTCTCCTCTTTCTCTCCTTTTTTTTTTTTTAAAGGGAGTAAGTTTCTTTAATTGCAAATGAAACAGAAACTAATGGAAACAGTCACACAAATCAGGGGTCCATCTCTGAGATGGAGATATAGCTTTTCCACAACTTCTCCCACTCCACGAGCACGCGTGTGCACACACACACACACACGTACAGTTGAAAATATGTACCTCATATTCCCCCCCCCCCCGAATGTCCCAGCTTCTAAGCGTCCTAAAGCAACAGTAATGTCAGCCGCTCTTTCTGCCCACGGGTCCTGTCCCTGTGCTTTAATAAAACCACCTTTTGGCACCAAAAAAAAAAAAAAAAAAGCAACAGTATTGCCCTAGAAATCTTTTGGAAAAATCTGTGGAGTCGTTTTTTTTGCTTGTCACTGTGATTTGGGAGAGCTGCTACTGACATTTAGTGAGCATGATCCAGATTACGCTAGACTTCCTGAACAACTTTTGAATGCCCCACCATTTATAATGGCTCAGCCCAGAACCCAACTCCATGTCATAAACACACACAAAGTGGTTTTACTCAGTTTTCTGTTCTCAACAACTGAGTTGTTGAGGAAAGCAACAGCTGTGTAAATCAAGAGAAGACTATATTTTCTTTTCATTAGAAAGCTTACAGGAATTCTCACCTTTTAGGAATATTGTGTTGGTCAGTGGCAAAGTTGCTCATAGTATTTAGATTGCCAGAACAGCAGACCTGTGTCAGCCTGCATTTGTAGCTGGTTGAACATATGGCGATTCCATCTGTCAGTGCAAACATCTAATACTTCATTATGTTTTCTAATACAGTTCTGTCTGAGAAGCTACAAAATGAAATATAGATGATATGATTCCAGTATTTTCCTTTTTGTGTCTCCTTTATATTGCAGTTAAGACACTGTATTGATTTGTATTAATTATATGTGATTGCAAGGTTTACCATCTATGCTTTTCTTTTCCTGATGGTGAAAGGGTATTGTTTTAATTTTTGTTATAAAACAGAGGGCAATGAGACTGATACCTTTAGAATAACTGACCTAAAGAAAGAATATTCCTTTTCAAAGTAAACTTTTATCAATGTCCATAAAGCCCCGGTTAAGATTTCCACACATGTTTTTGATAGAACAGAGTAGTTGAATGAGACTTCCTCATAGTCCCTCCAAGGGACAGACAGAAGGTCCCCATTCCAATGAAGACTGTCCTGGGAGGTTATGGTTCCTAAAGTTCGATGCAAAGCCATAGGCTCTGGCTCAAGATCATCTTTTGAATTTTCTCTCCCAAGGGCTAGTGAACAGTCCCTGAGGCTAGTGAAGACCCTCTCCCAAGGGAGGGAGTGGAGATGGCAGAATTGAGCTAAGCTGAACTAGGACTGGAGAGGTTGCAGGCAGAGTTGCTGGATTCTGCTTTTTTCCCATGGGCACTAGATGATTGTCCAAGGCCTGGAATTGTAGGAGAAGAGGCACTCAGTGTGGAGGAAGAGGAGAAGGTGGGCAGGCCATTCTTCTTCAGAGTTAGATGAATCTCAGAACTCTATTAGGGATGTGGCTGTGTTCAAGCCACACAGTTATGAAAAGAAACTTCGGCCAGTTTGGAACTTTGGAAGAGTGGCCTTCCACTGTGTCTGTGACACTGTGACCATTCAAGGAAGAAGAATGGCCCAAATGGAGCCCCAAGGGCTGATGGAAGGATTCTGTCCCTCCAGCTGAGACATTTGGAGTGAGACACGTGGATCTAGACCCAGGGAGAGGAGCTGGGTGTAGACAAGTTAAGGTAAGGGCTAAAGGTTGAAATTGGTTCATAGGCTGTGGCATGTAGGCAGAAGCCACAGCCAGACTCCAAAAGGCTTACCTGCTGAAGAACATGCAGTTCAAATCCCAATGGAGACAGTCAAATCTGGTGGCAGGCTGGGGGGCAGCCGGGGTGGCAAGACCTCTGAGAAAAGAGAATAAATATATAAGTATATTTTTACTTGCATGTGCATATGCACATACCTTTGGAAGGATACCCAAGAAACTACAGTTGCCACAGAGAAAGGGAACTCAGTGGTAGGGGATGAGAGAATTTATATCGTACGGTTTTACTTGTAGATTTCCACCCTTCTGAATATTATTATTTGGATAAGCACCAAGTATCAAATTCGCACTGGACTTACCCAAGGATGAAATAAGGGAATCTAAGGGACTCCTGGGTGGCTCAGTCTTTAAGCGTCTGCCTTTGGCTCAGGTCATGAACCCAGGGTCCTGGGATCGAGCCCCGATGCCTGCCTCTCCCCTGCTTGTGTGCTCTCTCTCTCTCTGACAAATAAATAAAATCATAGAAAAAAAAAGAAAGAAATATGGGAGTCTAAGATTTTGAGAGGTTATCACTAGATCTGGGGGACCCCACTGTCTTGGCTGGAGAGCCCCCAAAGAATTGTGTCTGGTCTCATGGCCTTTAAATTTTCTCCTTTTGAGCAAGCTCCTCCCATGTCTGTTTTACTTTCCTACTGCATGTTCTCCGCAATTCTCCCTCTACTCCTTCTTCCTGAGTTATCTCATAGTTTAACTTCCAGATTTTGATGAAGTTCAGTTTACACCTCTAGCCCCAATAATTACATGGATAGAATAGAGGCGCCTCAAAAGACCTAACTCATCATTTCTCCACACTAGCCCTCTTGCTACATTATCTGTTATTACCCAAGTCAGAAACGTGGAGAATTCCTCAACTCTTCCCTTTGTGTCACCCGTCCCCAACCCACATACCAACCCATCACAAAGTCCTGATAATTTGAATCCTAACTACCTGTGGAATGCAGATCTGCACCCTCATTTCTGGCCACCCACCCACCTCTAAGGACCTGCACTTAAGGTGTGAGACTTTATCATCTTTTGCCTGCACCTTTGCGATTATTCCCTATCAAGTCTTCCCACTCCACTATGGTCCCCTCCAATCTAGCCTGAGTGATTCCTTTAAAACACCCATCTGACCATGCCAGTCTCCTATTAAATCCCTTCACTGGCTCCTTCTCACCTATAATAGCTGTTTTAGCCCCTAAATACCTGGGGGGGGAGGCATTTCCATGAGCAGATCTCCCATAAGCAGACCAGATTTCTTATGGGATACTCATGTACAAGACAAACTGTGGTCCATGCTCAATTTTTATTCCACCAGCAGTAAAACAATCCCTTCGTCTTCCATTGTCCCAGTACATAGTAGGTTGCAATAAGCCCATAGGTCCAAAACCACACCTAAGAATTTCTGACCCACAAACTAGAGTCCAGATTCCTTTGATGCCTACAAGGAAGGTCCTTTCTGAGTGGATCTAATGAACTCTTCACCCTTATTTCTTTTTTTTTTCTGTTTTATTTTATTTTATTTTATTATGTTATATTAGTCACCATACTTGACATCATTAGTTTTTGATGCAGTGTTCCATGATTCATTGTTTGCATATAACACCCAGTGGTCTATTCAATACGTGCCCTCCTTAATACCCATCACCAGGATAACCCATCCTCCCACCCCCCCTTCCCTCTAAAACCCTGTTTGTTTCTCAGAGTCCATAGTTTCTCATGGTTCTTCTCCCCCTCCGATTTCCCCCCTTCATTTTTCCCTTTCTACTATCTTCTTTTTTTTTTCCAACATATAACGTATTTGTTTCAGAGGTACAGATCTGTGATTCATCAGTCTTACACAGTTCACAACCCTCACCATAGCACATACCCTCCCCAATGTCTATCACCCAGCCACCCCATCCCTCCCACCCCCCACCGCTCCAGCAACCCTCAGTTTGTTTCCTGAGATTAAGAATTCCTCATATCAGTAAGATCATATAATACTTGTCTTTCTCTGATTGACTTATTTCGCTTAGTATAATACCTTCTAGTCCCATCCACGTTGTTGCAAATGGCAAGACTTCAGGGTTTTTTGATGGCTGCATAATATTCCACTGTATATATACACCACATCTTCTTTATCCATTCATCTGTTGATGGACATCTTGGCTCTTTCCATAGTTTGGCTATTGTGGACATTGCTGCTATAAACATTGTTCACCCTTATTTCTTGTCACTAACTTCATGCTCCTTCAGATGATCAAACACTTCATGTAATTTCATTCTTCCATGTCTTTACCCATATTATTCCTTCTGTCTGGAGTGTCCTTCTCTGCCTTGTCTGCCCAACAAATTCCTGTTTATCCTCTAAAACCCTGCATGCATCCCTTCCGTATGTATCATTTCTACACCTTATGTGTGTGTTTATCATCACCTGGGTCGGATGCATTGTAACAGCACATATGCCTACACCCCAACACCCAAGCCTCTGAGCTCTTTGACAGCAAGAGCCATGTCTTGCTCATCATAGTATCCCCAAACATGTGGACTTGTCCCTGACACATAGTATGTGTGCAGGAACTGTTTGTTGAACTGAATGGAATCCCAGATTTTTCCTTGCTGTCTCTCTAGTACTAATGCACTTCATATTAGTCGATTTAGTTCTTCAACTAATTATATACTGACCTACACATGGTTTTCATTTAGTCCTGTGACCTGACAGGTTTTGATAAGTCTCACTGTAAATTATAGGGTCTGTGTTTTATGTCTGAGCTTACCAAGAAAACCCAAGTCCAAACAAGATGAACAAGAGTATCTCCAATGTAAAATATAACTAAAGAAAGTTGTAACATAAGAAAGAAGTTAGAAAATGTGTGCCAGAGTACTAGAACACTCTCATTGGTTCATTCACTCAGTAGTATCCCAGGTGTTGTATCTAGTGGCCCCAGAAGTCTTCTCTCCCGTGGAGGAAAGTAAACCATCTCCCTCAAGGCCACTCAACTCCCATTGTTCTAAATCAATAATCACCACGCCACCTATTCTGACTAACTCAGTTTAGTCAGGTATCTTGATAACAGGATGGGGAGCTCTGGTATTTCAGTCACTGAATATGTCACGAACTAATACATGGGCATTATGGTTCACACATCCATCACTTATGTGTTTAGTTCACAAATATTAGTCCTCAGGAGCAGATTCAAATTGGGTGCACTACCAAAATCAATTCTACATCACTACAGAGCTGTCTCTGGGCCACAGTGACCATGCCAAGGCATTTCCCTCCTTGGTGCCCTCGACAGCCAGCTGTCTTCTACTTCTTTGTCACTCCCTTTTAATTTCATGCAACTACTTCTGTATAACTTATTCACAATTCACAAAGCATTTCACATTATGTATTTTATCCTCTTGATGTCCAGAAGCAAATAGTCTCATCCCCATTTTATCTACAAGGCAAGTGAAGCTCAGAAAGGCCAACTGATTTGTCCAAGGATCCACACATCCAGTGAGCTGTGGATTATTTTCCTTAACCCGCCCCTTAAATACCACAGTAGCTTAAACCCAGTTTCTCTGAATTGAAGTTTGTTCTTTTTCACATCAGTCCAGACAGGATTGGAGAGGAGAGATATAGCTCACCAAGTTGTATTTACATTATACTCTTGTTGATCTATACTCTCTTTATTCCCTTCAGTTCTGGTTGACACTAGAGCTAGGAAGACTTTTCTTAATTGGAAGTTATGAAAATTAATCTTCAGGAAAGTTGACTGACCTTTTCATGGTCATAGAACCCCTTGGAAGCTGATGTTCATTGGTCTTTAGAGCAAGCATCTACTGAGCTGTCTAGAGACCAACAAGCAATGTTACAATAGCCAGATCAGCAGCAGCATTACTATCAAAAATGGCACTATCAAAAATACCAGTGCTAATCCTTACAATAATTCCCACAAGGAAGGCATGTTATCCCCATTTTAGAGATAATAAAACTGAGGTACAGAGAGGTCTGTAACTTGCACATTATCACAAAGCTAGTAAATAAGGTAGTAAGATCCAAACCCAAGAATATCTGAGTCCAAATGCCCATGCTTCTGATCACTATGCTTTCCCGTTGAACTACTTCACAAGTACGAGCTATATGTGCACAACTGAACTTCTTAGATTGAACAGAGTTTTGGGTAGGGGCCTGAAAGAGGAGAAATGGATACATGACCACTCTTGGTTCTTGAACTCCCAAGCCAAAGTCTGTATTCTGGCTGTAGCACCTGTGGTACCCATGCCCTTCTCATCACTGACTGTTCCACATGACCAATTACTTTTCCACACCATACTTTCCTTTCTTCTCAATACCAAACTCCTCCTTCCCAAACTCCTTGCTCACTGCCCTTTCCAAGAAAGACGTCTCAGACGAATAAAAGTTTCTCGGATGAATACTCCAGTCTCTCCATTTCTCCATGACATCTGCACACTCTGGGAAAGAGTGTGTTGTATTTAACTATCAAATGCTTAAAGATGAATGGTGCCTGACCAGGGTCCCCATCTTGCCCATCATTTTCATGTGTCCCAACTCCCCCATACGCCACATGGCTCCAAGGTCTTCTTTCCCTCCCACAAAGCACCCACTCAGGACAGACAGTGCCATGAACAAAGGAAATTGAGACTCAGAGAGAAGTTCAAAATGCAGTTTATTGCAGCAATACAAGGAAGGGGGGAGTTTAAGACCTCTCCACAAAAGACAATCAACTTGTTCACACTTCATATACAAAACCAAAGCAGCACAGAGCTTGCTCCAAGAAAGAGGGTATTAAGGAGTGTCCAGAGCATGTGCTCCATGAACAGCAAAGAAGCTGTGGTTCTAACCAGCCCTCATCTGGCTGACTTAAGGAGGTGCTTTGAAATGTAATGTGTGTAGTGGTCATTGCTGAACTGTTTCTCGGGTAAAGCACAAAGCAGGGTCATAGCCAGAGGGACTGAGAGTGCCACTGATCTAAAAACTTCTTTGGGAAGCAGAGAAGATAGGAAAGAGCTGGGGAACTGGGGTGAACTGGTGTAACTAATGAAAGCTCTTTTCTCCAGTGAGGCTGGGGCAACTGACCTTGGTCTTGCCAAGCATATTTGGCAGTGATGGAGAGGGAGAGCTAACAGGATGGAGGACACCTCTTTATCTGACTGCTCTGGAATAGCTGGTGGAAGCAAACTTCACGCTGGAACTGCCACTAGAGGTCTTGGTACGGCCAGAGCTGGATCCCCGGCCTCCGGAGCTCCCTCCGGAACCCCAGCTGCCCCCTCCAGAGCCGCCTCTGTGGCCCCCACTGCTGCTACCGGAGCCGTAGCCACCCCCGCCGCCACCTCCAGAGCCGTAATTGCCACCGCCCCCGCCTCCGGAGCCATAACTGCCACCGCCACCGCCACCGCCTCCGGAGCCGTAACTGCCGCCTCCAGAACCGTAACTGCCGCCTCCAGAACCGTAGCCACCGCCGCTGCCGCCGCCTCCGGAGCTGAAACCCCCGCCTCCTCGGCCACCACCTCCACTGATGGTGGTGTGGCTGGTGTTCACAGCTGCAAGGGGACACTCAGTTATCGTCAGCCCACCTCCCTTTACAGCCCAGCAAAACCTGCACGTGCCCCCCCGGGAAAGCAGCTTGTACTTACACACGCTCACGCTCGGGGTACACTCTCCAGACATCCTGTAGGAGGAAGAAAAGCAAATCCCTCATGACTCTCCAGCTGCCGAGGCAGAGATTCTCCCCATTTGGGGCTCCTCCTACCCACTTGATCTGAAACCCGATCCAGTCCCCTTGGCCCCCCAAACTTCTGCCATCTTCTCAGCGCGAACACAGAGAGAAATCTCCATGGAAGATAGACAAGAGTCTTGAAGTGAGTGCCATTACCTTTAGGCCAGATGACATCTGAGCCAGCCCAGATGGAGAATAGATTATTCCTTCTCAAAGCACTTCATGGAGATGTGATAGCCCTCCAAACAAAGTTGAGGTCCCAAAATGAGACCAAGTCTTTCCTCCTGCGCCCTATACCTCTCCTCTCCCCCTGCCCAGGACAAGCTGCAGCCTCTTGGCTGCATGCTGGATAGCAGTCAGCTTACAAGGGAAGAAGCACCATAAGAAATGGCCAAACTGCCCAGGGTTCTGTCCTCACCTGCTTTCCTCTCCTTCCAGAAGGGTTCTGTAGGTGGCGATCTCCATGTCCAAGGCCAGTTTGGTGTTCATCAGCTCCTGGTAGTCACGCAGCAGGCGGGCCATGTCCTCCTTGGCCTTGTGCAGGGCCTCCTCCAGCTCGGCCAGCTTGCCCTGGGCATCTTTGAGGGCATTCTCACCACGCTGCTCGGCATCACTGATGGACTGCTGCAGCGCGGAGATCTAAGAGAGGAGAAGCTCATATGTTACACACTGTCCTATCACCTAATCCCACCCTTGCCTTCTTATCTCAGATTCCTCTGTTCACCTCAGTGAGGCTGCTACCCTGGGCCCAACAGAATCA
Organism: Phoca vitulina; assembly: GCF_004348235.1. Taxonomy (NCBI): domain Eukaryota; kingdom Metazoa; phylum Chordata; class Mammalia; order Carnivora; family Phocidae; genus Phoca; species Phoca vitulina. The sequence goes on along the minus strand of NW_022589726.1, from coordinate 18,567,310 downwards.
CAACAGTTTTAAGTCAACTCATGGCTCTGGATAACACATCACTGCCTCTGGATAGCTCGTCACTGCGTTACTTCCTTAAAAGCCCTTAAAGGGAAGGCAGCAGCCTCTCCTGGCCCTGACTTGAAGCTTCTCTAACCCTTACACACCTGACATTCTTCTAAACTCCTACCCTGAAACCTCCTGGCCGCCTTTCCTCTCATTCACCATGTCTTGGCATCATGAGCTAGATCACTCATGACCATCACATCCATTTCTCTGCCAGGTCATTTTCACAAGCTTCCCTAAAGAGAACCCAGCACAAAAGCTGAATTGTGGAAATCAGAATGATCACCAAAGGCTTGGAGCGGATTGCAAGATTCAACACTAGGAAAGTGTCCTCCAGTTACCTGAGCCTCCCTCCCCAATGCCATATATCTATACCTGAGCAGTAGAAGGAGGGAACAAGTACCTGCTTCTTGACACTATCAATTTCAGATCGAAGTCTCTGGGCCACCCGATTCAGCTCTGAAATCTCCATCTTTGTACTTTTCAGATTGTCCCCATGTTTGCCAGCAGTTATCTGGAGCTCATCATACTAAAGATGGTACATAAAGTCAATTAGATGTGGCAGAGCATACCATGGCTCACACATACAAATATAAGAGAAAACACAGGACAGCAAGACAAGACATTTCAGGAAAACTGGCTAGACATTCGGCTCATTCACCTTGGTCTGGTACAGTGTCTCAGCCTCAACCTTGCTCTTCTGGGCGATCTCCTCATACTGAGCTTTGACCTCAGCGATGATGCTGTCCAGGTCCAGGCTGCGGTTGTTGTCCATGGACAGGATGACATTGGTTTCGCTGATTTGAGTCTGCATCTGGGACAGCTCCTGCAAGACATAATAGTTCAGTGACTCTTACAGTGTTAAAACAAAACACAACTTAGAAGGAGGAGTCAGGAGATGGAAGATGTATCTTTGTTCTTCTGGATAGTGATGGGCGTAGGCTCAGAGGCTCTTCATTTGGGTAAACGTGGTCAAAAGCAGAGGACTTACTGCCTGGTAGAGCACTGTGAGGAAATCAATTTCCTGCTGCAAGTTGTCAACTTTGGCCTGAAGGTCCACCTTAGTCATATAAGCAGCGTCCACATCCTAGAGGAATAATGGACATCGTGAAGTCATGTTCTTCCCAGGGCAAGTCCCTCTCACCAGCTGTAAGGGCCCTCTTCAAGTAGAACAAGCATTTGGAGTCTCCTCCACACCTTCCTACTCCAGGCGGATCACAATCCCTAGACTGCCCCACCCCTTGGAATCACAATCACAGGACAGCTCGCCTGAGTCGCTGAGAACTTGCCTCCCTGCCTCCTCCATGAAGGCCTGAGAGAGCTGGAGAAGCAAATAGCCTGGATAAGCCCAGGTCCATGATAATGTGGGGGGCAAACTCTATTCGGCTATTCATCAGGCCCCCCACCAGGTTCTCCACATCATGACTTCCTTCTGCTTAGTAATTGGAGACCCTCTTATATTCTTTATTTCAGATGTGAGGTCCATTCTACAGATTTGCTCACCTTCTTGATGGTAACAAATTCATTTTCTGCATTTGTCCGCTTGTTGATCTCGTCCTCATACCTACAAGGAAATCAGAGGGATTTCGATATTTGGAGAAGGTGAGACCTAAAGTTCAGCTTCCCCAACTGAGATTGGCATCAGCTGTCATTGCCTCCTGTTATTAGCCTAGGACAGCTTGGCCACCTCTTCCTCCTGAGCAACAAAACTGCTAAGCTGTTCCCAGCTTCTGAGAAGAGGAAGAATTCTGAAAATGCCAAATTAATTGGCCTCTAACCTAAGAAAAGATATCACTACATACAGTCTTAGCTTAAGACTCATAGCCTTAGCTTGCCACTTTCAGGAAATATTTTAGAACACAAGTCAAGGATTGCCTGGCCAGTCTTCCTTACTTGTTCCGGTAATCTTCCACCAGGTCTTGCATGTTCTTCAATTCCGAATCCATACTAGACTGGTCATTCTTCAGTTGGTCCACTCTCCTTCTAAGATTGTTGATGTAGGACTCAAAGTAGGGTTCTAAGCTGTGGGTCCGAGTGGAGGTGTCTACCTGCTGCAGCAGCTCCCATTTTGTTTGCAGCACCTGGTTCTGCTGCTCCAAGAACCGCACCTGAGAACACAAGCCGCCATTACCGACTAATGCAGAAATGGAGTCCACTGGCCACTGAGTGCCATAAGCTACCCCACAGTGAGACCCATGCCTCGTTTGGAAAAGAATTTGTTCTTTCAAGTCCTGTTTTCCTGGCCATGGCAGAGAAATAGGAAGAAGATCAAGTTAGCATCATTTTTTTTATAACAAAATCTAACTCACTGTTAATTCACAGAAGATTTAATTTCCTGAGAAGGGTAATTTTTATACTGTTGCAGCTAGAACTTTCGAAGGGAGTAACTAGACAAATACCAAACAGCAAAGCCCTATATAAAATTACTGCAATTACATTTGAAGTGGTTACATGATACTTAAGAGATTTGCCTTTCAACCTTTTTAGGTAGATTGCCATAAACATTGGTATGCATTCTGTAAGCATTCACACATTCAGAGGTATGTTGGGGAAATCCAAAATAGAATTTGAAATCTATTGTGGATAACTTTGAGTTGACAGTGTAAGTATAAAAAAAAAAAAAAAAAAAAAACTTGTACCAAGGTAACATTTTCAGAGGGCAGAGCTCCCCTCCTGAAAGCAAAAGATGTTTGGTGCGACTTACTACATCCTTTCTGCTACAATATCACAGTGCACTCTATTCACCCTCAACTCCCTTTTTATGGTTAGGAAGACCTTTCCAGAACTCTCATTTGCACCCTAGAGAGCTGAGTTAGCCCCATTTCTATTGCCTTCATTCACCATATGTAAGTCCCAATTCAGCTCAAGAGCTGAATGAAAAGACACTTTAAGGTGATGTCACATTGACCCACACTTATGTAGCCCACGACCTCTTTGTTCAAGAGAGAGTTTAGTCATTAGAATCATTCACAAGAATACTTCTAACATATCTCCTAGAAGACAATTCCACAAAATATCCAAACAGAAACTTGAGGCTGAAACCCAAGCAATCCCAAATGGACCAAGAGCAGCCCTCCACGTGTGCACTGAGCAGATAAACTCACCTTGTCAATGAAGGAGGCAAATTGGTTGTTGAGTGACTTGATTTGCTCCCTTTCTTGAGTCTTTACTTTTTGGATCTCAGGGTCAATCTCCACATTAAGGGGTTGCAGAAGGCTCTGGTTGATGGTGACTTCCTGTATGCCACCAGGGGGGCAGAAAGGCCCAAAACCGCCTCCACCAAAACCGCCTCCACCAAAACCACCTCCACCAAAACCGCCTCCACCAAAACCACCTCCACTACCAAAACCACCTCCACTACCAAAACCACCTCCACCAAAACCACCTCCACTGCCAAAACCTCCATAGCCGCCACCACCAAAACCACCACCCCCAAAGCCACCACCACCATAACCACCACCAAAACCACCACATCCACCTCCTCTGGCCACACTTATGGAGATACTCTTACTGCCACCAAGGTTGACAAGGCTTCGACTTCCAAAACGACCGCCGCCACCACCACCTCCACATCTTCCCCCTGAAAATCTCCCACCACCTCCCCCGCTGTGGCGCACAGAGCTGCTAGTGGCCTTGCGTTGGAAGCTGACCGCTCCGGCAGAGCCAGAGCTGAAGCCCCCTCCACTCCGGAACCCAGACCTAGAACTAAAGTTTCGATTCATGCTGCCTTGGAGAGAGTTGGAGCAAAGTCGGAAAAGGAAAGGAGCTCACACTCCTCTACCCCAAGCACAGAGACTGTTCCTTATATACAGGGAGTGCATTTGGGCTTGGTCCTCGAGTCAGCGGGACACAGAGCCTGTCAAGGGTTTGGTTTGCCTGCAGCCATACAAGATTTTTACGAGCCTCAACAATACGAGAAACACTACACACCTAACTCCCAGGATAGCTCTCAAAATTGCTATGCATGCAAATCGATTATGTGGTAATCGTTTTATCAGACAAGATCTCTCTTCAAGTGCTTGTGACTTTGGGAAAATAGGACCCTGCATCTGCCACCTGGTGCTTCTTGGTAGGATTTCATAACCTCCTGTCACAGAGATAGGTATGTTCCCATTCTTGCCTTGCCCTTGTAAGCTGCTAAGCGCACTGTCCCCTCAGGCCTGGCAGGTGCAACTCCTCACGCTCGAATCGGAGGAGGAACTCTCCGGCCCATTTCTGAGATTGCTCTCTAGAGCCCAGAGCTCACCAAGTCATATCTCCTGACCTCAAATAAGAGCTTTAATAAGTGAAAAATTAAAAGAACTTATTTTTATTACATGTGCATTAATATAGGAAGAGACACTGGCAGAGAATAGGATGGATGGGCAGGTGCTCTGGAAGGGCCAGAGGAAAAGACATGTTCTTTTCTAAGTTTGCCAGTTGTTCCTTTTCCTCAGAGACAGGCTGGGGCAGGAGATGGAGACGCCAGCAAAAGGAAACTGGTGCAAATGGAGGGCATGCAGATGCCGGTGGGAAAAGCCAAGAGAGCTGGGAGGTAATGGGGAGAACCTAGTCCATACATTCTGTAAAGCAAAGGGATGGAAGTGAGGCTTCACAGGGGCTTGGGGCCTGACACCAGATGACATGGAAAGACGACTGTAGATTTGGAAGGGAGGACAATGATGCGAGTCTGGAAAGCCTGATCCGAGAAGTGAAAACTGTTTCCGGACAATAGTAACGGCAATAGTAACGGGTATGATAAATAGCTAAGATGTATGAAAAACCAGCGCAGTACCAGGCACTGTTCTACAGCTTTTATATGTATTCACCTATTTCATTTTCACAACTCTGAGACAGATGCTATCATGCTATCTGTTTTTAAAACAGGGAAACTGAGGCACCAAAGCTCCAATTTACAAAGGTGGTAAGGGGCATGGCGGGGAGTTGAACTGAAGATGCTGAGTGACAGCGTGCGGGATCCTAACCAGTGTGTTGTCCATTGTCATGGACAGAAGTGGGGTTGAGATCTGGAATGACCTGAGCCCCACATAGACTTCCGTTCTGAGACTCCTTCAAAGCCCAGCCTGCTCCCCACACTTGCACATGAACACAGAATTGAAGACTCGGTGAGAAGCCAGTGCTAAGTTCAGTGGGCTCTGCGCAGCTCCGAGTGGTAAATCACAGGCCTGTGTGGGAGGTCCCCACTGTGGGATACAAGACACAGGGGAGAAGACCCTCCGGTCCTGTGCTCCTGAAGGAGCACAGCTGAATGTCAGCCCTCCCCAGCCCTACCTCACCGCTGAGCCTCGTCCCTTCCTTTCTCCCACAGGTTTTGCACACACCCTCCTCCAGAAAGTGCCCCTCACCTCTCCACTGGTCCCCCTCTCACCCCTCATCTTTGTGATGCTGTTGTCTGGGACTCGGTTCTAACAATAACATCTGTGGGCTGCTAAACCAGCCATCTATCTGGGGAATGAGTAATTCAGATCTTGTTCCTAACGAGGAATAATGGGACCTGGGACGGTCTTGGCATGGTAATGACTGTTGCCTAATCACCTCCTGACGGGCAATCAAAATTCTTCTAGTTCAGCACACTCCCTTGTGAGACTTGTCACTCTGTACATTGATTCCTTCTAGCAGTTTGGAGGGGTGTGCCCCTGTGTGTGTATGTGTGTGTGTGTACATGTGTGTGTTTATTCTCTCGCCTCTGCCAGCCAACAACAGATCTCTCGGGGACCCGTGCTTCCATCCCCAAACTGAGAAACTGACAGTAAAAGCCAAGAGGTGGACAGTCAGACAATTGATAGACAATTTACAGAGCTGCAGAACTTACTGTAGGGGCTACGGTGAGGAGGGAGAGTCAGAGGGAAAAGAAGAAACGAGAAGGTATAAAAATCACCATCAGCTGACATTTTGCGCACTTCACCTGACCGAGCGCATACACCAACGCTAGCCCCACGGGAACCACGAGAACGAAGCAGTCAGACTGTTTGGACCCATTTTACAAAGTGGAAAACCAAGGCGCAGGGAGATGAGGGGACTTGCTTAGACACTCCAGCCCGGAAAACACACATCTGGGACTAGAACCCGAGTTTCCTGGTTTCAGTTCAACTGTTCTTCCTTCTAAACATGAGAAGAGGCTCAAGGACAGGCAAGTGGAACAGGTTCCTGTACATGAGTGTCAGATGACGACAGAAGATTCCCATCTACAGGGACTCAAAGACCACACCATCTAACCCGCCAATCAAACATGTGAGAAGGCAGACCCAATGAAGTCAAAACATGTGTCCAAGTCATGAGATCCATTCCTGGGAATCGTCCAGTTTCTGAATCAAACTCCCATTCTGTTCCCATGGCTCACTTTTGCGGGAACCCAGCGGGTCTGGAAGCTGTGATGCCACCAGCCATCCCAGCTCATCCTTCCCTGCCATGTCCCCAGGACCTCGGTGAGTGTGCAGTGATAGTAAAAGGCAAATGTGGGAGAAAAGCGTGAGCCATGCACCCTTCCTCCTGGCTTCCTTGCGGGCCCTGCATTTATAAAATAAAGAGAGCATGAAAGAGGAAAGAGGCACCCACATCCACAGGCACCGACTATGAGCTAGGAGCTGCATCTCGTCTAAACATCACCCAACGTCCTCACCATGGTCACTAGGATTAGCCCCATTTTAAAGAAGAGACAACTTAGGTCCATGGAGGTTAAAAAACATGCCCCCAGCTGGGAACTGACAAGCCAAGCCTGTCAAACTGCAAGAACACGCCTGCCTCTATCCCAAAGGCCTCCTCGTGTCACGGGCCCACCCCCACGGCCTACAGGTTTCCTGCCACCCACTCGCTGAGCCTCATGTCTTGACCTTCCCACTCCCATGCTTTACCCAAACCATTCAACCCTCTTCCCTCTTCCTCTGTTCCTCTCCATCTGACGAACCCACTCACACTCTTCTCTCCCTGATGGGTCTTGCAGCCTGTCAGTGACCCACTTCAAACCTCTACTCATAAGCAAGCTCTGGGGGCACCCACAAACTCCATTCCTGAGCATTTGGGCCTGAATCTGGATTTGTCCATCAGGCCTTGAGAGCAAATGCCTACATCTCCCCTGCTCCGCCAGGCAGTGGACAAGGCCCACTCTTCCAGGGAGTTTTCCTTGATTAAAGCCACTCGGCTGCTCCATTGGTTTCTTTTTCTAAGCTCAGTTGCTGCCAGATTCAAGTGCATATTCACATGTGTGTGTATGTGTGTTTGCTAGTCCCTCAATTGCTCTGGAAGCCTTTTGAAAGCAAAACTAAGTCCTCTGTGTCTTTGGATGCCCTCCTCGAACACCAATTGCTCCAGCCTCCCACATAGTCCCCTACACCTGAAGGGTACCCCCATCCATGCTGGATATCAGAGTGTCAGAGCACTTCCAATCCCGAGGACCCACACACATACCCCGGAACCGATCACTGGGATGAAGCTGCCACAGGCAGGCTGCGGGCATGGGCAGGAGCAGGGCTGGTGATGTTTTGATAGCTTTTTGCAGGATGGGACTGAGTTGAAGAGAGACCTGCAATGACAAGCCATCCAGCCCTGCGGGACTCCACCAAGGACAAGAGAAGGAAATTTCAGGGGAGTGGGGAAAGCTGAAGCCTGGGGGGCATAAAGGAGAGTCGCAGACAATGGGGAGGCGGGGTGAGATGTGGAAAGCCAGCAGCCAGCAGAGGAGGGGCCGAGGCTTTTTATGCAGAAGGAAGAGGTGCCCAACTAGGGAAGCCTAGGACAGATAGCAGGGAAGGAGGCCCCCAGTGGCTTGCTAGCAGGTTTGGCGCAGAACAGAGGCCAGGAAGGAGGAAGCCAAAGATGAACATGTAGGAGAGGGGAGGTGGATGTTGTCTGAGCTATGGAGTCAGCCAGAGACCCGCTCTTGACTGCAAATTTCTAGCTGTGTGACTTTGGGTAGGTCACTTGCCCTCTCTGAGCCTGAGTTTCCTCATCTAAAAGAGGGACTGCATCTACCTTAGAGGGAAACCAAAGTGTAGTAGATGCTAGATAGAGGAAGAGGGAAGGATTCTCTCTCACTATTGTATTTGGAAGGATCCAGAAGATGATATAACAATCAGGAAAAACTTTGGAACAAGACCCTGTTTCACTGGAAACTAAAAAGACCTGGAAAAGCAGCTTAAGTTTTTGCGATAAGGTCATCTTGTGGGTGAAAGCCTTGGGGGAGGAAGGGAGCATAAGTCTATAACAAGGAAGGTAGGGGTCCATCACACACAGGAGGGAATGCTGAGTGCACCTGCAGCCCAACGGGCTAGGCTAGCTGGGAATTACCGTCACTGTGGAATACCTGTTCTGTAGGGTGGGGACAAATCCCCATGCTGAGCATGCTGGGACAGGTGTGGAAGCTGGAACACACCCTCGGAGCCCCCAGAAGCTCTTCCAGCCGGGCACTGGGACATTCAGAACCAGTCCTCACAACATCCCAAGTTCCCAGCTCAGTCTTCAACAGAGTGTTGATCAACCTGAAGACACACAGTTTCCTGGACTGATCAGAAAGCTGATAAAACCAAGGCAGCAGGTCCAATCAAATGATGGGAGTTACACCGAGCTTGAAGAGGACCTATCAGAGCACATGGCTCATGATTGGAAGACACATCCTGGGCCAAAGGTCCAGTAATGGAGGGTGAAGAAACACTCTTCACAGACTTCCTGATATCGAGGACTTTCCCAGCCCAGAAACGTACACCTTGTCCAAGGTCAGACAGAGTTAGAATTTCATTGAGCCAATGGTTGCTCCTTCTGTCACCATGTTCCTAGATGATAATCTATGTAGATGAGAAGCTGGTGGAATTAAATTTAGATTCCCAGAGCGCCCTGCCCTGCCCTGCCCCAGCCTCTCAGCTGGAGGAGCTGCGGGCAAACTCCCTGGGAGTGGCCTCCTGCCCTCCTCGGTGCTCCCTCCTGCCCGCCCCTCTGTTGCTTGGTGGATGGGCCTGCCTGCCCGCCCCTCTGTTGCTTGGTGGATGGGCCTGCTTGACTCTCCCTCAGAGTATCAGCGCCATGGGAATAGCACTGACCACAAGCAGGGATGGAATGCTTCCTGGCCCCTGGAAGGATCACAGGTGTTCCCCCAGCCCTCCCCCAGGGCCCATGAGAACTGAATGAGATACCGCATGTGGAAGCATTTTGTACATGGTTAGAGGGCTATGGGATGGCTCCTTGTTGTCACTGGGGTGAGCTACACTGAGAGGCATTTGCTCCTGATAGGATCTCATTGTCTCTAACAGGAGTATTGTTTATACCAGGAAGCCTCCTCCCAGCATCTTTTAGTGCTGACGCCCTGGCTCAGGCCCGGAACATGATATCAAGGCCTTTCCTTGCAGTCCAAGATCCTCCTTGGCTAACTCCTCTCTCCTTACCCTACCTTTCTCATGCCCCTGCCCTGTGGAATCTCTGTTCCAGTATTCTAGGATTCAGGCATGTGATTCCCTCCATCTGTCCCCCGGTTCTCCATGATTGAGAAGGTCAAGGTTTCTGAAGAGAAAAAACAGGGTCATGTTTTTTGGGAAAATCCCAATTACTGCCCAGAAGGAGAAGGATGGGCAAGATGACCTCTGATCCACCTTGCCCTGTGTTTTTATCCAGAGCCAGCTTGGATTTCCTAAGCACATCGTATGCACAGGCATGATCCCAGCGAGAATCTAATCCACACCCTGGACTAGGTCTGTGGTGTCAGAATACTTGGGTTCATTTCACCATCCTCAGCCCTTGGGCCCTTGGTCTCTCCATGACTTGATCATTCCTTGGCATCTGACCTTAATTTTCCCCAAGATAAAATAGAGAGTAAAACTCCTTTTTTTTCAGGCTCCATCACATGAACTCTGAGGGCAGCAAAGGGATGAATGGCTGCCATACACATATTCCCACATATCATTCAGTCCCTCCCTCAACCTCCTGCCAGATAGTTAGCCAACCTCTGCCTGAAATGTGCCAACTCCTCACGCCTCTCCCATCTCAGGATCAATAAAAATTGCTTCTTACCCTGAGCCAAATCTGCGGCAGTTCCCACCTGTTCATCTGGGTCATCAGCTGGGGTCAACCCCTCTTTGCCAAGGAAACTCTTCCAATCTTTGCAGTTAACTGTCACATCTCCCCCCAAAGACATCCAGGGCCTTCTACCATCCCCCTGTGGCCAGGTTTCTGACCACGTACCCCTGCCATCCTAGCCACTGTCATCTGAATGGACTCCTCTTTAGTAATGTCCTCAGAGTGGTCAGACTACAGAAGAGCCAAAGTGGACTTGGCACACTACTCTCTTCCTGGTCCCCACGCTTGTCCCCACTGGCCACCAACTGCTGTTGGCTCATGCACTGTCACCATCGGCAGCTGAACACTCTAAACCAAGTTTACACCCACTGCTGTTTTCTCTCTCCCCGTCCCTGTCCTGTGCTCTTGGATTTTTTGTTTTTTTACCTCAAGTGTGGCATGGCTTCTGTCTACGCCCTCTCTCCTTGCCTTCGGGCAGCCCCTCTGCCCACCTCTCCTTTCCCAGCCCGTTCCCCCACAGGTCTGCTGCCAAGGTGAGATGGGGAGAAGCCTCTCAGAGAGAAGGTAGGGGCCTGCGTGGGAACACACTGTCTTATCAATATGGACTGCAGTCATATTTGAATGAATCCCATATCCAACTGTCATCTGTACTCCTTCAGGGAAGGAGAAAGTAGGTCACATCTTTTATGCAACTCCTTTACACAGACTCAGAAATATCACATAGGATAAGGTGGTAGCTTAACTTGCTCCATTCTTGAATGTCTGCATCTATGCTTCCCCCAGAGGCATGGATTCCAGAAGATCCTGCCCAGGACCCCCACTGGGTGAATGGGCTCAGTCTCTTATCTTCTGAGCTCCTGTCTCCTGGGAGCGGGACCTCTCTCACTCACACACATTCAGTCTCTCTTATCTTTGAGTCTCTGGAAGACTAGCCCCCTGTCTGAAGGGCCCTTCCCTGAGGCCCTGCCCTCACCTACTTCTACTGTTTTCCCCAGGCCTGTTCCACTTTCTAGCCCTCTAGGAGGGCCAAGCTTTGGGGCGAAGCTTCCCTTCCCCAGAATTGGCATCTACTGCAGGTCCCACAGCTCCTGCAATGGAGGGTCTGCCTACGTCCACAGGACAGGCCTTGCTACCACCTTCAGGCTAAAAGGTCCGCAAGGACGCATTGCTCTGATTTCTCCTCCCTCTGAACTTTCCCCTCTGCCATAATCTATCATTTGGGTTGTGAGTACCTGAAGATTCAGAAACAGGTTCAGTCAACATTGCATTCCCAGGGCCAAGGCCTCCTCCTGGCACACGGCCAGAGCAGAATGAATGCATGCTGAACCAATGTGTAACTGACTTCAGAACGAGCAGCCACTTTCAGCACTAGTAAGATCATGTCTGCAAGGTCTTTTAAGATCATGCAATAAAAAATAATAAAAGTAATACTTCCCAGATATGAATAATTGTAGAGGCCTGCAGAAATTTAAGAAAAAATCACTTATCTCTGACTGAACAGCAGTTTGAGATCACAGAAAATTTTATTGTAGAAACACCAGAAATGTCAAGCCCTTCAAGGTATGCCCTTCAACCAGGAAATGATGCAGTCACACCACTCCGCAAGGGACCCCCACTGAGCCCGTTCGATGCCCCCAAGAGAATCAGGGACTTGGAGGTTGCATTAGGACTCAGCAAGAAAGCAAAGGTGACTCCAGTTCTTAGAAGCAACACCACCCTCCCCCTCTCCAGGCCTGCTAGTTGGCTTATAGTTTCCCCTTCCTGTCCCCTCCAGCGCATCTCAAACATCTTGTGTAAGGCCTGAAAGGAAGGGTTAAATTCTCAGGAAGTGCTCAGTCACAGAGAACAGGAGGCAGAGGGACTTTGAGAGCCCAGGAAAGGGCTCCATGCCTCCTTACACATAACAGGCAGCTTCCGGACTGGTCAAGATTGAACCCTCCCAAGACCCATGCTTAATCTTCCAATTCCTCTGGGCCTGGCACCTGGACACAGCAGCTCTAGGCGGCACGTGCCCAGCCTCCTGGACAATTCTCAGGAGGGCCATTATGGAGCAGAGCTCAGGAAGGGCCAGGCTGCCAAAGAATTGGAGCTGTCAGGAGGGGCAGGACAGAACAGAACTCCATGGCTTCCCCCACTGACTCCTCTATTCGGGGATAATTAGTCCTCCCAGGGGACAAGGATGCATGCCCTCTGAAATATTCCCACCTTGAGCTGTTAGCCCAGAGAATAATGCATCTTAAGACAGAGATGCAGAATCAGGACCAGACATACTTCAAGGTGTCTGATGAGGACAGCAAATCCATACTCTCCATCAACATGAAAGTATGAGGCTAACAGACCAACAGACAGGAATGGGTCCCCGGCACAGAGGTTCCTCTTGCCAAGCTACTCGCCCGAAGGCCTCGTTCTGTGGGTCCCCTAAGGGATGGATTATTGTTCACAAGGCAGCCTAGGTGTAGGAAAGGGAGCCTGGGGGTGAGAAAGCTGGTGTCCTTGACATTAACTCTCCATTATCCGCTCTGTAGATACTCTACAGGCTCTTTTTCTCCAGGGCTAGACTGGGCCCCTGGATGTCCCCAGGGGCAGGAGCAGGGCCAGCGGAGTGGAGTCTGAGTGGAGAGCGGTCTGGCTGTGATTCTGTCAGCCAGCCAGCGCCCTCCAAAGACAGGTCTGCTGTTTGGGATTATCCGCCTGCTTCCCCAGCTAGCCTGGAACGTGTTAGCAAAGCTGCAGAGACCCATGAGGGAAAGGTAAGTGACAGAGGTTCAGAAAGGGCGCCGGGGAGGGGACAGGAGAGCGCCCTGCCGGCGGGGCTGTGTGAGCTTCTCTCTACTCCACGATTCGCTTGTGGGAAGTGTTGGTGGAGGTCTGGATGATCTGCACGCGGGACGAGCCGCCGCCGCCTCTGCCCCCGTACTTGCTGCTGCTCCGGCTGCTCCCTCCGTAGCTCCCGCCGCCGCCACCCGCGTAACCACCTCCACTGGCCCCTCGGGAGCCCCCTCCGTAGCCGCCGCCCCCGCGGGAGCCGCCGCCGCCGGAGCCTCCACCGCCGGAGCTTCCAGAGCCTCGGCCGCTGCCGCTGATGGTGGTCTGGCTGCTCTGCACAGCTGTGGGGAGAGGGCAGCCCGAGCTGGGGTCAGAAGGGCTGGCCGGGGGACCGGCCTGCACCTCCCCCCTGCACCCCTCTGCGCCCGCCCTGGGGCAGCCTCCTGCACCCTTAGTCGCAGGCAGCGTCTGACTTGCAAAACCATATAGGATGAAAAGGTTCCCCTTTTCCAAGTATTCTTCATAGGGCAGAGCACTGGGTGTTTTACGGAACTAATGAATCGTTGAACACTACATCAAAAATCAATGATGTACTATATGTTGGCTAATTGAACATAATAATAATTAAAAAGAAAGACAAAGCATGTCAGGACCCGTTTTCATTAGCCACATACCTTGACGAGTTCTAAGCTACTACTGATTATTAGGTCTCATCAACATTAAGATACGTAAGCACTAAAATCGGAACAATTTATTTCAGCGAATTTCTCCAGGCTCCGCAGTCTATTGGCTCACTGTGGTTTTTCATGGTGCAGGACTAGAAACTAAATCGCTGACTGCCAGTCCCTGCTGGCCTGCCCTCCCCGGCCCTCCCTCTGCCGCTGGCCCCAAGCAGCCCCCCGCCTGGACCCTGCTACTTACAGATGCTCACGTGGCTCTGCAGCTCCCCGGACATCCTGTAAAACCAAAGCACACACATCGGTCAGACCAGCAAAGCCAGGAGGAAGGCAGGTGACAGCCTGGAGACATCCAGAGCAGAGATAGTCCTGTAAAGTGAAAAACTGTCCCCAAGCTTTAGGGAAAGGTGGGTGCACAGGCCAGGGGGTCAGGAAGTGAGGGGCTAGAAGGGGTTTTAAACAGTTTCTGAAAGCCATTTAGCCCTGACTGCAGGGCCTTAGGTTGGGGTATAGGGACATTCTGCTCAGAGGCAGGGGAATGATGACAATGACACATCCTCTGCTTCTGATTTGAATGTTTCTGCTCAGCCCGGGACTACCAGTCTTTCCAGAAAACAGGGATTGTCTTCCCTCCAAATAGTCCCACCGCTCAGGGATGCAGCCTGCATGTTGGCCCCAGAAGCATGGCCCACCTGCTCTCCTCGCCCTCCAGCAGCTTGCGGTAGGTGGCAATCTCCACGTCCAGGGACAGCTTGGCCCCCAGCAGCGCCTGGTAGTCTCGCAGCAGTCGGGCAAGCTCCTCCTTGGACTGCTGCAGGGCCTCCTCCATGTCCTGCAGCTTCTGCCGCGCATCCTGAAGGGTCTGCTCTCCTCTCTCCTCTGCATCCGAAATGGCCATATGCATCTGCTCAATCTACTCAGGAGAAAGTCGCAGAGAAGAACCGAATGGGGGGGGGGTGAGTTTCAGGAGCCCCACTTGGCAGGGCCCTGTGGGAGGCGGCATGCCTGGTCAGCCCACCCTGAGCATCCTTCTCACCTGCTTCTTGATGTTGCTGATCTCTGCCTGCAGCCTCTGGATGGTGCGGTGGAGCTCAGCGATCTCCATCTTGCTGTTCTTCAGCTCGTCTCCGTGTCTTCCCGCTGAGATCTGGAGCTCTTGGTACTGAGGGTCAAAGGCAACATCGTGGTCAGCCTGCTGCGCGCCACGAGGCCTTCCACGAGGGAGTGAGTCTACCTTCCCAGGCCCTGCCCAAAGCTGCTCTCCAGGGACAGTTCCCAGGTACGCCCCACCCCAGAGCTGTGATACCTGCCATACATGCTCCCGTACCAAAGCTCCCTCATTTGAGCCGTGACATCACACACACACACATACACACACACAGTCTTGTTCAAGCGTCCCTCCTTCTCATCAGTCTCTGGGCCAGACCCACATCCCAGACAGACAAAGCTGCTCCTGGATGCCCTTTTCCACCTACTTGTTCCCCCATCTAAGCCTTACTAGAGGCCCTTACCCACACGGGGACCTCTTCCCTTTTGCCACCATATCTATATTCCTTCCTACCCTTTTCCAGGATGGTTTCCCTAGCAGCCACGACCTTATTTCCTCAGAGGCCCTCAGCATGCCCCTTGTTTATTCCCATTCTCCTCTCTATGTCATTCTGTATCTACGTGGCCCCATCAGTAGGCTCCCCTGGGCAGGGCTCTGGAGGAAGCAAGGGGCGCAGGGTTGCTGGTTCAAGGGAAGCTCTGCATTCTGACGCTTTCCCTGTTGACCATCTGCCTCCCCGGTCTGATGCTGAAATCCATGCCACTCAGAACCCTTGCCTGCAGGGCAGTGAGACAGAGGCCCGCCAAAATTGGAGTTGAGAAAGCAGATCGCAAGTGTCAGGAGTTCAGAATGTAGGGACCGGCCTTTGACCCTTAACTACAGTCTTCACCCTCCGAAAAGGTCCGAGTCCATTGATATTAAAGAAGTAATCAAAGATGTGCCCGAAGACTTAGCCACAGAGATGTTTATCTGATAAAGGTAAATTCTTACCACCGAGCACCATGCTGCTATTAAAAATGACATAGAATATTTAATGTCACAGAACGGCATTCACAAGTAATAAGTGAAAGAGTAAAGTACAGAACCACAGCTTAAAAGATCTCATTATGAAAAAAGTAAGAATAAAAAACATTATAGTGGTTTAGGGCATGGGGTTGTAGACGGGGCACCTAAGTTTAAGTCCTGCCTCTGCCGCTTACCAGCCATAAGACCCTAGGCAAACTAGGTGAGTTCATACTCTACTATCTTCAAAATAGGGGTAATCAACTCCTTACCTCACAGGGTTGTTGTAAGGAGTAAATGAAATTTTATATATATGTATAAAATGTATATAGATACATGTATGTATGTGTGTGTGTGTGTATATATATATATATATATGTGTGTTTATTATATATATATATATATATATATAATAAACCTCTCTGGGTTTATTTCCTTGCCTGC
>NW_022589726.1:18498811-18551229 GCF_004348235.1 Phoca vitulina | reverse complement strand
TATATATATATATATATATATATATATATATATATATATATAACTTCCAAAATAAGAGAAAGACGATAGAAATTCTGAGGCTATGTCTGGTTTGGGGTACCAAGTCTGGGTGGAAGGGCAGCAGTGCCCACCTTGGTCTGGTACAGCGCCTCGGCCTCATCCTTGCTCTTCTGTGCGATCAGCTCATACTGGGTCCTCACCGCATCGATGATGCTGTCCAGGTCCAGGAAGCGGTTATTGTCCATAGACAAGATGACATTGGTGTTGCTGATGTGGGTTTGCATCTGGGACAGCTCCTGCAAGGCATAGACCACAGGCTGACTCCTTCCACTCTCCTCCTGGGGCCTCAGTTTCCCTCTACTGTCCCCTCAAGGCTCTTTGGGGAAACCAGAAGCCTGGGCCAGATGCGAGTCTTGAGGAAAGTTCTTTGAATAGTTGTTGCACCCCAAGAGGTGTCTTAACTAAAGGTAAAGGCCCCCAGACCTAGCTTCTGGGGAGAAGAAAGGAGCGTGAATTCAGAGCTCCTGTAGGCACCACCTGCCCATCATGCCTCTCCTGTGCCCTCTCTCCCCACCTTACTTGGTTTGGCTGCCATCTTGGGCCCTCTGACAGGCAGACTTGCTCCTTGAGAAATACATGAGCTCTCAGAGCCGTAGAAAGGACTCTCTTTGCGCAGCCATTCCCTCACTTTTGAGCCTGGGCTCTACCACCGACTAGATGAGTGACTGAACTAGTGATTGAGTCTCTCAGTGCCTCAGCTCTCTCATCAGTGGAATGGAGACCAAGACGGGCAAAGCTCCTTGCACAGCATCTGGCCCAAAGTAGACATGAGCAACAGTAGGGCCAGGGGTGGTAGAAGGATATTATCCATCACCACTGTAGGCTTCGTCCCTTTAGGATCCACACTGTCCTCTCCTACAGAATTCCCCAATAGCCCTATTGGATTCCCAGCACTGGTGAAGATTTCTGGTCAGTTTTGTCCCTGTATGTCCTAGATATTAACCTCATTTCCAGATAGAATCAAGAGCTGCTCCATCTTCTCCCTCAGGACACTCCCTGCCTCCCATCTCCAGCACCTGCACCCAGGAATCTGAGCACTGGGGGTTGGGAGGCTGACTCCAGTCCCAGAGTTGAGGTGACTGGGGAGAGGAGTCCCTAGTGGGTCATGCTGGGTTTCATGCCTCCCCCTCCAACAGCCCATACCCTTTGTGACATATGAGGAAAGAGAAGGGTTTCTCATGAGGATTGAACTCACCATCTCAAATAAATACTTCAGGAAACTGATCTCTCCAAACAGAACATTCACCTTGGACTCCAGGTCTACCCTGCTCATGTAAGCAGCATCCACATCCTGAACGGCAAGCAAAAATATTCTGACTTTATTGTCCAAGTGTTGCCTGCCACCAGCTCACTGGGTGACCCAGGCAAGTGGCAAAACCTCTCTGGGTTTATTTCCTTGCCTGCAAATTTCCTCACCTCACTCAGGTGAGGGACCTGCAAAAACTCTGGCTTTCCTGACCAGGAAGAAATGTGACACCAAGGCCCTCATCCCAGTCAGTCACACAAAGCACCCCAGGTCCCTCCCCAGGTCTCAAGGCTGCATATAACTGACACTCAACAGGTGTCAGTTGATTGAACTTCACATTCAGGACTGTGGAGAGGTAAGCACTCAAGGAAGCCTCAAGATTCCTATCGACATCACTTTCAGACTTAACCCCTTCAGTGCAGGGGCCCAGCCTTCAGGCCACACCCTCAACAAGCTGCCCCCAGCAGTCACATGTCCACCCCTTGGTCACACGGCATCCCACAGGAGTTCCTCACTCTGCTCAGTCCCCTGGACCCACAGTCCCCCTGGGACCTCCCCCATCCTTCACCTTCTTCAGGACGACAAAGTCATTTTCAGTGTTGGCCCTCCGGTTGATCTCTTCCTCGTATCTGTGGGAGGAGGTGAGAAACACAGACAGGCTGCTGAGGCTGACCTTGGCTCCTTGAGATTCCTCCTCACAGCAAGCGGCTTGGAATGTCCCAAATTTTTAGTGTTAGACTTTGGCTATCCCCTACCAGAGGATAGCCATTTTTTGCAGCTGAGGACATAAATAGCCGCTTTTACTAAATTGTTTTAAAGAGAAAAAAATGTCACCTACAATGTTGCCCCCCAACACCTTCAGTGTGAATTTCATCTTTCCCTTTTTGAGTCACACACTCTTGACTCTCTGATTGGTGTGTCAGGGTGATGTCAAGAGTAGCACCCTGCACCCCTAGCATGGGGAGGGAGAAGCCTCTCAGTTGCCTGCACGGGGCTGGAGCAGATGATCTGGAATTCGACAAGTCCCGACCATTATGATTAATAATAGCTACTGCTTAGTATATGCGGGCACAGTCTGGGAACTTATTAAGCATAATGTCATCTAAACAAGTGGTGCTCAAAGTGTGCTCCCCAGTCCACCAGCATCACGTGGAAGCATACTAGAAATGCAAACACTCTGGTCGCATTCCAGGCCTACTCAACCAGCCTGCTGCACACCGAAGCCTGAGAGCCCAGATCTACCTGTCACAGCAACCCAACAGGGAGGGTGCTTACCATCCCCACTTTACTAAGGTGAAAACTAAAGGCTTAGAAAGACAGACTTGCAAGCAGCTAGAAAGTGGCAAAACCCACTGGAACTTGGCTCATCTGGGTCCAGCACCCTGAGGATAGTCTGCCCTTCCCCACCCAATACATTTGAGAGCTGACTGGTACCATCATCCTACCAGAGCTGCCATATGCAAGATGGTGCCCTCTGCCGTTGTGTGGTACAGAGCCGAGTGGCTGCATCTGGGGACCCTGGTCCACCCTTCACATATTAACACTAAAGCAGAATGTCTTGCCCCTGAATCAGTTCCCTGCCATGCTTCCCTCTGACCCCTTTACCCTGCCTGGGCTCTCACTTGTTCTTGTAGTCCTCCATGACATCCTGCACGTTCCTAACTTCTGTGTTCTGGCGCATCTGCTCAGCACTGAGAAAATCCACCTGCCTCCGCAGCTCACTGATGTAGTTCTCCAAGATGGGCTCCAGGTTATTCGTCCGAGTAGAGGTGTTTACTTGCTGTAGCAGCTCCCACTTTGTTTGTAGCACCTGATTCTGCTGCTCCAGGAATCGCACCTAGGAGCAAGAGACTTCCAAGTTCACCCCAGGCTGTGGGTCCAAGAAGCATCCCCCACAGGTAGGAAGACTGGCAACCACACAGCATATCTGGACCTCAGAGAATCAAGGTGGCCCCTCTTGGGATCTGAGAGCTTCCCTAACTGTGGGACCAGGACACACAGAACACAATGTGGTTTCTGATGGTTGACCAAGGGCTGTAAGGTCAACTTGCCTAAAATTAACACTAAGTTACTAAGCTAACTCTGGTTTTGAAGGCAAATCACCTCCACTGGAGTGCCTTCTTCCCTTCAGCTATAGCCACGTATACCACAGAGCTGTCACTCCCACACTCCACACTCCGTGCCAACGTACAGCAACGGTGATACAGAGCATCTGAAACACTAACATCTCCAAGGCTCATTTCTCTTTGTGGCTGAAATGCTTTCTGTGATTGAGGAGAGGAGACAATAAGAGAGAAGAAACAATTTGACTTAGAAGATTATACTGATTTCTGAACAAACCAGCCTGGGTGCCCCCATCCTGCAGACCCCACCACCTCTGCTGTCTGCCAGTATGTTTCAGGAAGGTCACCTCACTTAAATGTTAACTCAGAATTTAAAAAAAAATAAATGCTCCCACTTTTTATTTTTTTAAAAGGTTTTATTTACTCATTTGAGAGAGAGGCAGAGAGCACGAGCAGGGGGAGGGGCAGAGGGAGTGGGGAAGCAGACTCCTCGCTGAGCTGGAAGCCCGATATGAGACTCAATCCCAGGACCCTGAGATCATGACTTGAGCTGAAGTCAGATGCTTAACTGACTGAGCCACCCAAGCACCTGTTCCCACTTTTTAAAAATGTTGTGTAATGTATGCCCATGCCCCAAAGTAAGGACTTTGGGGGTGTCTAGTGTTTGGGAAATACTGATGTTGCTATTCCCTTCATTAACTTTCATTGATGCAGAAAATGGAGAGTGGACATCCTCCTATATTCTTACTATCTCTTTTCCAGAAACTGGGCACAAAGGTCAGGTACAGGGTCCAGAGAGCTGACTGGCTGTGCTGACCAAGTACATGGATTGTGCTCCTCATGGTCATGATCAACCCTCACCTTACCTCTGCAGGTTGCCCTTAGATGGAGCCTCCCTTCCCATGCCTTTGGCGAAGATAAGGGATGCCTCTATGCTTTGCTTAGGTGCGGACACACACACACGTGCACACACACACAGCACACACACGCACACTCCAGGATCCTCCTGGGAGTTGTGTATGAGGACAAACCCACTGCTTTGTGCAGTCAAAACAGAACCCTGAAGACACTCCCCTACAATGGGGCACCAAGGAGGATGCCCCAAACCCCCGGCCCTTAGGACTGCCCTTCTGAGGGGCCAGCCCTTGTTAACTCCCTTTGGATTCTGACTCTAGGCTAGGAGACGTGCACAGTGAATGCTATTCCCCATGGCTCATTTGTGTTAGCTTCATCAAAGCAAGAGCTAAGGCAAGCAGATCTCACAGGTTGTCTCAGTTTGAACCCCCCCCCCCCCCCCCCCGCCATGGGAAATTCCTGCCACCTGGCCTCGTTTTGCTCTAGGGGCACTGCCAGAAGGTGGACAAATCAAACAGGGGTCTCAGCCCTGTGCTCAGTATTGTGGGAACTGAAGGGAACAAATCTCATGCGCCCACAATAGAATTTCCACATCAAATAAACAATGAGAGGCAGATGAGCCAGAGCACTTGCTCCCCCTGCACACAATACCTCGGAGCACATCAGCAAAAGAACCCGGGGTTCTCATCAGGCCACCCAAACTGCAAAGGCAGAGACTGGCTGCAGGGAGCGCCAGGCAATTTTAGTAAGATTTAATCTCTAGAAAAATCACTGAAAGCCGTTGTGATTTTTCCCAGGCTCCCCAAAACACTCCCGGGCTCTGTCCCATCAGCACAGATGAAACTTAGCATCATACTGAGCTCACTTTCTTGCTGGGAAAAGCACATCCCTCTTGGCTTGTCGTGACCCTCTTGCTTATGACACTCCAGGCCCAGGGACCTCCTGCTGCCTCCGGCAGCCCAGATCTCCCCAGCTCTTTGCTTGGCTATGCCCTATTTACCCTTTTGATCTCAACTAAAGTGACGTCCCCCTGTTTATAATTGAATCTCCCACACCCAGAATAGTCTGGCACATGATAATTACTCAATAAATACATGTTGAACGACAAATCAAATCAGCCCTTTAGGTGTCAGGCTTGGACACTCAGAGAGTAGAAATGGACACAAAGGCTTTTGTAGAACCAACGACAAGGAAAAGGGACCTCAGGAAGGAAAGGGATGGGGTCCATCTCTTCCCATGGGGACACCGGCCTGGCTTTGTTCAGCTGAGCTTGAATCCTCTATGCCAGGTGGTGAGTGGCCTGGATAGTCTGCACCCGGAGGCATGTGAAATATCTAGTGTGTCATATGGTCTTAGGGACAATGGAGAAAAGTAACGCAGGGATGGTGGACAGGGCTGCTGGTGTGGGGGTGCTATTTTGAAAAGGGAGATCAGGGAAGACCCCGCTAAGATAGTGGCATCTGAGAAAAGACCTGAAGGAGATGAGGGAGCAAGCCAGACCACTCTTGGGGAGGAGGCATTCAAAGCAGAGGGAATGGCAGGAGCAAAGGCCCTGAGGCAGGCGTGGGGTGCTGGAGGATGCAAGCATGCAATAGTGTCCTAGTGAGCAAGAGAGAAACAGGAGAGGAGCACGGAGGGACTGTAGGGTCACTGCAGACAACGAGTTTGTACCCTGGGGAGCTAAACTCCTGCCCTCACTCTGTTCACTAAACTGTGCAGCTTGAGAGATGTTCCACCCAGTGGTAGCAATGTTGCCTAATTCTCACAAATGCAAGCCAGGGGTGAGCAGTAGCTGCGGGGTGGAGGCCAGATCACACAGGGCCTTATAGGATCTTGGCGTTTATTCCAAATGAGACGAACAGCCAATGGGGGATTCAAAAAGAGAAGTGATGCAATGTTTTTAAAGAATGCCTCTCGTGTGGCTCTGAGGATGGACTATATGAGGTTAAGGGTGAAAGCAGAAAGACCAGATCAGAAACTAGAGTCAGAATCCACTGCAGTAGAAGCCTTCTCCCTTCCAGCCAGGCCAGAGTCCTGGGGGCTCTTTCCTCTTGGTCATGACAAGCCTTAGGGAAGGACAGGTTGCCACAGTTTCCTGCAACTTGGCCTCTGCCCATAGCCCCACACCATAAAATGCAACAAATGTCCTATATTAATGGTGGGAACCACAATCAAATGAGTCCCAGGAGATCAGTTACCAGTAGCCCATGGCCATTGCACTGACCTCCAGCCCCCTCTTCTCCTGTCTTCTCCTTTAGCTTAGTCTTGACCTCCAGTGGTGTCACCTCCTTACTCCAGTCAAGCTCTCCAAGTCCCTGCCCTTGCCTGAGGTATGATGATGTTCAGTCAAATTTCCCATCCAAGGTGATCAGAAGTAGCCAGAAGCACTTTGTTCTGTTGAACTCCTGTTTGGCTATCTTTGGGCCTCAACACTCTTACCCCACTTCCCCTAGCTCACACACTCTGTCCTTTCCCAACATCTACCCAGATATCAGAGACTATATATACAGCCCAGTGGTTGACTTTAGCCATGGTTAATCTGCAGTCAGACCATAGGTCAAGCTCTGGCCTCAACACCGAATTCCTATGGGACTGAGGGGAAGTCACTGAGCATCCTTGGGCCTCTGTGCCCCAGGGTGCTTCTCACCATATCCCCAAGAACAAAGAACTTGCTGGGGAGCTTACAGGGGCTACTGTGCCTCTACCTCTGGACGAAAGGAAATGCTGGAGGAAGGTCTTTACCATAGACCTCTACCAGCCTCTGCTTGCTGATCTGGGTCTGGACCAGCCCTAATCTGAGGTTTAATTAGGGAACTAAGGAGAGGGGCTACAATGGCTCCATCTGGCCCATTCTTGGCCTTGGATGAACTAAAACAAGGAACACTGATAGAATCCTACTTAGTCTGCTTTTCACTTTAGCCCCCAGTGATAACCTCAGAGCATTCACCTAGGCTATGTCATGGCTCCTTGAAGACAGGACCTGTGTTCTAGTCTCTCTGTAGTACCTGGCACTGTATCCGACATATAGTAGATGTTTAGTAAATGTTTGTGGGATGGCTGTGTGGATGGATGGATGGATGGGTGGGTGGGTGGATAGATGGATGGATGAGTGGGTATATGGAAAGTGAATAATGATGAATGAGAATGAAGTCACTACACCATGTATTTTTTCTGTGGGGTATTTTCACACTTCTTACCTGCTTTCCTGCCAAAAAGAAAAGATAAAAATAAATCCCCTCAATAAGTCAAATTGAGGCCTAATGAGGTAAATGCTTTCTTAAGGTCCCAGAACATATACTTCTGGAAGTGATTGTTACCGCCAAACTGAGATAGTACAAGGTGGTAAGAGGTGGCAGGGCGCAAGGCCCTCTCAGTTATTTGATCAGGGGCCAGAGACTCACCTGCCCTTGAGGTACTCACCTTGTCAATGAAGGAGGCAAACTTGTTGTTGAGGACCATAATCTGCTCCCGCTCCTGGGTCTTGACTCTCTGAATTTCAGGGTCCACCTCCAAGTGAAGTGGCTGAAGTAGGTTCTGGTTAATAGTCACCTCTTGGATGCCCCCTGGGGGACAGGAAGGACCAAAGCCCCCAAGCCCAAAATTGCTACCCCCCAAACCACCTCCTCCATAGCCACCACCTCCAAAGCCACCACCCCCAAAGCCACCACCTCCAAAACCACCTCCCCCAAAACTTCTGCCCCTTCCTCCAAATCTCCCTCCTGCTCCCCCACCCTGGCAGAAACCACTGGCACTTCTCCCCACTAAGCTAATGGAGATGCTTTTACTGCCTCCCAGATTGTAGAGGCTCCTAGAACCAAACCCCCTGGCATGGCTTCCATACCCACCACCACCACCACCACCACCACCACACCTGCCTCGGACCTGACATACAGACCCCACAGCTCGACTCCCCCCACCAGAGCCTGCAGAAGAACCAGTGCTGTAAAACTGCCTGCTCCTGGAGCTAAATGCTGACTGAGAGCTAAATTGGCGGCTCATGGTTACTAGAACATCCAGAGAAGTAGCCAAAAGAAAAGTCCCAGCTGGAAGGAGGCAGAGACCCAGGAGGGAAAAAGCTCTGACTCCTTTAACAAGAGATCTGGCTTAGTCCCTATATATACATGCATTTGCTGGGCTGGGCACCTTCCAAATTCTGGGAGGGGAATATTTATGTTTAGTTTGCCTGCCAGCAACATCTGTTTAAAACCTCACACCTATGAGTTGCAGAAATTGTACTGTAGATAAACTTCCCCAACTTGATCATTTATCATTCATCTCTTGCCATTTAGAGTTCACGATGCAATAATCTCTCAGGACCGAGTTGCTGGAAACTCCTATACAGATTCCCCCAAATCATTAGCTGATACCTTCCTAAGAAACTCCACCACTGAATTGTTTGTCTTGGGGTGTGACCAGGAGATCTGGGGCAAAGCTAGGGGTTGTCTAGCTGACTTGTGATCACAGCTGGGACAGGGGTGGAGACATCTGCTGCCATAGCATTACCCTGATCAGATGAAAGCTTTGTTCTGACCTCCCCTCCCCCTGCTTCTGCTCCCTGTTGTCATTTATCACCACGATGAACATCCCAAATTTTAATCACATTAAAACAGGGTATTATAGTCATTGAGTGCAAGTGAAAGCCAGGAGAGTCTGCCCAAGACTGTTCACATTTTGCTGGGTGCATCATGTGTTGCTCTATGTGCCTCAGGCTCCTCCCCTACAAAGCAGATGAGGTCCTATAGCGCTGAAGATCTGTGGTTGCAGATGCATTGAGCATCTACCAGGACTGAACATGGTCTTCTAGACCAAAAGACAAACTATCATGAAATCTTTTTTTATTTCCAATGTATTTTAGACCAATGCTTTTGTAAAATAAAATTTTAAAAGTTTCCCATAAGAGGAGATTTTTTTAAGATATACAATATATGGGCCCCAATTTTTATTTTTAAATTCAATAGACATAAAATTGTTCTATTGTTAAATGGGAAAAAATTAATTTTCCAAATAGTTATTCTCAAATTCTATATTTATCTCTTCTCAAAGCTGCAACAAAGTGCCCATGGAGCACCGGTGTATGGGCCCACATTCTGGAAAGCACTGCCAACAAGCATGGAATGAAGCTCATTCATTGAGCATCAGCGTCAGCCAACAAAAATGTGTGTTTTCCCTCTGGACTCAAATGGATGGTGGCTTTCACCCAAAACTTAATAAAAACAATAATAATAAAACCATAATAAATAATAATAAATAATCTTAAATGTCCAGATTGCTTGCCCATTCGGATACAATCATTTAAAATTATCTGCAAGGAGACTGAGTAGGAGCATTGTTGAAAATGCTTATGATACAACATTAAATGAAGAAAGCTAAATACATGAGGGTGTCTGCGCTATGAATTCATAAAAATTAAGAATGCACAGAAGGCAGGCTTAAAAAGTAACCAAAAAAAGTACATCAACTTATTAAGAATTGTAGAAGGGTTTTTTTTCTAATATTTTAAACGTCCTTTTCCTTTGTATTTATGCAATAAGTAAATATTTTTGCAAAAGTTGAAACTGAAACCACAGCTGCCAACAGCTACAGAGGTGGGAAAGGCGGGTGGTGGGAAAGAACAAGAGAGGTGTCGGGGAGCCACAGTGAGGAGAAAGCACCCTAGGCTGGGAGGGGCTCTGTGGGCAGCTTCAAGCATCCACACCTTATCTGCTCAGTAACTGCTTTAGTGGACCATCTCCAGGAGACACTGTGGGAGACAGAGAGTGAGCCTGAAATTTACAGTCACAAAGACTGGTTTCAGCTCCCAGCCCTGCTTCTACTACCCTGTGATCTTAGGCAAGTCACTTACGCCAGAGCCTCAGATATTTAAAGGAATCAGAGCAGCTATTTCTCAAAGAAACTTCTCAAAGCTATAAGGCATGTGAAAAAAGCACAGAACACTATAATACACTAAACAAGCATAGATATAGTTACTCTCGGAACCTGGTAAGATGACCAAGGGTCCCACTTTGCCTGGACTTTCAGTGCATAAACCAGGATAGTCCCAGGCAAGTCAGGACAGTTGCCACCCTGGTCTGGGCATCTCAGATCTAGATCTACACAGCCCTCGTCCTGACCCTAACCCCTTTGGGGAGCTCTTGGTAGGAGAGGGAAGCCAAGGCTCAGCTCCCAGGCTTAGGAGACATAAGGAGAAAACCAGCAGAGCCAGAGGAAGGAAAGGGAAGTGGAGGTAGGAATTAGGATGGGTCGTGTAAGGGAGGTACCTGAAGGCAAGGATTCTGAGTCAGGTAGAGGCAGAGAGAAGAGGCAGAGAAAGCAGAGGGTATATGGAGAAGGGATGGTAGGTCCCAGGCAGGAAGCAGCAGTGGTGTGGGGAAAAGATCCTTGGCTTCAGCTTCAAATCCTGGCTCCACCCTTCCTGGCCCCGTGGCTTGGACAAACTCTTACCTCCTTGAACCTCACTTTCCTGGGCTATAAAAAAAGGATAATAATGCCAGATTCACAGGGTGATTATAATGAGTAGCTGACATCAAACATGGAAGAGCACGTTGGAAATTCCAAAGAGTCATCCAAGGGGGGTTCCTCATGCAGCCTTCCCTGAACACCCCAGAGCATGTGAGCCCACCCCTCGCTCACCTGCTACAGTGCTCTCTTTTGCCACTCACTTTCAACCCCTGCCATGAAGAATGCACATCATTAACCCCTTCACACATCTCTCCTGCCAACTAAATAAATAGGAAGTTCACCAAGGTTTATATTTACCCTTACGGTGAATATGGGGAATTGCTAAATTATGGTAAGAGAGGCAGTCCCAGACAGAATTTAGAAAGCTTCTTGGGTCTCTGGCTGTGACCAACTACCAGCATCCAATGTCAACACCCCGGTCTATCTCCTGTCAGCTGGATGACGCCCAGTGGACTGCTGTCACTCCTGCGAAGGCCTGGGGGTGGGGGACCCAGCACGTACTACTCCCTGAGCCTTTGCTATAGGGTGACGGCTATTCTCTACTCCCTCAAAGTAAGAGAAAATCGGGTCAAGGTGAAGCATGAGAGATTTTTACTGGTCTCAAAGGAGAGACTTGACCTCAGATCAATAGTCAATGCTGGATGAGGATTCTGGGACAAATTGCTATCCCTAAAGGAAACCCCTCAACCGGTTGGACGACAAAGAGCAGTGCTTGCTAAACTTACTACATGTCGGGATCCCCTGGAGAGCTTCAGCGACCGCTGGTGCCTGTGTCTCGTCCAGCTTCCCTCACCCCAGACCGGGATTTCACCGGTCTGGAGTGTAGTGTGGGCTCTGGAATTTTTTAAAGGTCCCAGAGGGTTTTAACGGGCAGACAAGTTTGGGAACCACTGGCTTGAAGGAAGCAGAAGAACCAGTGAAATGGCCTCTTGAGATTCTATTCAGGCCGAGGACAAAAGAATAATAATGGGCATCGTAATAATAGTTAACCTCTTATGGAGTGCTTTTTCAGTGGGCCATGCACGGTGCTAGGTCTAAAACATGGAGAGTCTCAATCTAAAAATCAACATGATAAGGAAGACATTCTTATAATTGCACTCATTTTACAAGTGGGGAAAAGGAGACTTGGAGAGATCAAGTAACTTGTTCAAGAACACACAGATGAAAGTGCTGGTGTGGAGATTTGAACCCAAGCACTCCCACTCCAGAACCCACATGTATTGTAGAAGACGTGGTGGGGTCTCTGGTGAAAGAGGTGCCCCCTTCCTCCCCTCCACACTCTGCCCACCTGCCACCAGCACTCTCCTTAGAGGAAAGGGGCAAGTCAGTGGAAGGCTCCAACTTGCCCTGCTGGTCTCCCAGGTACTGAAACCCAGGGCTGCCAAGAGGGTGAGGCCCAGGGCACTTATCAGCCACTGGATCACAGTCTCGGGCAGCAGTGGGAGGCAGAGTTCAAGAGGAGTTGCTGGTGTGACTGGCAGGGGCAGCCCTGCAGATCTGCTCTTCATCTCAGCCTGCATCTCCCAGGTCTGCAAGTGGCTATCACCAAGCAGCACACACGTGTGACGGGGTGTGGGGACAAAGAAAGGGAGGGTGGAAGAATTTCAGTCACCAGCCCGCCCAGGAAGGAGGGGACAGCTGCAGGCCTGGTGTAGTTATGGAAGCCTTTAATCTCTTTCAAATGGGAGTTTTTGGACCCTGGGCAGCAGAGGAAGGCAATGATGTGACAGGGATCAGGGAGAGCAGTGTCCTGGGACTGAATCAAAGCTCCTGGCCTTGGCCTCCACACCCTGAGACCACCATTCTCCCTACAGAAGAATGTCAGACCTGGACGGGTGACAGAGACCACCAGCCCAGAGCCTTCATTTTACAAGAAGGAAATAGCTACAAAGAGTGCAAGGACTTAGTCAAAGTTACAGGGAAAATTGGTGGTGCAGAGAACTAGAGCTTGGGTACCGTCCCTCCCAATCCAAAAAGAACATGGGCCTTTGAAGAATTCCCACAGCGTCTGTGCTCCTGTAGGCTGGGGGAGATGGACATGGGGGAGCCCCACCTCCAACCTCTAACAGGTCCTGCCTGCAGGGGTCAGAAGCTCGTGCTGGGCACACAGGAACACCCCCGGGGAATCCTTCTCCTGATTTCTGGGTTATGGCGGGTGTTTGTAGCACCAATTAAGCCTTCAAGCTTCTCTTCGGGCTCCAAACCAGCCAGGACCCCCCACCTCTGATATCCTTTTGACTAGTATCTCAGGACCCACCTGGAAACTATGGGGCAGCGTCTCTCTTTCTCCTAAAACCTAACAAGTGCCCTGGGGCCACAAGCCCTCCCAAGGTCTGAGAGCAGCCCTGCACATTCTCATGGCCAAGGTCCAGAGATAATATTGTTCTAGGCGTATTAGGCTCTCCCATCCAACATGCTTGAAGTCATGACTATTTATACACACATTTATAAAGCTGGCAACTCTCTCTTGTCTCTGAGGCAAAAGGAGCAGCTACACAGGTGTGGGCCCGAAGGAAAACAAGGGTAGACTGGGATTGACTTCCAAGAGAAACTTCGAGGCCCTGGTAGGGGACTGGGGTTGTCTGGCAGAGGATACTTCTATATGTTGGGTCAAAGAGGAAAATGGGAGAGACTCAAGGCTACAGGGCTAGTTAGTGGTGTAGTGGGGTCCAGAACCACAAATCCAATGGGGGGGGGGTGGAATATGAGACCTGTGGGAAACTCCCAGATCACATCTCACCTTGCCCATGATGGGAGAGACACAAACGAAAGGAATTAATTTATCACCATTCCCTCCTTTAAAGAATAGGTGGGTTCCTGAAATGTTGTCCATAAATAGTAATGACACTTTACTGAGCTCACAGTGTGCCAGGAGTTAAACAGATGACATCATTCAACCGGAACCACCTCATTTTATTGATGAGACTTAGCGCGGGAGGAGGTGCCAAGCAACCTGCCCACAGTGACACGGCTTGCCAGTGGGAAGCCCGATCACACCAGGGCGGCCTGCCTCCAAAGCCTGAGAGCTTCCCACTGTGCTGTATTACTTTCTGCTTCGCGAGGCAGTTTCAGGACACTTTGGAGTTTGGCTGCTGGAGCTTGAATCCTGGCTCCACCACTTAATCTCTCCGTGCCTAAGTTTCCTCATTTGTAAAGTAGAGATAATAACAGAGCTGCCCAGCTCTGTGAAGATTGAATGAGTTAATTCATTTAAAAAAAGCTGTTCTCAGAGTGCCAGGCAAATCACAAGAAAGCATCAGTTTTAACAAAGATTATATTGCTGCACAATATATGCAAATTTCTGTGAACCAAACTGTATTTTCCATCCAGCTTCCCTTAACAAATCAGAATGGCATCATGAGCAAGAAAACATGGCCCTGTGGTATTTTGTAAATCATATGAAAGCTGTGGAAAGCTTTCTTCTTTAATCATCCTACTTAAAGGAGTGTGGCAATTTCTTGTACATTTGAAACAAGCCATGAGGCTAAAGGCACCTGTCTCCAGGCTGCATTCACCGGCCAGGGCGGGGGTATGGCCAGGGCGGGGGTATGGCGGGGGGTTTGCTTTTGAGAGGTGAGGCTACAGCCTCTGTGAGGACCGGCTGCAATGGGACGGTCCCCACACTTCCCTCCCTCTCTGACTGTTCTGGTTGTTCCAAGTAAACTTTTCACTCTCGAGCTAGAACATTCTCTGTCAAAGCTGCAGTTGTATGTTGTGTTTTGTCTAGCCCAGTGAGCATCTGGCTCTCTTGCAAGTGTGTGTTTACTTAGCTAAGAGTTTCTGTGATCACCATAAAGTGTGTCTTCTCTTTCTGTTTCTCTGACATCCTTTGTCAGTCCTCTTACGCTAACGAGGACCGTGATTTATAAGGGAGGTACTCATGCACGTACTCATATGTTTGTTGACCTTTTATTTTGCTTCTCCCAACCTACATGTCCCTGGTTTGAGAGGGGCTCCCTGGCCCTACACTGAATCTGTGTTCTGTCCAAGTACCCCTGGATCCGCCTTGATGGTGTGCTATGTCTGGGGTAGGGGTAGGGGGTGACTGGTCATGAGGCTATTCTAAGTTCTTTGTCAGCTCTCATAACTCTTCATATTGGAAGCCTTCACCCCACATTATATGAAACATGATAAAACATAGCCTCAGCGTATATAATTTTTTGCTATAAAACATTCGAAGTTTTATCATTGCTTTTTGAAAATATTTGTCTACCAGCAACTCATTCAATTACAATTAGCTGCAATTAATGGACAATTTCAGACCTACCTGGAATTACTGAAAATCAAGGAAATCTAACCTACTTTTTTCAAACGTAATATATTTTTTATGAATTCAAAATCTCATCAATTAAGGAAGTCGATCTGTATCATCCATAGTATCTGGTGGCTGAAAAATCATGTCTGTCCTGCCTGAGAACTCTAGAACTTCCTCCCTAGAGTCTCCCTCCAGTCTCAGGCCAGAACCCTCTGTGTGAAAGGGACTGCCATGACCCACAGGCATGGACATTAGAACCAGTGACCCTGCAATCCAGAATGAAAATTCTACCACCATGTCTGAAACACAATGCAGTTTATTGAAGATACAGAACAGAGAGTTCTCGGAGTCAAAAAGGGACAAGTACCACTAATGGGAAATCAAAGCACCAGCAGGAGGTGAGGACCAGGGGAGGGGGGGCTGGCTACAAGCTGGGGAAAGAGGTGCATGCAGGGGCTGGTTGGGGCTTTCCCATAAGGCAGTGGGATGTGGGGCTGCAGTGCGGGCACCTGTGGGGCAGAGGCGATGAACCGGCCTAGCTCCTGGGCCCTGCCCCTTAGCCTGACTCTGTGGGGCTAGACGGTTGCTCAACCCAATCAACCTTCCCAGCAAATTTGGGGCCACGACTCCAGTCGTCTGGAAAGGTGGGGCTCCGGGGCACAGGTCAGAAGATGCGCTGGGAAAGGGCCCCACGGGGGTGTGGAATAGCATGCACAGAGCTGGGGTGTGCGGGCAGGTGAAGGGGTCCGGGGACACCTGGCGTGCCCCGTTCAGAATTTGTGGTGGGACCGCTGGCTCTGGGAGGAGCTTTGCAAGATGCGGCCTGAGCTGTTGCTGCCGCCCCCGCTGACGGCGCAGGAGCCCCCAGAACCAGAGAAGCCCCCGCGCACCACCGAGCCCAGGCCCCCCGCGGGCCCCAGCTCCGCCTCCCAGCGCGCCGCCTCCCAGGGCCCCAGCTCCTGGGGCTCCCCGCCGCCGCTGTTGTGCACCATCTCTGCAAAGAGCATTTGGGGTCAGGGAGCCTGTGGGGCGTCCTCCGGCCCCGGGGCCACACCCGCTCCCCTCAGGTCTTTCCCAGGGTCCCGCCCACTGAGACTTCGCGCAGGGTGGCAGGGCCAGCGGCCAGCAGGGAGAGGAGGGTGGCCCCTCTGGGAACTCAGCCGCGGGGTTACCCTGGCCACCACCCAAGAGCTCTTCCCAGCCTGCAGCTAGGATGATCTCTCACCAGCGCTGGCCCGCGATTTGAGAAACATGATTCCCAGCCCTCCAACCCCTTCCCAGAGAAAGCCCTGCGTCCTCACCGATGCTCACGGAACTCTGGCACTCTCCAGACATCCTGTGGGAGGACCAGACCCCAGTGTCAGTGACCTGTGCAGCTCCTCCCTTCCCCAGACCCACGTTGCCTAGGGCAACAGCAATTGATGCTGACAACAAGAAATAGGATGATAGGTGCTCAAAAAATCATGGCATGCATTCCTTTTTTCTACTGCGTCAGGTTGGACTTCAGTTCTTGCCCTTTCCACAAACACTCCACAGAGTAACAGCCAAGGAGCACTCCCTGGCCTACCCACCCTCTTCCGACTCCTCAGGCTCCTCTTTATTCGGTAAATATTATTTGAATCCACATGGGCCAGGGTCTTGTACCCAAGGGCCAGGCTCCAGGAACCTACTCTACAGAAACCTACAATTAAGGCCATAATAAAGAAATGGCCTAGAAATAATCTTCTGCCTATGACCGCTGTTTGCAGACACGTGTTTTACAGCTAAAACATCAGACAAGAAGGGCGAGGAAGCCTGTCCAAGATAAGGCTCTGGGGTGTCTATTGCCTAGGAACACAGCTCTCCTGGAGGTCTGGCAGCATCTTGCAGCCCTGAAAAGGAGGAGGCTGGGCCGGTGGAGGGCTTACCACCACCTCCAGTGGAGAGCACATGCACGCACGCGGTACCCAGCAGCAGGCTCAGGCCACAAAGCCACCAGGCCACTGGGCCTCTCGGGAACCAGAGGGACTCTCACTAACCTGCACTCCTCGCCCTCCAGGAGGGTCCGGTAGGTCGCGATCTCGATGTCCAGGGCCAGCCTGACATTCATCAGCTCCTGGTACTCACGCAGCAGCCGGGCCAGGCCCTCCTTGGCCTTCTGCAGGGCGGCCTTGAGGTCCTGAAGCTTGGCATTAGCATCCTTGAGGGCCAGCTCCCCGTGCTGCTCTGCATC
This sequence comes from Phoca vitulina, assembly GCF_004348235.1. Lineage (NCBI taxonomy): Eukaryota > Metazoa > Chordata > Mammalia > Carnivora > Phocidae > Phoca > Phoca vitulina. The sequence continues at coordinate 18,534,079 of NW_022589726.1, read as the reverse complement.
AGCAATGGCCATCTGCAGGTTGGCATTCTGGGTATGGGGTGCCAGGAGTCCAATTTAGATTCATATACTGAGGGCCTGCACTGTGTGCTTGGTACCTGCATATGGGTCCCCTCGTGTAGGGCAAATGAGGAAGCCACGGCCCACAGAGGTTAAAGCCTGGGCCTCCATCTAAGCCCTAGCACATCAAGGAGGGGGATTATCGACACCTGGCCTCAAGGACCTAGCCCAGCCCATGAGGAGTCAGACTCTTCCTTTACCTTTCTCGCCTTTCATGGTAAGAGATTGAGCATCTTCTGAAGACCTCCCTCCTCCAAGAAGTCTTCCCGAATTATCAGAGAAACTTTCTCTCTGCCCCAGCGCACCTAGATGTGGCCTCTCTCCCTAGGCTACTCTCCCAATTCGGTCTTCACACAATCAGCTTCTTTCCCCAACCTCCCCAGTCTTGCCAGTATTCAGTATCGCTGACCCACATCAGCCACCAGACTCCATGGGGACAAGACCTTTATTCAGCACCCAGCCCAGAACTGCACCTGGTCAATCTTAGCACGCGTGAGTCTACGACAGGATTTCACAGGAGTAAGTGCTGAGCCCTGAGTGTTATGGTGCAAGCATAAGCCCACAGTCTCAGACACATGCTCTTCCTTCTCTTCCCACCTGCTTCTTGACACTCTCGATCTCGGCCTGCAGCTTCTGGATCATCCTGTTGAGCTCTGATATCTCATTCCTGGTGTTCTTCAGGTCATCCCCGTGTCTGCTGGCCGTGGTCTGCAGCTCCCCCAACTGTTTCCAGGAAAGAGTCACCCTTTCAGAAAGCCAGCAGGGTCCTTACAGATCCCCTAACCCAACCCTTCATGCCACAAGCAGGAAAACCAAAACACAGACATGTGACTTGTGCAAGGTGCTCTCTCCCTGCCTCCGGGGACCTGTTTTCTAGCGCAATAGCTGTGTTTGTGGAGCAGAGACTTTGCACCTGGCTCTGTGCTTTATCTCATTGTACTTCACAACTACCTGATGAGAAAGGTATGATTATCTCCATTTTATGAATGGGAAAACTGAGACACAGATTGCTTAATTCCCATGACCAAACTCATCCAGCTATCGAGTGAAAGTGCTGGAACTTGAATGCAAACATTTCAGACGCTGGAACCATCTTCTTAACCAGCAGGCTGTCCCTCCTTGAGCAGAAAATCCAGAAGAGTCAGCAGTATATGGGCCAGCTTATGCCCCATTCAGATTTGGGATGGGAGGAGGAGGACAGAAGTTGTGTCTGGGGTCCCTCTGCTCAATCTCCCTCTTTTTCCCCCCACTTCTTTCCAGACACTGGCTTTAGCCCCTCAGTGTGATCGAATCAGAGCAAACAATATAAGGTCCGGATTGGTGGAGGAGAAATGGAAGTATCTCCAGCAATAAAGGGAATGTAGCCAGAGGGATTAAGAATTTCTCGACCTTGGCACTACTGACATTTTGGGCAGGATAATTTTTTGTTGAGGGGTGGGGTCATGCATTATGGGATGTTTAGCAGCATCCCTGGCCTCTACCCACTAGACTCCACTAGCACCCCCATCCCCACCCCAGGCGTGACAACCAAAACTATCTGCAGATTTTGCCATATGTCTCCTGGGAGAAAATCCTACCTCCCTCCTGTTGAGAAGCGCCAAGTTACAGCAAAGTCAGAGCTGTCTGGTTAGGAAGGGAGAGGCAGGGATGCCTGGGTGGCTCAGTCGGTTAAGCGTCTGCCTTCAGCTCAAGTCATGATGCCGGAGTCCTGAGATTGAGTCCCTCATGGGGGTCCTTGATCAGCAGGGAGCCTGCTTCTCCCTCTGCCTGCCACTCCCCCTGCTTGTGCTCCCTATCTCTCTCTCTCTCACATAAATAAATAAAATCTTTAAAAAAAAAAAAGGCGGGGGGGCGCCTGGGTGGCTCAGTTGGTTAAGTGACTGCCTTCGGCTCAGGTCATGATCCCGGAGTCCTGGGATCGAGTCCCGTATCGGGCTCCCTGCTCGGCAGGGAGTCTGTTTCTCCCTCTCACCCTACCCCCTCTTGTGCTCTCTCTCTCTCTCTCTCTCTGTCTCAAATAAATAAAACAAAATCTTTTTAAAAAATAAATAAATAAAATTAAAATTAAAAAAAAAAAGGAAGGGAGTTGCCTGTGGGTGAGACCAGACCAGCAGGGCAGGGAGGGAACTGCCATACTGGAGGTATAGAAGAGAATGACTCAGAGGCAAGGGCTGCCCAGGTAGCTTGATGGGGGAGCCAGAGTCCCCAGAGTTACATGATGGTGTTACCCACCTTGGTCTGGTACAGAGCCTTGGCCTTGGCCTTGCCCTTCTGGGCAATCACCTCGTACTGAGCGCGGACCTCAGCGATGATGCTGTCCAGGTCCGGCAGCGGTTGTTGTCCATGGACAGGACCACAGATGTGTCACTGGTGTGTGACTGCATCTGGGACAGCTCCTGCAAAGCCAGGCAGATGTGCCCATTCCTGAGCAGATCCAACACCAGGGCTCCCCAGAAGACCGAGAGCCGCCAGCTCAGGAGGGGTCAGGTCTGACTGAGGGCTGGGTGGGAAGGTACCACTTTTGTCAGAAGCACACGTGTGATTCAAGTGCCTCCTGGTAAAGGTCTGGTGAGCTCTGCCTTCTCCAGGAGGTGGAAAGTAGGCGGGCCAGGGGCTTGCAGGTGAGGAGCAGACTTACGGCATCGTAGAGGGCCTTCAGGAAGTTGATCTCATCTGTCACACTCTCCACCTTAGCCTCCAGTTCCACTTTGGTCATGTAGGAAGCATCGACATCCTGAGGGACAGTTCAGTCACTGTCCCCTCCAACCTGTAGACTGGCCCAGTCCTGGGCCCTGAGGAAGGGGCCACCAGAGCCTGCCCCCCCGGGGGCTTCCACTCAGGGGAAATGAGGCCCAGGCAGACATGTCCTAACAGGACTAGACCGCTGTCTGGCAGGCTGGCCTGGCGAATACCCGACAGAGAGGAGCAAAAGAGGCTAAGGGCTGAGAGGTGAGCAGGGCTGGGGCCACTACACCAGGTCCCTGGTGAGGAGGGTTTGTGAGGAGGGCCTGAGGGAGAATCTAAATTTGCAAACTAGCTCCTGGGAATGTACTCCTGAAAAAAACAAAACCCTATTTCTTCTCTTTGTCCATTTTCTAATCAAAACTCAAGGCCTATTCAGATTCATAAGCCCCACGGGCCCATCAGAAGGGGCATGGCCAAAGTCTGGTAGGCCCTTTAGAGCATGCCACATAGAATCTTCAGGCCCTGCTCGGTGGGCTCCCTCCCTGGCCCGGGCCCTCATCCACATGGCGTACAGGAGACCCTCCGCTTAGCAGGACTAAACTCGTGCTTCCCCTCAACCTTTAAACCACTCTGCTTTGTGAGGCTTTGGGCTGGGGCTGGGGGTGGTTGGATCCTTCACCTTCTTCAAGACTACAAAGTCATTCTCTGCAGCTGTACGTTTGTTGATCTCCTCTTCGTACCTTTGAGAAAAGAGTCCCTTTCTGATCCGCCTTCTCCAGGATGTCCCTTTGGCCCCCGAGCACTCCTCATAAGTAACATAGACTCAGGGCCTCTGCTGGTTTAGCTCAAAACATTTGTCAGTGCAAAGCACAGCTTTCCGGATTCAGGTGAGAGTTTATCCAACAGACTTTACTGAGCATCTACTATGTGCCAGGTACCACTTAGTAACAATGATGGCAATTACCGGACACAGGAGTAGAAGCCTCTTCCTAGCAGGGTCCTATTTTGATTAATCCCAGAAGGCTTCCTGGAGAACTTGGGATTTTTTTGTTCTATGAGCTGTTATATGAGCAGAGGGAGATGACTGAGCTGCCAGGAGCTTTCAGGGGGAGGTGTGTGGTGCAAACTCTGTGTATAGCAAGTATGGTAGCCCCGTGGGCTCCCAGTAGATACTTCCTGAGTTAATGAAAACCAAGAATGGGTCGTTAAGAATGTGCCAGATCCTGCTTCATGAATTATGCTTGTATTAACTCATTCAATCCTCATTACAGCAAATAGGGTCAATACTACCCCATCCCCATTTTACAGTGAGGAGACTGTGGCACAGAGAAGCTGAGGCTCTTGCTCAAGATCCCAGAGCTCATAAGTGGCAGAATGGGGCTTGACAAAGGCACAGCAAGTTGCTACTCACTGAGAGGCTTATTGACAGGGGAAATAAAATTCCTATTTGGAGTGGAACCTGAAGACTGTCGAGCCCAGGGAGGACATAGGATGTTTTCTGAGTCTGTTAGGTTCATTAATGAGCTTCAGGGTGTCTTGGAACTCCTTAAATTATATGTATGTACCCTTTCATTAAATTCTCAAAAGGATATCTTTCTCAAGCAAGCCATGAGCCTCTCTTTTAAAGACTGGGATATCGAGAGTCAGAGAGGATGGGGTAAATTCCTGTAAACTTGCGGCCTGCTGGAACAGAGCTAAGCCGGAGCCCAGGCCTCCTGCCATCCGCCCCTCCCCCTCTCCCGCCGTCCAGCCCCACCCCCCACTGCCGTACCCTGGGACAAGGGCAGCACGCACCTCTTCTTCAAGTCTTCCACAGTCTCCTCCATGCCCCTCAGCTCACCCTGCAGCTTGTCCTTCTCCAGGTGCAGCCCATCCAGGAAGGCCTTGAGGCTGCTGATGTAGTTCTCAAAAAAAGGCTCAAGGTTGTGGTTGTTGGTATTAGAACCGGAGCCCTGCTCCTGCAGGAGGCTCCACTTGGTCTCCAGGACCTTGTTCTGCTGCTCCAGGAAGTGCACCTGCCGCCCAATGAGAAGAGCATCAAGGAAATGTCTGGGGCCAGCTCCAGTCATGGCGGGCTCATGACATCCCCAAACAAAGTCCCGGGGGTCTCCTCGTCTCTCCTGCAGGGCTGCATTTTGAATGCTGTGATAGTTGAGTGCTAACCCCGTGTGGACAGCAGTGTTGGTATGACGTGGGAGAGGGAGAGTCCGACTGTGCAGGTATAAGGAAACTAAAGCCCAGAGATGACAACAGTCACACAAGTCAGTAACAAAACAGGACTGAGGTTTCCCGATACTTACACTTGATGATCTTCCTGCTATATCATTCATTCATTCATTCATTCATTTATTCCTCCATCATTCATTCCTCAATCATTTAGTATTCAACAAATAGCAGGAGAGTCCAACATCCTAGAGCAGACATAGACCCCAGGAGGAGGTTTGCAGTACAGGTGGGTACATTGCTCGAAGGTGGGAAAGAGCAAAAGCCATAGGGAAATGGCTTTCAGGCCGCCCTTGTCACGGGAAACAGGGCCCAGAATCACCTAGAGTCAGCTCTCTCTGCCAAGCCTGGTTAAATGTAGGGCTCAGCTGCATTTAAACTGCACCATTAGCTAAAGATGTCTCAAACTTTCATTTGCTGCAAAACATTTCTGCACACAAGTTCAAGGCCAACTGCATAAACACATGCAATAAATACCAATCAATTGGCCATTCAACAAACATTTGCCAAGCACCAAGCTCATGCCAGGCCCTATGCTGGACACTCAGGGCTCCAAGACCTAGGAATCCGCCCTGAAGGGTGATGAGAGCTGCTCCTGGGCCCAGCACTGGGGAACCAGCATGTCACATCACCTTCCACCTTTCTGTGAATACAGGGTGTCCCCTAATGGGACACCAGGTGTCTGCTGGGAACAAGCAGGTCACTTGACTTTGAAGAGTTTCACCTCTACAAAGGTCTGGTATTTCAATGTTAAGACACTTTTCCTCCTTTGGCTTTGCCTAGGACACTGATGTAGGGTGAGGGGACCCCAAAGAGTCCCTATGAATCCTCTCTTTAAGGCCTGATATTGTGCCAGGATCGCATAATACTCAACAGTATGGTTGAAACACTCAGCAGCCACCAAAAACCTAAATACCCTCTGGTGACCACAACAATTATCATAGTGTATACAAATATCAAATGGCCTCAACATTCACAGCTCCTCACCCTGAAGTCTTCCTGTGAGAACCACCGAGGAGGAGGTACCCCTCATCCCTACCCATCCCACCTCCCAAAACCTCTCTTCATCCCTCTTCATAGGCTGATGGCAGATGAACTCCTCTCTCAGACAAATCGAGCTTGGGCAGAGTCAGCCTCTCTTTCAAAGGGAAACAGCTCACAACTCCCTTGGCATAGAGAGGGAATTCTGTGTTTGAGTTTCAGAGAGCAACAGTGAGGGGACCTCCATGACGGCAACAAACAATCCCAGCAGTGCCTCTGACAAACCACAGTGATGGGGCATGTGACAGGTGCAGTAACTCCATCCAATATTTCCATCATCTGCTGTTACACCACTTGCTGACATGCCACAGAGGACGTGAGGTGTAGGATGAACCCACAAGTTCTTCCTCAGGTTCACAATGAGAAGAAGAAAAAGAGACCATCCCAGTTAAGCCAGGTTTCCTCACTGTCCAGCTGTCCCAAGATGGGCTCACCTTATCGATGAAGGAGGCAAACTTGTTGTTGAGGGTCTTGATCTGCTCCCGCTCATGGGTCTTTACTTGCCCAATCTGGGGGTCGACCTCCACATTGAGGGGCTGCAGGAGGCTCTGGTTGACAGTCACTTCCTGGATTCCCCCAGAGAAGCCACCTGGACCATCAGGCCCACCAAAGCCACCAGGGCCACCAAAGCCACCAGCTCTTCCACCAAAACTCCCAGCTCCTCTTCCAAAGCCACCAGCTCCTCCACCAAAACCCCCAGCCCTTCCACCAAAGCCCCCACCCATCCCTCTTCCACCACCTCCAAAACCACTGCCTCTGCGGGCCCCCCCAAACTCTCCAACCTGGAAGCTGCCTCCGGCCACACTGATGGAGATCTTCTTGTTGCCCCCAAGGTTGTAGAGACTCCTGCTGCCAAAACCTCCTCCCATCATGGCACAGGCAGCAGACCCACCACCGCCCCTGCCTGAATGGGATGTCGAGGAGGACCTGGTGGAGCTGACCCGGCTCTGGCCCAACACTACAGCTGAGTGGGCACTGAAGCCCTGGCGGCGGCCCCCGCTGGAAGATCTGCAAGATTGTTGGCTGTGGCTGGCCTGGCAATTCATGGCGGACAGCAAGATATTCCAAAGGAAGGATGGATGGAAAAGCTAGAGGAAACTAGGACACCTTCTGAAGTTCTGGGCTGGGGATGGCCTTTATATAGGGCCAGGGAGCTTGGCTGGCTTGTGGTGCCAGCCAACTAATTGAGGTATTATCAGCTTTGGTTTGCCTGGCAGCAAGAGGCTGAGTCCAGAATTCATAACACACCTTGGTAATCACCCCAAATTTCCAGATTGCTTTGTTTTCCCAGGGTTACTCACCTGAAACAAGCTCAAGTTGAGAGAGGGGCCATCCAGCAGGGCTGGACAGAGCCCCTAATTCCTGAGAGATTTATAGTGCTGACAGGTCAGCATTTCTCTGCCTGTCCTGCATCCCCAAGGCCACTCTGCCAGCCCATCCAGCCTCAGAAGATTACAGGGATGGGTGCAGAGCCCCAGTGAGGAAGGGGGGGAGGAGAGGGAAGAAGGGAAGAGCCAGGAGGAGAAAGACTGAGGAGGTGGAGGGAGAAGTCGAAGTCAGGGAAGGGGCAGCAGCTCCCTCTGGGACTCTTGCCGTCCAGGGAGGAGAAAGCCCATGTGTGAAACACACATGAGACAAGTTCTCAGCCACGAGGGCTTTGGAAGGAGAGCTGAGGTGGGGTAAGAGAGAAAGTTCAATCTGAGAAGGGTAGGCATGTGCAGTGGACCGAGAGGAAGTATAGACCATGGCCAAGGCCCATGAGAGGGAGGGGCAGGTGGGGAGAGAGGCCCACAGGGAGGGGAAAGCTGGACAAAGGCCAATCCAGCCAGGAAGAGGGGTCTAGACCACCTGGTCCAGGCCTGAGAAACCACCAGCCTTTCCTCTTCCAGGCTCATGTTAGGAAAATGAATGCAGGATTCCCAAGGCCTCCTCTCCTTGGCTCACCTGTGAGACACCACCTTCCCCATCTGGAAAGGTTGGGTTCCTCCCCAGGAAAATTTAAGAAGAACGAGAACTAAAAAATCACCTCCATTCTCCATTTGGGCAGTTGCCGCTGAACTTGACTCAGACTATTTGCAAATGAAGGCTCTCTTCCATCACGAGTTTTCTGAAGTATCTATTTATCATCGTGATGTATACTACAGGGCTGGTTACATCCAACACATCACGATCGAGAAGAAGATTTTTGTCCTAAAATTCTCTACATTGCTCTTTCTTCCATATGAGAAACAAAAGTTTCAGATATCTTCGCACTCAGTGTTCCAAGTTGTTGGAACACTACATCAGTCTCTCCCACTAGCCTGTAGCTCACTTGGCCTCATCTCTAATTCTTTTCCTAGGACACACTGCCTAAAATCTAGAAATTTTACAGAACATCCATTGAATCTGCCAATTTCCCTTTTCTTATTGCCATTAAAGTTTTTTTTTTTTTTTAAAGACGAAGGATGTCTATTCCTCCGGTTATCGAGAGGATCATGTATGAGAAAACCTCTCTCTAAATTGTGTGTGGTGTGAATGTAGGTCCCTTTTATAACACTGTCTCCTACCTCCCTTCAACAGCAAAGACCAGTCTTGATGACTCTGCTCCTGGCAGCGAAACCTGAGACGCTGTCTAGAAAATGAGTCTCCACAGAGGCTGCCCCCCTTTACAATGAGCCTCCCCTCTCCCATCCCATCTGGCCTCCATGCTCAGACACCGGCTCCCTGCAGAACCCTCTCTCTTCCATCTCAGCTTCTCCCCTCGTTCACCCCCTTCACTTCTGGCCGCTGGGCACCTACACTTGACACCAGGAGTGCAAGGAAACTGCTCCCTTACAAGCTCACTGGGGGAGGACCAGTTTAAACCAGTGACCTGCCAAACCTTGGAGCAGTTCCAAAACCCTTCAAACACGCAAAGTCACAAAGACCCTCAAGGAAGACAGGCTAAGAAAGTTTGGGCAAGTAGAAGTTCTGCCTGATCCAGCTCTCCCTCCCTAAGAATTCAGTCCTCAGACCACCAGACTTTCTACCTACAGAGAGAGAAGCAAAACACAACACGAATAGCGTGCATTCCCACTAACGCACACATACGTACATACATACTCACAAAACCACACGCTGTCATCACAGTGTCCTGCCCCATGCGTGCTCTCTTTCCCTTTATGTCAGAGATGGGAACTGCCCGCCTTGCCCCCTTCAAAACCTAGGTGCCCGCCCCATTCCTCCAAGGCCCTGATTCTTGCTCAAAGCATCTCGCTAATCTGAGAAACCAAGACACGGCAACTGGGTCTGAATAGGGGCCCAGACTGAGAGCTCACAACGCAGGTGCTGTCATGATGCAACGACCACCTGAGCCTTCTCCTTGTACACAGCTTCCTCCTCTGCACAATTGGGGCTTCAGACTCGAGCAGGGGGCTCATGTTGGACCTGCCTGGGTTCAAAGGAGGTATGGGCAGGGGAGAAACGAGCCGCAGTGTCCTAGCCTCATTGCCTCCACCGCCTCAGCCTGCTGACATCTGTGATGCTGAGGACAGAGTCAGCCTGGGGAAAGCAGACGGAGGGTGGGTTGGTGACCAGGGGTTGTGGGGAGGGGACATTATAACAACGCATAAAGCCACTGTCTTTGCAGGCCTGTGAGGCTGGTCCTGACTCCCAAACGGTGTTTTTCCAATGTGGCCCATGCCTTCCTCAAAAGAGACCCAGGAGCAAATGAGGAAGTGTCGCACACTGTCTTCCTGCCCCTGCTTACCATTTTCTCCAATCCTTGCCATTAAGGGAAACACGGCAGAACAATTCAGTGATTTCCACCCCTTGATGGTTGCCAATGACCTGGCCCAGTTTGAATATGCTGCGAAGTCAGTTTGCATTTTAAACATCAAGAACAAATCCCAAAGAAATTGGGGTGGAAGTTTGAGGCTCTAATGAGGGCCCATCCCAAATCCCTTCTTCCTGGCAAAGCCCGCTGCTAATCCCCCACACCCCCAGACTATAAAGCCCAGCCGCTCTTCTCGGCTGCCTCTTAGGGAGAGGAACAGAGCGTGCTGCTGACAAAATCAGCCCAGTTGGGCCTTCCCAGATGGGAGGGCACAGGGGCTTCCGGAGAGACATGGGGCCCTGCAGCCCCTCCTCTCCATGGCCATGGCTATGCCTCCCAGGCTGGTACCATGACCAAGGCGCCCTCTGCTCTGGGGAAGCTGGGCCATCCTTGGGGGAATTAGGGAGGCAGAGGAAAAATTGCTCCTGACTGCAGGGATTCCCGGCTTCTCTGGGGAAACAGGGCAGTCAGATGCAGGTGCTCAGGGTTAAGGAGCAGCTTAGTAACACATCTGATGGCAGCTGATGGCGGATGACGTGGGCCAGGGACAGCAGGGGGTAAGTGAGGCTGGGAAGGAGTTGAGGAGGGAGAAGCATGTAGGGCTGTGTCAGGATGGGGGGCACTGGGTCGGGGGGTGAGGAACTGAGCTCTGGTGTCCTGTGGTCTGCGATCAGAGAGAACGCAGCTCCGTAAGGAACTGTTGTCCCATACCAGGTGAGCTCTGATCCAAGTCTCACTGAGGGACCAGCTTCACTGAATCTATAACTCAGCAGCTGCAGCCCTGAGGGACAGGGCCCCTGATGGGTGGGTGGCCTCCTCAAAGTGCCCAGACCCTGCCACCCCAGGAGACCATCAGAGCTGTGCCATGGAAAGCGGCCTGCGGTTGCCTGGGTGGCTCAGTTGGTTAAGCGTCTGCCTTCGGCTCAGGTCATGATCCCAGGGTCCTGGGATCGAGCCCCACATGGGGCTCCCTGCTCAGCAAGGAGTCTGCTTCTCCCTCTTCTCCCCACTCGTGCTCTCTCTCGCTATCTCTGTCTCTCTCTCAAATAAATAAATAAAATCTTTTTTAAAAAAGCAGTTTGGACAGAAACAGGAAGCCCTTCTCCTAGGCTCCAGATCCCTCTGGGCCACCATGTAGCCAATCAGAATGGAGCTGAGAAACCCCTGCTCTGCCCATGGAGCAGAGCGGCTGCAAGTTGGGAGTTGAGGTCAGTGCAATAAAGGGTTTTATAAACAGAAGGACAGATGTGCTGTGTTAACTGAGGGATGGTAATAGTGGCAGAAAAGCAAGCGGCGGCATGCTGGCCAAGTGCCGGGCTCAGTGATTGACATTTACAGACCGCTTCCCTTCCACCCGCCCGGAAACCCTATAGGGAAGGGCACGGAGCTCCATTTCACAGAAGAGGAAAACTGGGACTCAGAAGTTAAATCGCTTGTCCAAGGGCCCACAGACAGGAAGTGGCCTCCGATCCAGTTCTGTCCCAATCTGGAACCCATGTTTGGGGAACAGCCATGCAAGACTCAGGCCTCGGGAAAAGGCTCCCTGTGTGGGCCCCCCAGGGAACTCTGTGTTCCCACCCAGAGCTCAGCTCATGGAATAAGCCCTGACTCTGAACAATGGACTCGGATTTGATCAAGTTCGGGAAATGGCAGATGAAAACAGAGTACAGAACAGGGAGAAAAGGCACAAACAGGACCCTACTCTTGTCTAAGCATGGTCCCCAGCAAGGGCACTTTGTGTTAGTTCCCCAGCAGAGGGGACAGTTTCTGCTGCCCCATCTCACTTTTTCCTAGTCAGGCTCACAGTCCCAATTTTGCAAGCCAATGGGCCACAGGCCAAAGGCCACAGGCCAGAGCCATGTGCATTGAAGATATTCTATAAATGTCAGACGCTATTAAGTGTTGGCACTTATGCTTATGAGGCTGTGGCTTGGCATTTTTTAGAATGACACTGAGCGGTTCACAGCCAGTAGCCCAGTCTCTAAACAAAGCCCTAGGGTGAGGCTTCTGCCCTCCCCTTCACCTGCTCCCCAGCCACCCCTTCCTGAGCACCTTTCTGTGCTGGGCACTGTGCTGACCTCTTCTGACTGGTTCCTCCTCTGTCCTAGGGACCATGAAGGGTCCTCTGACTTAAAACCCCCTTCCCCTTTTCTTTACACCTAAACTGACCCATAATTTAGGAACAAGCAAGCAGCCCAGCCCCACATCGATGTCTTGTATCATTAGCCTAGACCCTTGAGCTCTCGTAACAGCTCCGGGGACACCGTTGTCCCTACCAGGCCCAATGTCAAGTGAGAATGTCTTTCCTCCACATGGAGGGCAGTCCCCATACCTGGGACAGTCCCTATACCCTCAGTGGCCGGCCAGCCTTGTACAACTTGAGAAGTTCTTGTTTCCAAAAAATGCCAAGCCACAGCCTCATAAGCATAAGTGCCGACACTTAATAGCGTCTGACATTTATAGAATATCTTCAACTTTTTAAAATCCTTTCATTTATCTGAACTGACAGGCATATGGGCAAACATGCCACACACAGACACACACCCTCTCGTGACTCACACTCACAGACTCAAACAACCTGTAACCCTGAATGAGAACGACAAGAGCATTAAGCATGAACTAGGATTGAAGACTGATAGAGGCAGAAGGCAAATGCTGTCCCAACCTACCCTTTGACTCTGCTTTCTCCCAAGAGACTTGGAAACCAAAGCTGAGAGTGAGGATCAGGCACAATGCTCAGAGAACCCAGGCAGGAGTATCCAGCCCTTGTTTCCCCTAGGACTTCATCCCCTCCAAGAGATACATCAAGGACCACCATCCCTTCAGTCATCTCTCCAAACATCCACTCATTCACTCAGCAATCGTTTGTTAAGCACCTACTTGTGTCAGGCACCAGGCTACCCAATGGGAACATGATGCTGCACAAGACAGGGCCCATGATCTGGAGAAGCTCACAGCTGTATTGAAGGAGTCAGTCATATAAACAACTCCTTATATCACATTGGGGTCAGTGTTTTTGACAGCAGTACTATGCGCATAAGGGAAAGAAAGGCTATGGAAGGCCACACAGAGGAGGTAATTTTGAATGGGGTATTGAGGGATGAGTAGGAGTGGGCCCAGTGGATGGACAATAAGAGAAAGACATCCCTGCTAGAGAGGAAAACATTTGATATACAGGTGAGGGGGAGTGTTGGTGAGAGATCACACATGCGTGCAGACTAGGGAGCATAGAAGAGGAGGACAGGTGATGCAGAAGGAGCTGAAGTTGTAGGCTGAAACTGATTACGGTGGTCTCTCTGTGCCACGCTGCAGAATCGAGACTTCACCCTATCGGTAGTGGCCCTCAGTGCTGACTGCTCATCAGGACTTCTGGGCAGCTTTTAAGAATCCAGGTCCTCAAGCGTCACTCCTGACCTCCTGAATCAGAATCTTAGATAATGTGGCCCAGGCACTGGTATTTTTTTAAAGCTCCAGTTTGCTTTAATTCTGATGTACTAATTCCTATAACATAAGCAACCATATTAAAGGAGGAAAACTTCCACATCTTTATGAAAGGCTGGGGAAGCAATAAGAGAGAGCCACTAGATAGAGATTTCTATCTAGTCCAAGAGGCCAGGCAGAGCAGCCAGCCCTTAGATGCAGGTGCACAAGCTGTAGAGTGTGAGGCACCATCAGAGTGCTGGAAAGGGGGCAGGGAGCTTCGAAACACATCGCCAAGAAAAGGCAAGAAAAGGCAAACCACAGCCTGGGGCATACATGTATCTGAAGGACCTCAAAAACATCACGATGAGGGGAAGAAGCCAGACACAGAAAGAATGTATTCTGTATGATTTCATTTATGTGAAATTCTAGAAGAGGCAAAACTAACCCATAGTGACAGGAAGCAAGCCTCAGCCTGGGCCTGAGGGCTGGCAGGTGATTGACAGCAAAGGGGCGTGGGAGAAAATTTTGGAAGATGTCCTATATTTTAATTGTGGTTGTACTTACATGGGGATATACTTTTGTCAAAACTCATTGAAATGTACTCTGAAAGGGACGCCTCGGTGACTCAGTCGGTTAAGCATCTGCGGTTCAGGTCATGATCCCAGGGTCCTGGGATCGAGTCCCGCATCAGGCTCCCTGCTCCAAAGGGAGCCTGCTTCTCCCTCTGCCTCTGCATCTCTCTCTCTGTCTCTCATGAATGGATAAATAAAATCTTTAAAAAAAAAAAAAAAGAAATGTACTCTGAAAATGGCTGCATTGTTATTTTATGCAAATTATCCCTCAATAAAGTTGATTTTAAAAAGGGAACAAGAAGAGGAGGAAGGAAAGACTGAACACTCATGTTGAAGAGAACATGAGCTCTGAGGTGTCCTTTGCAATAGCTATCCCAAGGACCTTTACTGCAATTCTTTATCATCATATATACCAGACTGTAAGTCCGTTAAAGGGATAGCCATATTATATTCATCTCTGTGGCAAGCAACCTCATGGTACATGGACCGAATTGGCGCTTGATGAAATTTAAATAAATAGATGAATAGAATGGAAGTAGGCGAACTCACTCAGGAAGACCATGTAGCACGAGAAGAACAGTAGATCAAAGAGGGAACCCAGGGAAACATCTATGCTTAAATATTTTTCATTTTATTTTTAATTGTAAAATATTTCAATCATACAGAAAACAATATAGCAAACGTCTGTGTTTTTATCACCAAGATTAACCAGATAGACTTCTTTTAATAATTAAATGTTATAGAACCTCCAATTTCATGTAAGTATGGGGGAAAAAATACACAAGAATCAAGAGCAGATCTGAACATGAAAGGTAAAACAGTAAGCCTTTTGGAAGACCCCAGAGAGGGTCTTCATGACCTTAGAGTATAGAGCAGAGTATGGGACACAAAAAGCACCACACAAAAGAAAAATATGATGAATTTATAAAATTAAGTAACTCTGTTTATCAAAAAACTCCATTAAAGAGTGAAAAGGCAACCCACAGAGTGGGAAAAAATATTCATATATCTGACAAAGGACTCATATCCAGAATATATAAAGAACCCTTGTAAATTTGCAAGAAAAATAGAAAAATGAGCAGAAGACTTGCATGAAAGAAGATACCCAAAATGTCCAGTTTATATATGAAAGGATCTCAACATCCTTAGCCACTAAGGGACGTGCAAATTAAAATCACAAATATATATGATAGTACCCCCTCCAAAAAGGCTAAACTACCAAAGAAAGGAAATATTAAGTGTTTGGAGTATCTGTTATAGCTGAACATACCACACCCTATGGACCCAACAATCCCAACATACCCTATGGACCCTACAAGATGTACACAAACAATTGAGTACATTCATGTATTCACCACAAGACATGTACTAGAATATTCATTGCAGGATTGTCCATAATATCTGAAAACTGGACTCAAACCCCATCTCCAACAGTAGTAGAGCATGTAAATAACCAGGTTTAGCCACATAGCAGCATACTAATGAGAAGGAATGATCTGCAACCACATAGCTGGTTTTGGAGGAATCTTGCTATATTGTGTTAGGCAAGAGTCCAGACACAAACTGTATGATTCTACTGATAAATGCTTATAAAATACGAAAACATTTAAAACTAACCTATGCTGTGAGAAATCAGATTAGCCCTTTCAGGGGTGGGGACGGGGTGGGAGGGATAGCTGGAAGAGAGACCAGGCTGGGGACATCTGGGGTAATGGGAATGTTTGTTTCCTGCTCTAGGTACATGGATGGATGGAGAAGGTGGAGGTGCTTGGGGCTGAGGGGTGGGGAGTGAGAGGCACACAGGAGTATTATAGGGTAGGTGGCCACAGCAGGTGGTGAGGAGTGAACTCAGCTGTGGCAGAGGCAGACATAAGGAATAACAGCAGATGCATTCTTCTTTTCCTCCAGCCCCAAGAGGTGGTAATGTGGAAAACTCAATAATGCCTTTGTTATATAGAGACCTATTTTCCCTTTGTGAAAGTTTGAATCATTCTGCTTTATCCTAAGGGAAGTAGTTATGCAATCTCGGTAGCAGTATTTAACCCAACCTCAAGGGAAAAAAATATGTAAGATACTTAGAGATGCACAGAGTTGTGACACGCCCCAGACATCCTGCTGTAGAAAGGAAAATAAAAACAAATTACAAGAACATAGAGCCACCTCCCACTCGAAGTGTTACTTAAGAAACATCTCAAAGATTAGAGACCTCCAAAGGTCTCTTTGTAAAGATAAGGACAATGAGGATCAAAGAGGAGATGGAACCTGTTCCAGTTACACAGTGAGGACAGATAAACCCCAAATGATCATCCAGCAATAGATAGGGCTCCAATCCAGTGTTCTTCCCATGGCTCAATCCCCAAATGTCCAGGTTTCTTTCTCTGGAGCCCCTCACTCAGTCTAGGCCCTACGCCCTACCCACAATGTCTAAAGCCCAGCTCTGCTGCTGCTGCCTGCCAAGGCAGATCTGGTCCCCAGAGAGAGGGCTCTGTCAGAACCAGGGACCACGCACCACCCCCTCCAAAACCACCAGTTCTGCCTCCATTGCTAAAGGAACCTCCTCCAGAGCTACCGCTCATGCCTCTTCCCCCAGCCCCACACAGCAACCCCACACTGAACCCCCAGCCTGAGCAGCACTGAACAAGATCTCCTTGCTCCCCCCAAGGCTGTACAGACTCTGGATGCCAAAGGTACTCCCTACCATGGCACAGGCTGTGAAGGCAGGTTAGATGAAGGTGTCCCCCCACAAAAAGATATAGTCCCAGGAGTGCAGAATTTTGTTCTCAGTCAATGGGCTGAATTTCATCCCCCACCCCACTCTGCTGCTCAGCCCTCAGCTAGAAGCTCTTTTTTTAAAAGAATTTATTTATTTATTTATTTATTTATTT
The DNA here is from genome assembly GCF_004348235.1 of Phoca vitulina. Lineage (NCBI taxonomy): Eukaryota > Metazoa > Chordata > Mammalia > Carnivora > Phocidae > Phoca > Phoca vitulina. The sequence goes on along the minus strand of NW_022589726.1, from coordinate 18,517,400 downwards.
ATTTATTTATTTGAAAGAGAGAGAGAAAGAAAGAACAAGTGGGGGAAGGGACAGAAGAGGAGGGAAAGGAAGAGAATCCCAAGCAGACTCCATACTGAGTGGGGAGCCCAACATGGGACTTGATCTCATGACCCTGAGATCATGACCTGAGCTGAAACCAAGAGTCCAACACTTAACCGACTGAGCCACCCAAGCAGCCCCTCAGCTAGAAACTCTTTTCAGTAAAACTAAATAAACACGTGCTACAGCTCTGGTGGAAATTCAAGTAAGAATGCTTGAGAAGTAGCACAACTTGTCTGTTGTAGGGAATTTAGTATAACCAGGTAGACTCTGCCTCCTAACTGCAACAGCCACCAGGATTTGGCACTGACTTTGCAGGGCAGACTACTACTCACTAACAGTGTTACATTTCTTAAGGACAAGGTTATGTTGCATTGTGATCCAATAAAGAAGTCCATCTCATATCCTTTCCAATTAGTTCACTATTGGATAGTGGGTTGGGAGGTGATAAGATGCAGAAGTTGAGATGCAGCCTCCTTCACTGAAAACTTCCCATCTTGACGAAGGAAATGGGAGGCACACCCAGGACGTTGAGAGCCACAGGGACCCTGGAGCCAAGGCAGAGATGGGAGCCTCAGGACATGAGCTCAAGATAAATTTCGGGAGATCTTCACACAGACACACACACAGACACACACACACACAGACACACACACCATGAGACCTCAGGGCCAGCATGGCTTTACTGACACATCATGACAGCCTAACTTTATCTCATTTTCAGCTGGGGCAGCTTGTCCAATAGGCCAGAGGATACTACAGGTGTAGGGAAACAGGGTCTCAGCATGGTGCCAACTGGGTTGCTCATGAGGCAGATGGAGAAGAACCTGGAGGGAGCATAGCACCAGTGACACATCCATGCCCAGCTGAATCCTATTCCCTGATCTGGACAGTGCCCCCTGAACAGATGCTCGATCCTCAGCCCTCATTCATTTATCTAGTATCTGCTCTGGGTCCAGGACTGCAGCCAGGTGCCACAGTCACAAAGAAAAAAATGGCCATTGCCTGCTCTGTGTTTGCTCAGACAGCTGGGTCACAGTCCAGCAAGGGAGGCAGACATGTCAATACAAAAGTACTGCAAAAGATAGAGGTCTCTCAAGGACCTGCTGGTGACACAGATGAGGGGCATACATGGAGATCTATCCAGAAGAGGGGATGTCAGAGCTGAAGAAAGATGGGGTCTCAGAGAGTATTCTAGCCAAAAGGAAGTATGTGCAAAGGACCCAAGACTTGGAATAACTGAGTGTTTAAGAAAATGGAGGCATTTTGCTCTCTGGTACAGGTAGTACACAAAAAGTTATGGTATTCAGGGAGAGTGTTGGAGAAATAAGCTGAGCCCCTTCAAGAAGGTCTGATATGTCATATGAAGATGTCAGATTGCACCCTCAGGCAGTGGGGAGCATTAAAGGACTTGATGGGGGAATAACATGGTAAGGTCTGTGCTTTAAATGTAATCCAGATACCCTCAAAGTCCTCCAACCTCATTTCCTTAATCAACCAAATATCCAACCCCCATTCAGTTCTGCAGGGAGTTCAGTACCTCCCCCTACTCCACACACCTGTAGAGCCCTGAGCCAGACCTTCCCGAGTCAGTCTACCACACATCTGCTTCCTACCTGTTGCTCCCAGTCCCCAAGACCACTGTCCTGCCCCCAGTCCACTCTGGCCCACAGCTGCCCACCAACCCTCTTCCTTTGCTGAAGATGTGCAGTAATGAGAGATAGGATGGTACAGTCCAGGAATGACTCCACTTCCTCATGTGAATTCCCTGTATTAGAAATGTCATCATCATCCCCTGGGAAGTGTTTCCCTAACTGTGGTGCCCACATGTGATCTCCTAACATTATTGCAGGGGCCCCTGTTGCTCCCTGAGCCCTCCTCACCCTCCTCTTCTCTCCATGGTGCAGTTCTGGCCTTTTATCCTGGATCTCCCTTGAAAATTCAAAATCCCTCTACGTTTGTACGCAGAGTAACAAACGCCTGTTTGTCTCATCCTCTCCAGATTTCCATGGGGGCAGAGGGAGGGAGAGGATCTCACCCTTCAAAAGCAAAGAATCAATATATTCTTCAAAGCAAAGAGCCATGCCACTACACATGTCTTAGAACAGCTAAAGTTTAAGAATACTGACAACTTGCTCTGGTGGATGCAATTTAACTGCAATTCTCATACAATGCAAAATGGCACAACCACTCTTAAAAACAGTTTGGCAATTTTTTGTAAAGTTAAACACACACCATATGACCAAAAATCCCACTGCTGGGTATTTACCGTAGAGAAATAAAAGCTTACATTCACACGAAAATATGTACATGGATGCTTATAGCATCTCCATTTATAATCACAAAAATTGGTAACAACTCAAATGTCCTTCAAGAAGAGAGGAGATAATCAAACCATAGTACATCAATTCCATGCAAGACTTGGCAATAAAAAGAAGCAAACTGTTGATACAACAAATTGGATGAATCTCAAAGGCATGCTGAGGGAAAGAAGTTAATCTCAAAAGGTTACCTACTGTGTGATTTGTTGATACGAGATTCTCAGAAAGACTAAACTATAGTGACAGAGAACAAATCAGTGGTTGCCCATGGTTAGAGGTAGAGGGGGTGTGTCACTATACAAAAATAACATGAGGGAGTTTTGGGGGGTGATGAAACTGTTCTGTACCCCAGTTGTGGTGGTGGCTTCACAAATCTATACATGCATAACTGTGTTAAAATTTATAGAATAGTTCACCCCAAAAGGTCCATTTTATTGTATGATCATTAAAAATAGAGACAAAGGAAAGAGGACCATGCTGAACAGTATCACAGCAGAGATGTGGAGGTGGGGGGCCACTAACTTTGTAGGACACTAAATCCACAAGACAAATGGCCAAGTTTCTTCAACAAATAAATTACAAGGAATAAAAAAGGGGGATATGAACCAATTGCAATGCATGAACATGATTTAGAACCTGATTCAAACAAGTGATTTTAATGATATTATGGGAAATGTGAACTTGGACAGGATTTTTTTTTTATTTTATTAGAATAGAACTGACACACTGGACTGGTTTTTTATCATATTAAATAATTAATGTTTATCCTGTTAAGGGTGATAATGTTAATATGGTTATATTATTTAAAGAGTCCTTATTTTTTAGAGAAACTTTAAAAATATGTATGAATAAAATGGTATGCTGTTTGGGACTTGCTTCAACATAATCTGGAGGGGTAAAGGGAGTGGGGAGAATAGAAATGAAACAGGATAATGAGTTAATTGTCGAGCTGGGTAATGGATACAGAAGCAAGCATTCATTACACTATTCTCTCTATTTTTATATTTATTTGAAATTTTCTATAATAAAAAGGTTTTTAAAAAGCTACTTCCCTTAAGATTAAATATAACACCTTTCTCTTCTATTATAAATAGGTCATTTTTCCTTTATAGCAGTTTTTCTTTCCAGTACACCCAAGCAAGGACAGCTTTGCATATAGCTCACATTTACAACTGGCCTGAACATGGTCAGAGTAATAAGAAGCTGGATGCCATGATCACAGTCCAGAAATAATTTGACAGTTTAGAGCTTGAGCCAAATATAACAAGAAAAATTTAACAGAGACTAATGTAAAGTAAAACCCTACAGACGTATTCAAGCAAAGCAGCTGTATGGTTCAGCACGGGGAAACAGAGTTTCTGAATGGCTTGTATAAAATGGCACCAGCTCAGGATGAGTCAGTGACAGGAAGGATCTGCCAAATTCACCTACAAGGTTGGAGGATACACAACAAGAAGCCCCATGCCCACTCTTTTCCTGGGCTAGTCAGGCCACTCTTGGAAGTCTGGGTTGGGTTCCAGAGGTCCAGAGGATGAAGTGTCTATGGGAGAGCACCCAGGATGGCAGTGGGCACCCCAAAGCAGAGTAGGAAGTCCACCTGAAGAAGGAATCCAATGAAAGGAAAATCCATCCTCAAACATTTGTAGACTGTCATGCACAGGAGAACTTAGGGTTGTTCCCTATGGCCACAGAGGGGAAAAAAAACTTTGACCAATGAGTGGAATTTATAAGGTAGGACTCAGCCGAGCAACCTCTGTGAAAGAGAGGAGTTACCTTCCATAGGAAGGTGGGCTGCTGATTGTGGAATGGTGTTTTAGAGAAGACTTCAGTATCTAAATGGGGATTCCTTTTCAGGGCCTCTGAAGTCATTTCTAGCCTTGAGAGTCTGATCTTCAGAAATTAATTGACAGTGGTAAACCTTGAAATAATAATGGTAATATCTCCCATTTATTGAGTACTTGTCTTATTCTAGGAGCTGTGCTGAGCTCTGGCATGCATTATATTATTTAATCAGTCCATCAGTCAACAAGTAAACATTTTCTGTCCAGTATTACATAACATACAAACAATATATGACATAGTCCCTCTCTTTAAAGAGCTTATAATATAGTTGCTAATCAAAATTTGCACACATGTAGTACAATATATATATGAATATTTTCATTTTATAAAACACTTTCATGTATATTATTTCATGTATTCTTTGAAACATCCCTGAGAGGCAGATATTATTTTTATTATCACAATACTAACAGCTAATATTTTTAAATCACTCTCTTCCTCTGTGAATGCCCAGTTTCCAATTTGCTCATTATGAGCTTAGCTACAATCAAGAGAAGACTACCTTCTCAATTTTCTTTATTTTTATTTCCCTCTCATCCCAATAATAAGGGAGTTAAATAAAAAACAATAATCTAGGGGCACCTGGGTGGCCCAATCGGTTTAACGTCTGACTCTTGATTTCAGCTCAGGTCATGATCTCAGGGTCGTGGGATCAAGCCCCATGCTGGGCTTGGCACTGAGCATTGAGTTTGCTTGAGATTCTCTCTTTCCCTCTCTCTCTGTCCCTCCTCCCCCCACCCTGCTCCTACTTTCTCTCCCTCTAAAAATAATAATAATAATCCATGTTTTTAAAAAGGAAGCAAGTATTCTAATCATCCAATGAAAAATACTCCCCAGCAGCTGAGGCAAAAAGGTAAACATGCTAAATTATGTAAGTTTTTATTATCCATAAAGACTTTGAGACTTTTTTGTTGTTCTTGGCTTTAAAAGGAACAAAACAAAATGGACAAGGTCTGGGTCTTTTTTAAAGTTGAGTTTTGAAACAAATGTTTACTTGACCTTAAGCAGGAAATCTGTGAGCACATGCAAATAGTCAGAACTAAAGGTGAGGCTGAGAAGTCAAGTTTGGAAGGAGTGATGACAAGTGTCAGCCTCTTGAAATAGAAGAGTCTCCCAGATAGCTGGACCAGATTTCAGAACCAAGGACAGAGCAGGGATCTGAATAAAGTAAGCATCTGCCTTCAAAGACCAAAGAGACATTCCACCGTCCAAATCTATCATGAAAAAAACAAAACCACGCATATGATATTAGTATACAATGCAAGTTACAAGCATGGACTCTAGGGCCCAACTACTCATGTTCAAACCCTGGCTGTACCACTTGCTAACTGCAGCCCTTGGCATAGAGTGATGTCTCCGTTCTCCTTTTTCTCATCTGTAAAGTGAGGATAATCATGCCTACCTCATAGGATCATTGTGAAGATTAAATTATTTATTGTGAAATTCTCAGAACAATGTCTGAGCAGGTGGAAATTACTAAACAAAACTTGGTTTCATTTATTGATTTTCCAGAGCCTTGAGATCTCAGGTTGTGAGAGGAAAAGGGAGGCAGAATGCTGCAGAGTCTTACTGGGAAAGGAGGCAACTACCATTGAATCATAAGGAATGAGGACATAGGAACAGCTTTTGACCATGTTCTCCCACCACTGTGGCCCAAAGTCCCCAAAGGAGGCAATAAAGAAAGGCTGCCCACTGAGGTGACCCAGGCTGGGCACTGCAGTTAGTCAGTTGGCTGTCACTGAGCCAATTGGAATTCTTGGCAAGGATCACTGGTGCCAGTATGAGAAGTGTTTCAGCCCCAGGGTGTGGTCTGCCCTGAGATAGATCCAGAAAGAGTGAAGCACAGCATGGCAGTTGGGCAAATCGTAAAGTCTGACCCAGTTGGCTTACCCTCAAAGACTCCCTCAGCACCCTCACCCTCTCCTCATCTCTCACTCATTCCATGCACAGCTGCTAGCATAACTTCCTGCAGGTCACACTGTGAGTGCGTTGCCCTCTGATTCAGAAAACATCATGGGTCCCTATTACTCTGAAAAACTCAGAGAGTCAAATCCATCATCATATATTGCAGTTTAATGAAGAAAAAGAAACAGACCAGAGAGGAGGCAAGGCAGAGTTTATATACAAGGGGACAATAGGTGGTAGTGGGATGAGTGATGGGCTCAGGAACAAACTCCTAACTTGACAATGTCTACCTGGGCCCCTTCTTGGTTTTGAGCCTCCAAGCAGATGAGAGTATAGTATCACCAACCCCTGCGAGAGAGGAGCAATGGTAGAGAGGTGTGGTTAAAGGCAGGGGAAATTTCTACAGGTGTGCATCAGGGCTCAGTCTCAGCATCTGATGCAGGAGTGCCGGTCATGGCTGGTGGTAGTCTGCACAATCCTAGCTGAGGAGGAGGAGGAGCTGCCCAGTCTGGGACTATGATCTGTGGAGGTGCTTGTGCTTCTGGACTGGATGTCCTTCCCCATGCTGGTGGACTCACTGTCCCCTCAGATGCCCTGGTCACCTCTGTCGCCCCAGATGCCATTGCTGCTGCTGCTGCTGCTGCCCCCAGCGCTAATGTTCTTGCTCCCGGGTGTGTGGCTGACCACAATTGCAAAGAAAATGGGCCGCTCAGTGTCACCTGGCTGTCTAAATGCCCACTGCATGCATTCCTATCTAAGGAATGAGTGGCAGAGAAAAATCCAAAAAGAGGAGAGACCACCCTCCCATGGGAGGGAGTTCTTTGTCTGAAGGCAAATAGAGGACATGCACTGCACAGGACATTAGATAAGTCTTACCCAAATATGGCTCTCCCTTTGTCCCTCTCTTTCTTTTACTCCAGCAGTCAGGCTATAGGAAAAGCAATCTGTGGGTAGAGGAGCTGAAGCAAAATCATGAGAAATCATGTCAAACAATAGAAATGGAGTGCATAAGATACTCACGGATGCACACTGGGCTCTGACACTCCCCAGACATCCTGTTTAGGAAAACAAAATAAATATCATGGAACCCTCATGGTGGTTCCTCTCAGCATCTCTGCTCAGAATTATCCTCTGGGATGCCAGAGTACAATAATATGAGTTGCAGCTTCAGGGATTGAAGTTAGACATGAGAAGGGCTTCCCTGGGGTTCTAGGATGGGGATACAGAGAAACAGAGATATAATGTGTCTCTGGATACTTGACTCTGCCATCACCTTGGCCTTGGTTCCCTCACTGGCAAAACTGGAATAATATACTTCTTCATCAGTTTGTTGAGAAGAGTAAATTAAGCCATAAAGAATGTCTAGCACAGTGCCTGGCCTATACCAGAGGTGATGCAACTCTTATCTCTGCCAGAAATGGAGAGGCAAAGAAGAGTGACTAATGTGGAGGGAAATGGAAACCAGTTTGGAGAATAGGAGAAGCAGGCTACTAGAACCACCTAGTACCCATCTGTATTCTCCACCATATCAGGATTGGCTGGCATCGGCCTTTGGGGTGCACTACATGCCTGTTGGGAAGCTCTAAGTATTCAGGTCTAACAAATAGATAAAGTTGGTGTCCCTGAGCCCAGAGAGGAGAGTGCTAGGCAGTATAATTCAGTTAATCAAGAATTTGTTGAGACACTCCTTTATCCCCTGCCACTGTGTCTAACCAAGGACCATACAATCCTTTGAAACTTGATTCTCAAGTTGTCCTCCTTGCCTTGGCCAGAATCCCTACCTGCACTCCTCGCCATCCAACATCTTGTAGGTGGCGATCTCCACATCCAATGCCAACTTGATGTTCATCAGCTCCTGGTAGTCACGCAGGAGAGAGGCCAAGTTCTCCTGGGCCTGCTGCAGGGCCTTCTTGAGCTCTGTCAACTTGGCCTGAGCATCTTTGAAGTTCCATTCACCCTGTTGTTCAGTGTCAGCAATTGTTGTCTGCAGGTTAGTATTCTGAAGGAGGAGAAAGAAGAGAAGGATTGAATCTCTAAAATTACCTGGGCACATGGCAGGTGAGCACAGGTCTCCATCTGTCTTCTTAATGAAAACTTCTAACCTGTGTGCTGTGTGGTTGACCATGCTAACTTCTTCTGCCCATATCATTCATATCCATGTAGCTACACTATGCTAAGAAATTCCAATGGTCATTTGAATCCTTACCCAGAGATATTGATCACCTGCTTCCCAATCTGTTAAAGAGGGATAATCCATGGTATGAGACCCCAGTAACTCAGTCCCACATATTTCATGGAGTCTTGGGGCCACAACCAATGACATGAGGGAAAATCATTCTATCTTGAAGATGATGGGTGGGAGTAAAGGTAACATACATGAAGCCATCACTCTGTATGGTATTACCTTGGAAGCTGCATTGTAGGTTCCAATAAGGACCTGAAAGACTTTCCAGCCTGCTGGGTTCAGGTGCCCCTCTGGCATCTCAGAGCACCATTGTCATTAGAGTTAAAATCCCAGGCCCTGGGGAGTCACACCCACCTGCCTCTTGATGCTCTCAATCTTGGCCCGCAGCCTCTGGACCATCCTGTTGAGCTCTGCAATCTCATTCTTGGTGCTCCTCAAGTCATTACCATACCTGCTGGCTGTAGTCTGCAGCTCCCCAAGCTGAAAGGTAATGAGCAGATAGGGAGAAATTATCCCTAACCCTCAAATACATGTGTATGAAAAGGAGAATAGAAGTGCAGTCAATCCAGAAAGTCCTAATATTACACGGAAGTCCACCAGGCATTTAGAATGGAAAGGATCACTTAACTAAAAATCACAGTTGCCCTTAAAAATATCAGGCAGTAGAATGAAAAACACTGCAAGTTATAGGTATTTGTGAAAGATATTTCAGTGGGTTTCCACTGAACAAAGTGTGCATTATCTGGGATGGTGCCAGGAGGGGCTGGAGGTGAAGGAGCAGGAGCCCTGGAAAAAGCTTGTGAGTCTAGACTGATGAAGGGACCCTTATTTACCTTGACCTGGTTCAGCCCCTCAGCTTCTGCCTTGTTCCTCTGGGAGATCTCCTCATACTGGGCCTTGACCTCGGTGATGATGCTGTCCAGGTCCAGATGCCGGTTGTTGTCCATGGACAGGATGATGGACATATCACTGGATTCCGACAGGACCTGGTTGTACTCCTACATGCACACAGGAGCACACCATTGGGCAGTGTCACCAACTCTCTAGGATGCCCTGAACCTTCCAAGCACTGGCTCAGGAATGTTGTGGGGTCTAGAAAACTGAATCTTACTGAAGGGAAAGCAAGGGGACAAGACAGTGATCCAGAAACCAGGCAGCAAGAAAATTCCAAGCAGGCAGTGAGGGATTACCCTTAACTCTCCTTTTACACATTTCCCTTGGGAGTCTATGTACATGCAGATTCTAAAGGCATGGACTGCAGATTCTGAAAGCCTGAAGCCATGGGAAGGAGAAGAGGGAGAACATAAGCAATATGATTAAGGAGTTGTAAAATTGAAGAAATGAAGAAGAAATAGGGATAAAGATGGGAAAGACTTTGCAAATGTTTGCTGCCAAATAGATTTCACAAAGGAAGCTGAATCCCCCAGAATCAAGCAAGATTTGATACCCCATGTCATGGCTTCCACCCTAGAAGAAAGTATAAAGGTCCTTACAGTTTCAAAAAGGGCTCTCAGAAAGTTGACTTCACTGGTCAGACTCTCCATTTTTATTTCCAAGTCCACTTTTGTCATGTAGGATATACCCACATCCTGAAAGTAAAAAACAGAGAATCCACCTTCTTAGCTTCAATATTACTCTCATTAGTTACCATTGCACTTAATAATACTGATACCATGTTTACATGGTTGAGGAAGCAAAAAATCACTTAAACCAGACCTTACACTTGCAGTAGAGAGTTTTGATAATTGAGCTCGGTGTTAGAAAAGATCATTATTATCAGTTTTTGTAGCTTGGATAGTTAGGATGGTAGTTATTAATAGTTGGCAATAAACTGTAATGTGTAAGGACTGGCTCAAAGCAGTTTTGCAACTGTTGAGCCAAGCACACTTGAGAGATATCTTAGCTACAGAAAAAAAGGCCTCAGGGCATAGGCTCAGATGCAAGGCTGGCACTGTCCTGGGTTCTGGCCATCAACAATAGGACAACACTTGGAATCCTGCTCTGGACAAAGTTCTATCCAGTCTCACACCCCTGGGAAGATGCCACCATCCCCCCCTTCCCTTGTGCCATGGGAGGAGCCCTGTGCTGGCTTGTTCTTCCCCACTGGCCTGCTCACCTTCTTCAGAACCGTGAAGTCATTCTCAGCCTCTGAGCGCTTGTTAAGCTCATCGTCATACCTACAAGAAAGGAGAGAGGTCATGTTCGAGGGTGGCTGAGCCAAGGGTATGTGCACCTGTGCCCAGGGAAAGGTGTTTATTCCAGGAGGTGGTATGTAACCTGGGGTAGAGCTGCAGGTGACTATTCCCTGGATAAGATCAGGCTAAAGCCAGTTGAGTAGCATGCTTTGTTACAATGGTAGGGCCTTTAAGAGCACACTAACACCCCATTTCTGACACTCCAGAATACTGGAAATAGAAGATAAAACATGTGATGGAATTGGCACATACCCCTGGTGTCCTTGGGCAACACATTCATGCAGGTCTCTGGATTCTCCACTGCAAGGAGTCAGCCTAGTCCTCATGAGCAAAAGCCTATGGTCATTCCCAAGCCCACCTCCCACCTACACCTGAAGCTCCCAGCTGTTCCTTTCTCCATCTGTGTCCTACCTCCCCTTGAATCTACCTCATCAGCCAACATTCTCTAACTGGTCCTCACTCTTGGCTGTACATTGGAATCACCTGAGGCTCTATAAAAGCTACCAGTGCCTGGCTCCCATGCCCAGAAATTCTGATTCAATGAGTCATGTGTGCAACCTGGACATTCAGAATTTATAAAGCTCCCGAAGTGATCCCAATAAGCAGCACAGTATGAGATTCATTGTTGTTAAATGCCAAAGTGCCTGATATCTGCCTCTGTCTAAAGCGGGTCCCCTAGATGCCCACTCTGTGACATACATCTCATTCTCCTTGGCACCAACACAAATATCAAAAGAAAGCAGATCCTCCTTTCATCAGACCCGCATCCTGACACCCCATCCTGTGGCCTACAGATTCCTTGAGGAAAACCTCCTGACCTGCACCACAATCACTTAGACCCAGTGGCTGCTTTCTCAGCACCTCCATCACTCACTTCCTCTTATACTCCTCCACAAGTGCCTGCATTGTGCTCAGTTCCCCATCCAGCTGACCCCACTCACTCAGCAGCCTATCCAGGTGAGCCTGGAGGCAGCTGGTATAGGACTCAAAGAAGGGCTGCAGGTCATTGACACTGGCCCTGGAGGTGGCCGACTGCTCCTGCAGGAGGCACCACTTGGTCTCCAGCACCTTGTTCTGCTGCTCCAGGAACCGCACCTGTTGTCAACCAGGGAGCAGAGGTCATGGCCTGCCCAGCCTCTGGCTCATGGGCAGACCCACTGCCCCAACCTAGGCCTCATGTTCCCAGGCCCCCTCCCCACCGTGGGCCCTCACCTTGTCGATGGAGGCAAACTTGTCATTGAGAGTCTTGATCTGCTCCTTCTCTTGGGTTTTCACCTCCCTGATCTGAGGGTCGACCCCCATGTTCATGGGGTGAAGGAGGCTCTGGTTGATGGTCACCTCCTGGATGCTGAGGGGAAAGCCCCCTGAACCCCAAGGCCCCCGGCTCCACCAGGAATGCCTCCCAAACCACCAGGTCTCCCTCTATTGCTAAAGGAGCCTCCTCCAGAGCTACTTCTCATGCCCCTTCCGCCAGCCCCACGCAGGCTCCCTCCAAAGGCACCCGAGCAACCCTTTCTGAGCTCCCAGTCTGGGCGGCACCTCTGGCCACACTGATTGAGAGCTCTTGCTCCCCCCAAGGCCGTACAGGCTCTGACTACCAAAGGTACCCCTTACCAAGGCACAGGCTGGGGAGATACTGCCTCCCCCAGAGCGTGAGGCTGACTGGGACCTAGTGGGGCTGATACGGCTCTGGCCAGACACCACAACAGCAGAGCAGGCCCTAAAGCCCTTGGTGGCTTGGGACAGCCTGCTGGACTGCTGGCTCATCATTTTCTCTGGGCACAGGAAGATGTCCTGGTTCAGAAGCCTCTGAGGAAAGGACAATGTCTGACACAGGAAGACAGGTGGCCCCTTTTAGAGGTCCCAGTTAACCGGTTCATTAATTGGATGATTTCCAGGGTTTCATTCTCTGGCTACAACTAATCCCCACACCAATTTCTTTCGCTATAATCCCAGAGTCTCCATTTCAAGTCTTTCCTGTAATTAGCCTTGTATAGACTTTGTGTACTACAGAACCGGGGCCCTCCCTTAATGAATGAGCTTGGTTCCTGCCAGGCATGGCCCAGTCCCAGGGCCCCAGGCACCGGCTTCTCAGGGGGCAGCAGGTTCAATTAGGTGACTCTGTGGTTTTTTCATTCCCCCAAAACACTGGGCGTCCACTGGTGTCACTATGCTGTCTGCCTCCCAGAACCAACAAGCCTCATGCAGACTCCCGTGTTTGAGAGAGACAGAGTGGAAAGTAGGACCTCTAAATCTCACAGTGTGTACCAATGGAACTCACCAGAGAGCCTCTGCTGGTTTGTCCCTGGCTCTGTGACACAAGCAGCACCTCTGCTATCCCAGTCACAGAGGGGTAGGTATCAGGCCAGAATGTTCCAGACTGACTCAGAGGCCTGAGTGAGTGGACTAGATACTAGAGACATTCATCTGAGCATTAGCACTGTTCACCACTGGGGTGACCAAGAGAACTCATGTCCCCTCTGTCTCCCTGTGGCTCCCTGCATGGTGTTATTGCTCCTGTTCAACTAGCTGCCCTGGTGGCCCCCACACCCCCTATTTCACTCCCACACCAGGTCTCTTCCCCTTTCAAATATGCCTCCTTGGTCTGCCTTCCAGGAAGCCTCCCCCTTTCAGGCTCCTATAAGTCCTACTGTCTGCATTCCCATCCTTCCTCTTCCCTGCATGAAGGCTGTAGCCCTGTCCCCTTGACAATAGGCACCATGGGGGCTGGATCTTATCTGTCTGGTCCAAGAGTGCTTCCACTGCCCTGCACAGTGCCTGGCCCATGGTGGGCTCACAGGTTTTGTAGAATGAATGGCTGCCCAACTTTTCCCACTTTTGGTGCTGCCCCTCTATGTGGGTCCCTGTATGTGTCCCACCTCTATTGTCACACTGGACAAGAAAGCCTTGTCCCTTAGGATATTCCTCCCATCCAGACCATCTCTTACCCCAAGCTCAGGACAGAGCCCTGTACCTGTGAGCTCCGGATAGGGTTTTAAGACACGGACTATTAAAGTAGCTGCCATTTGTGTGGATGGCTTTCCTCTCTGCTAAAAATGCCACCTGTGTCAGGCGAACGTGATAACCACTACACTATGGAAACAAAATGCCACCTGTGTATCAGCCCCATTTTAAGTGTACAGGAAATGCAACCGGATAGCCCATGGGTGGGAGAAGGGACCCAACTGATCAGAATGCCTTGAACCTCCCTTAAACTCCCACACTCTCTTACCCCTCATAAGCCCCCGCACATCCCACCTTGGATGCTTGTGGTGACAGCCTGACCCCCTCAGGGGCCTGGGAGAGAGGCTGCATTGTCCTCAAAATAAACAAAATACAGGTGATTTCATTAAGAAAGCCACACTTGTGGTGATAGCAACAGCCATCCTAGCTACAAAGAGAGATCAGAATCTGGTGGTTTCTGGTGAACATGAGCCAAGGAAAAGGACACAATACAGTGGGAGAGATAGGGAAGGCCTTCCTTAGAGAGAGGTTAGGAGAGCTGGAGCACTCCAGGCTGCTGTAGCATCTCCTCTGGAAAGAAAGGAAGTCATGATTGGGTGTCAGACATGAGTCCACTGCCATCTGATCCTGTGTGAGGGACTTGAGTACCTTCTAGTTACATGTGGTAGAAGAAAGGAAGAAAGAAAGGGAGGGAGGGCAGGGAGGGAAGCAGACAAGCCCAGTGTACTAGAGTTTACAGAGTTCTTCCTGCCTCTAGTAGGAGCTTACTCTGAGCTTGGAACACACATTTGTTCACACCTCAGCATCTGCATGGACCTAACACCATGCCTTGCCTCTATAGACAGCACCATGGGAATAGCTCATGGGATGGCAAGTCAGTTCTCAAATATTTGTGAGAAACATACTCATTGCAAGGCACACAAGACAGCGTGAGAGCTAAAGTTTAAGCAAAAGCAGGTCTATTCCAGCATTTATGAGCATCTATTACATCATAGAACAAGGAGTTCAGAGGAAGGAGAAGATGTGTTCTATATACCTAGGAGGCAAACAGTCTGACACTCTCACTCAGAACACAGGACAAGCATGGACACAGCCAGTGATAGCCACATGTCTACTGCAGTTACAGGAGAAGGAAATGGGAACTGTGGCGGGATGTTAGCCATGGAAGTCTTCCCCAAGGAAGCATCATGAGCCAATTTGATGAAGAAGACAGACAGCATCCCATGTTAGGATGAAGAGACTTGCAGGAACCAGTCTGTGCAGCAAACATTGTAGCTTTATTTGAAGCAGGATTGTCAGAAGCTACTGAAGGCAACAGAGGGGAGCATGTTATATACACAGATGCAGGAGTGTGTACCAGCCTGACCCGTTGTGTGGGAAGAAATTATGCTGGTCATGGCAACCTGGAAAACTGTGGTGGGTCATGGAATTGGATGTGGTTCACTTCTCCCCCAAAGACCCATCCAGAGCATTTAGTCTCTCCTTGCTCCCATCCACTCCTACATCGCTGCCAACATGATCTTATGCAAATACCACTTTCAACATGTCACTCTCCTACCCAGAAAATGACTAGGCTTCCTATTCTAGAAGAATGAGCTTCTCTCTTGACCTCTAATGCCCTTCCACCTCTGCCTCTTGCTCCTTCCTCCCTCCCCAATGCCCCACTTTAATATTAAGGCCTTGCCACTCCCTCCAAGCAAATTTCTTGCTATTGTTTGGTGGGAAGTTGGGCCAAACCACCTCTGAGGTTTCTCCCACCCTTGGGGTTCTGGGATCCCATAATGCTCCCCCCCTTTCCCTCACCATCATCCTTGGAGAGTTCTGCCTCTAAAGCATGACCCACCCCACATCCCAGCCTGGGGATTCCTTGATCTTCTCCATTACACTCATCTTCTTCCTCCTCCACCTCAGCCACACACTCAGGGCCATTCCATTGATCATCAAAGAACTGTTCCCTCTTGGAAGCTTAAACCCCAAACACCCACTCTATGGCCACAACCTTTCATCCTTCACCTTATTTTCACCTACCTCCCACCACACCTGCTCTTCATTCTTATAAATACTCCCATTGTCTTCATCCCTTCATTTTCTCCTAGTCTGTTAGCCCTCTCCTGGCCTCTTCCTGTTCTTCCCAATTTAAGTATTACTCATTCATTCAACAAATACTTTTTGAGCATCTATTATGTGCCAGGCACTGACCAGGTGGTAGGGAATGGAGAACAAAATTAATGCTGTCCCATCCCTCATGGGAAGAGTCTAGTGACCATCTGAACAACCTTCTCACCAGCATCCTCCATTTTCTTATGCCACTAACTCTTCCACCATTAGCCTAACAAAGTCCCATGTCTAGGACAAAGCTACAACCTTCCTTTCCCCTCCTATCACAAAAGCTGAGCACTGCTGGGGGAATCACACAAGTATGTAATCTGGGGCACAACAGAGTCCTGATCTCCACTTTGGCTGTGTGCTCAATCCCTCCCTTGTCCTGTCAGCTTCTTGTTCATGGCCTTAACCTCTGTCCCAAACTTCCACTACTCTCCTCCAGCCCCTTCACAGTCCCCACCACCTGCCTACAGAAGATGACTTGGCTTCCTACTTCCCTGAGAAAATCTGCAGGTTGTCAGAAGTGATCTCCTTTTGGCATCTTTTCCATGCCTTCATTCTTACCTGCCTCCACACCCACTTTATTTTTCTTCCTCTTGTACAGGGCTATAAGAAGCCTTCCTCTTGTACGGGGCTACAAGAAGCCACTTCCTCTAGTTCTTCACTCAGTCAGTTACCGTCCTCCCCACCATATCCTCAATCTCTCCTCTATGCCCAAGTCTTTCCCATCTTTAAATTCCCTCTCTTGACCCCATGACACCATCTTGCTATTATCCTGTTTGTCACTTCCCCTTCTCAACTAAAGATCTCAGAAAGGTAATCCAAATTCACAGTGTCCATTTCCCCATCACTGGTCAACTCCTAAACCCATGAAAGCTTGCTCTGCACATAATCCCTGCATCATGGGCACCACACTCCCAAGAGTACATTTTTTGCTGGCTTCCTAAAAGTCAAACCCAAGAGATACCCTTAGGCCCTCATCCCCCCAGATCTCTCTGTGTCTACAGTTGAAACATGGTATTAGTGTGTTGCTACATATAAACCTGATACTGTTTTCAGTATCATTCCACTAACTTTATATTAAAGTTAATATACATATAACATAATATATATAATATAGTAACTTTATATTAATATTTTTTTAATCTCTTCATTCCTTAAACGGTTACAATCCACATAAATAGGTTCTCAGTCTTCATTCTCATGTAACTTGGCAACTTTCTTTTGGATGTGGTGGATAAACCATGGATAGATCCAATTTGTCAGGAATATGGACAAAGCATTCCTTCCTGAAGACAGCACACACCCATCTTTTGCAGGCTGAAGTGAATCTAAAACCCTAAGATTCTGTGGGACCCTGGGCCACTGGGGAGCAGATTAAAAGAAGTGGTAGTATTATTACTGTCTTGTTCTAGAAAGACAGTGCCAACCCTGGATGAAAGGGTGTAGAGGCAGTCCAGCTGCAGAGACTAGAGACCAGAGTCAACAAAGAATTAGAGATATTTCCCCTCCTCCCCAGATCCCAGAGCTCAGACACAAAACCACCAGGGCTGCCATGTACATTTGTGTGGGTTGTGTCCCGTATAAGAGTTCCAGGTCAAGAGTGTGGAAAAGGGCCAAAATGTAGCCCATATTCTGGTCACCAACCTGTGTGCTATGACGTGGGCTATGTCCATCCAGAGTGCAGGCATCTTTTACTTTACACAAAGTGCTGTCCTCTGCCAAGCCTGTGGAGTTGTGTCTGCACAGAGTGTACACCTATTTCTAATTCACAAAAAGACCAGACAGGCCAAGGAGACCTTGGAACACCAGAGCTGGACATCATGAGTCTTGGGGCAAAAAGAAACCACTACTAGGAAACCTTTTCTTCCCTTGTATTCCACTGATCATTGGGTCAGTCAAGCCATGTTGTAGTGAAACTGCCAGAGTTCAAGCTCCTAGTTACATGACTTTCATAAGTTGTTTAACATGCTGTGCCTTGGTTTCCGTCAATAAGATAAAGATAAAAATATGATCTACCTCATAGTGTGGTTGCAAGGATGATTTTAGAATAAGTCCTGGTGCATAATAAGCACCCAGTACACATTAGCTCTTAGCTAATGGTGTCATCCTATGTACAATGACAGAAAATCATCCCTTGCATATCAACTAAACATAACTGCCTCTCACCAGGGTCCTCATCAGGTGTGTGTCTGTGTGTTCGCATGTTGTGGGTGGGGGAGGGATGCCTTATTGCTGTTTAGTGTGTTAAAAAGAAAACCATGGGCCCAAAACAGTATCATTTAGGACAACTCAGCAAACCAAGACTTAATACCTAACCTAACTGCACTTTTCAACCCCCCAGGAATGTAACCTTTAGCCAGTCAATGTGGAATTTCCTGGTCAGTACTAGGAAATTTACTGATAGACCCCCTTCCACTCCTCTTAGAAAGATAACCTTGCCTGGACAATGCATTCCTTGCTAATAAATTCCTTTCTTTTTTTTTTTTATACCCTCTCTCTGCCTTTAAAACCCTTTCATTTAGTTCAGTGGAGTTCCCCTATACTTGCTAGGTGGGATGTTACCCAATTCTTGAATCATTTAATAAAGCCAACTAGATCTTCACATTTACTCAACTGAATTTTGTTTTTTTAACAAGTGCTTCTCTGTTTCAAAAAGGCAGGCATGTGGGTGTGAGTGTGTTTGTCTCTGTGTGTGTAGGTATGTGGTGGGTGAGGCGGGGATTACAGTCAGAAGACTCAGATGCATCAGCCATATGTGGGTGGGGAAATTGAGTAGACTCATTCAACTCTGTTAAAATGTGTACTTGGGGGGCACCTGGGTGGCTCAGTCATTAAGCGTCTGCCTTCGGCTCATGTCATGATCCCAGGGTCCTGGGATCGAGTCCCGCATCGGGCTCCCTACTCAGCAGGAAGCCTGCTTCTCCCTCTCCCACTCCTCCTGCTTGTGTTCCCTCTCTCGCTGTCTCTCTCTCTCTGTCAAATAAATAAATAAAATCTTTTTAAAAATAAAA
>NW_022589726.1:18244012-18493811 GCF_004348235.1 Phoca vitulina | reverse complement strand
TCACCCAGCCACCCCATTCCTCCCACCCCCCACCACTCCAGCAACCTCACAAAGGATTTTTGTTGGACAGTTAGAACCTGCATCTTAATTACCAGTTTCTCTGTGCAAAGGATGCATGAAATAAATTTATGGACTTTGAAATGTGGACTGTGTAAGCTTTGACTGAGTAACTGCATCTTTAATGAGGAAGAACCTGGCTTGAAACAACCAAAAGATTAGCCTAAACAGTAGCATGAGAAAGGAGCTCTAATGTACACATTTGTCAATTGCTCTCCCCAGTTGCCGGTAAAGGATAGATTGGAGAAGGTTAGCCCCATCAGCCTGGAGGCAGGGAAAATGCTTAAAGTTTATCTCTATCAGCCGGAGATCAGCTAATAGCAATCTTGACTTCAATGACCTTGGGCACCACAGTGGAGTCCTCAAAAATCTGTCTGGGGAGGGAGGGATGTCCAGAATGGACAGAAAAGGCAGGAGGTGGGCTGGGGAGACTGACCCAATTAGCACATCAGTCCTTGCCCCAGCCACAGCTCAGCTTTTCTGAATGTCCCAGGCAAGGTTTACAACTAATCAGTTGGCAGCAAGCCAGGGAAGGCCACTCCCCTCCAAATCCCTGCAGAATTTTGTAATGAAATCTTTGGTATAAGCCATGGGCTGCCCACTGGCCTCGCTCTTTACCTCTGGGGTCTTCAAGGATCTTGGGGTCTTCTCCACTCTCCCTGGAGGAACTAGCTCTTACCTGAAGAGAGGCATCCTCCTCATTCAAACCCCAGTCAAGCAACCAGCTGGCTGCTCCCTCAGCCCCTGTCTCAGGTCAGATTCCCAGGAAACAGACTCTGAGATGGAAATTGTGGGCAGAATATGTACTGGAGTGATCTTAGGATCCATGCTGTAGGGGAGTAAATAAAGTAGGATTGGGGCTGGAGGGCCATCCACAACAGAACTCTCATCTCTATGGGGCTGACCCTGCTTCTGTTTTTCTCTTAGCGACATCCCCGCCCCCCAACTCCGTCATCTCATCTACCATTGCAGACATGATTTTGGAGTTGGCTCCTACCCATTTGGAACTTGGCCCCACTTCCCTGCAATCCTGTTAGCCCCTCTGACCTCCCTGTTCCTGGGCCAGGTTCTGTCTTCCTCACCCCACTTCCCCCATGGGGCACTAATTCTGGCCCAATTATGAATGTTGAACAGATTCTGGACTCCTGAGTGGCTCAAGTGCTGTCGGAATCCTTGCCTTGGACAAGTAGATTAATAAGAAAAACAAAATGACCATTCAAAGAGAAAATGGGCTGAACAAATGGAAACAATACACAGAAAATGAAAATTAAACTGCAAATATATTTATAATGTTAATTAAATAATACGTAATATATTTATAATGTTCAATCTCATTAGCAATCAAAGAAATGAAAAGCAAACCTAGAAAACTGTTGAAAATTAAAAAGAATACCACAGAGTGTTTGCACAACTGGAGAAACAGGAAGTCTTATACATTATTTGTAAAATTACCAGTTGGTACACTCTTTCTGGATAGTAGTTTACAATATAAATCAAACTTTTAAAGTGGCTTAGCAATTCCACATCTAGAACGTTATCTTAAAGAATGAATAGGACAAGCGTTCAGAGACACGTGTGTTCATTGTAGCAATGTTTATTATAGTGGAAAAAGTAGACATGACATATGCAACAAAATGTGCTACATCCACATAATAGAATATTGTGAAGTCATTAAAAATGATAATCTCGGCCACTGCGTCAGGAGGCAGAGTGTGGCTCCTGGAAGTCAGTCCTGGGGGGCAGGTGCAGAGCGGCTGGGCAGGGCTTGGAGGCCCCTGGGCACCGGTGCGCAGGCGCAGACTCAAACTCGCAGGCTCCCCGGCTTTGGGGATGCCGGTCAGCTACTAGCCAGGGCCGGACGGAAGCTGCAGAAGTCTCTGAAGAAGAGAGTTTCACACTGCCTACCTCTTCCGCCTCTGAAGCCGAATTTGAAGCTAGGGTTGGATTTATCGAGGACGTTGTCATGGATGCTGAGTTCCAGGTACCTATGAGAAATTTCATGGACAGATAATACCGGGAGTTTGAAGACACAGAAGAGTATAAACCCACCTACACGCCAGTTTTAACGAATACCTCTCTTTGGTAGAAAAGTATATCGAAGAACTGCTGACGTGGATTCCCGGATTAAACATGGCGGCTCCCATAGCAACAGTAAAACACGGCAAAGATGAGGTGGCTTGATGACCTATTCAACATGCCGCTCACAATTACAGACTTTCTGGCATTTAAACAGAGGTTTCTGGACTACAGAGCAGAAAAAGAAGGCCAAGGACTGGCCTTGAGCAGTGATTTAGTGTGACTTCATTGTGCAAATCGTCTCCTGTGGCAGCTTCCCGGAACAATCCCTAGCACTAGCTCCCGCCTGCAGGGAATGGTGGCCTCCTGGACAACATGGGCCCAATAGGCCGGAAGAGGCTTCTGCTCCCGAGGACTGGAGAATACACCCTGGGAAGACGCTCTATTCTACAGCGGTTTATTGTTAGGTATTGATGGGTCAGAATGATAATTATCTGAGGCTTCCAGGACTTTTTCCTGAAACACCTTCTTCTATTCAATAACCCCTAGTATTCCTGCCAAAGCAGACACCTCTCTCAGGTGCTTCTGAGAGTCAGACTGCTCTGGGACAAGACGATGTCAGGCGTTCCACCTGGAAGGCCCCTGCCCCCAGAATACATGTTCCAGTGACAAGAAGTGGAACAACACCATCACACACCCTCCCTGTCTGAAATACCACAGGCAGGCTTTGCATAAATCTTCCCCCCCGTGCTCACAGTTCTTTCATTTGGCTTAGAGTTTCAGTCCGTCAAACCCAATGGCCCACCTGTGTGGAGTTTTTGACTAATTAGGAATGTTTATCTACGGTGTGAAAACAGCTGCCCTTATCTTCAGATTTCTGAAACGCCTCTATTTTCAGCCCACCATTATGGGAAAATTAGAACTAGTCTTGGCTGTGGGAATCAACTAAAAAAGGATGTCTTTTACCGAAAAGCTACATGTGAAAATCAACTCCTAGTCTTGGGTTTGCAGTTCTTTTATGACTGTCTTATTCCAGTCCTGATGTAGTCCCACTGCTGCAAAAGAAATCTTTTTTTAATAAGAATCATTTTGGGGGAAAAAAAGAAATTTTACCATTTTATTTTAAGTAGGCTTCACACCCAATGTGGGACTTGATCTCACAACCCTAAGGCGAAAATACTTTGTTCATTGGAGTTACTATTTTACTGGACACCAACGAATATATACTGTATGCTGGAAATAGACTAAAGTTATCCTTTTCTTATGGCTTATTAAGAATTTATGCAGATTTGCTTAAAATCCTTTATGTATAAATCAGTTTGTTAGATTTTGGTTTGGGATTGGGATGAGTTTGATAAAAATGTGATTCTTCAAGCTGTGCCCCTTCCAAATCTATTCTTCTTCTTTTTTTTAATTTTCTTTTATTATGTTATGTTAGTCACCAGACTGATGAACCAACTCTATTCTTCTCCCTGCCAAAGTGGTGTTCACTGGTCTAACTCAGCCTGAATAGAAGGGGATACCAAAGAGATTTAATGATCCTCTACCTGCCTTAGGTTTAATAAAACTTTTGGTAGAATATTAATGACCAGAAAACACATATGTCACACCTCTAGAAAGAAGGGAAAATGTTGCTTAATTCCCAATGTATACCTTTGTGGGTTTTTTTAAGTAAAAATAAGAATTTGAGGGACACATGGCTAGCTCAGTCGGTAGAGCATTTAACTCTTGATCTCAGGGTTGTGATTTCAATCCCCATATTAGCCATGGAGCCTACTTTTTTTTAAGATTATTTATTTATTTTTGGAGAGAGAGAGCAGACTCCCCACTGAACACACAGGGAGCCTGATGCGGAGCTCATTCTCACAACCCTGAGATCATGACCTGAGCAGACACTCAACCCACTAAGCCACACAGGAGCCCCAGGCATGGAGCCTACTTAAGAAAAAAATAAGAATCTGCACTGAAAAAGAAAATAATGATCTCCATCTGTATTGGTTGTTACAGGAAAATATTATTTGGTAAGTTTCTTCCCAGCTAGACTATATGAAAGCAGAGATTACACATGTTCTCCACTCTATTCCTGAGCCCAGCACAACGTCTGGAAAATGATAGGCACTCAGTCTAGTTGTTGAATGACTAAATGGATAAATTCCACAATAAAGTAAGTGAAAAATCAGGCTATAAAGCAGTATGTATTTTTAAGGCCTTGTTCTGTAAAAGATGATACATTTACACATACCTATCTTTATGTACCTACATGTGTGCATGCACAGGCATACTCATAGGAAAATGTCATAGGGAGGTGGAATTATTGATCATCTTTCTCTCTTTCTTTTACTTTCCTAAATTTTATGCATTTTCGTTACAGGTATGTGTTGTTTTATAATCTAGAGGAAAATCTTTAGAAGAAGAGGGAAAGAGTAAGGATAAAGAATAAAAGATAGGTGTGCCTGGGTGACCCAGCTGGTTAAGCATCTGACTCTTGATTTCAGCTCAGGTCATGATCTCGGGGTCATGGGATTGAGCCCTGTGTTAGGCTCCACTCAGCACAGAGTCTGTTCAAAATTCTCTCTCTCCTTCTCCCCACACCTCCCTCTCTCTCTCTCTCTCTCTCAAATAAATAAATCTTTTTAAAAAAAAAAAAGGAAGAAAAGATAAAGGATGGAGAATGAAGAAACAGTTGACTCTTGGAGACAGATTGTTTAATCCTAAAGACATAACTGGTAGGATTTCAAGCTTCAATTTGGGAAGACTCCTGTCACCCCTCTGACCATTCCATAAAGATGAATACCTACTCTACATACCCTGGCTGCCTTCAAAAGCAAAAGACTGCCGCAGCTCTGTCTTCACATGGGAGATGGATTTGAGGGATTCTTCATGGCTCAGAAAGCTCAGAATTGCCAGCTTCCCATACACTTAGAGATAATCGATTCTCTCCAGCCCCTAGCCTGGCCTTAAATATGATGCCCTCACCTTGGAAGCTTCCCTGCTCCACTAGCATGTGGTTTAGTCCCAGCCTGTGTCAAGAATATGAAACATGATCCTAGTCCTAGAATTCTCCTGGACTTTGGTCTGGATATCTGCTCTATAACCTTGCCCTTCCTCCATGTTGCCCAGACTCTCCTTCCCAGGTCTGCTCTAGGCTTCTTCTCCAAAATGCCTTGATCAATTCCCTCTCTCAATTCCAAGTACCCTGTAGTCTTTCACTACCTTCCTCTGTAATCCGCTCCACTATCTCTTCTTGCAAGAGCTCACAGGAAGGTGCCAGGCTCTCACTGTCAACTTTCAGCTTCATTCTGCCTTGGGGTGTGACCTATTCCAGGTGGGGGGAGGAGGTCCTGCTCTTATTACTCTCTTCATTCTTTCAGTTGACCCCCCAAATGTTCACTGCATGCCCCACACGCTTTGCAGGGCCCTGAGACAGCACTCAGGAACAAGTTCTCCACACATGGAATGATGGATAAGAGACTGAACTGCCATACCCAAACCCTGCTGCTTCAGTCTGATGAGAACTGGGTTAGTGCAGTGCAGTCAGCCTCTACCCAGGAAGTTTGGCGACACAAGGAGCAGAGCATCTGGGGTGTCTTCCTAGGGATTGGTGATGCTTCTTGTAATGTCTCCAAAAGACCAGTTAAGAGCAGCCTGTCCTGTTCCCATAGTACTCAGAGCTGTGCCAAGAGTAAATGGGGAAGGGGGCTGCTAGCAGGCCTTGAAAAGATAAGTAAGGATTTATTACACTCTCAAGTGTAGGAACTTTAAAATCAGCCTCCTCCAAGGCTTGAGACCAGGGCTGCTATATTTCAGAGATCAGATGGGATGAGTGTAGGAAATCAGATCTGACTCAAGAACATGGAGGCCAGGTCCTGGCACTCTTCTTGGCCCATCAGATAATGTACAGATGACCTCTCTTTAGTCCAGCTCTGATCTGACTTCTGGGGGGTGGGGAGATAATGTATAATCTAGGAAGAAGTTGCTGCCAGATGTCCATCAACAGATGAATGGATAAAGAAGTTGTGGTATATATATACAATGGAATATTATGCAGCCATAAAAAAAACAGAATCTTGCCATTTGCAATGACGTGGATAGAACTGGAGGGTATTATGCTGAGCGAAATAAGTCAATCAGAGAAAGACATGTATCATATGATCTCACTGATATGAGGAATTCTTAATCTCAGGAAACAAACTGAGGGTTGCTGGAGTGGTGGGGGGTGGGAGGAATGGGGTGGCTGGGTGATAGACATTGGGGAGGGTACATGCTATGGTGAGTGCTGTGAATTGTGTAAGACTGATGAATCACAGACCTGTACCTCTGAAACAAATAATATATTATATGTTAAAAAAAAAAGAGAGAGAGAGAAGATAGTAGGAAGGGAAAAATGAAGGGGGGGAAATTGAAGGGGGAGACGAACCATGAGAGACGATGGACTCTGAGAAACAAACTGAGGGGAGGGGGTGGGGTGATGGGTTATCCTGGTGATGGGTATTAAAGAGGGCACGTACTGAATGGAGCACTGGGTGTTATACGCAAACAATGAATCATGGAACACTACATCAAAAACAAATGATGTAATGTATGGTGATTAACATAACACAATAAAATAAAATTTAAAAAATAAATAAATAAATAGTCTTGGACAGACCTACCACAAGAACCCAGCCAAATGGGTAAAGGAGAAGCCAAAACTATTGAGTAACCTTTATACCCACCACTGAACTTCTGGAAGACCACCACCCGCACCTGATTTCTCTCCATTCTTGGACCTCAGTTTATTCTACGGCCCCTTGAATGAAAGCCAAACACCAGAATGTGAAATTCAGTGCAATTTATTGAGAAAAGAAAGTGCAACATAATCATCACCAGAGGATCCACAGCTGGGGGAATTAAAGAGGCAGAGGTAAGTCAGGACATGATGCCCAGATGTGGGGAGGGCACCCTGAGAACCAACAGTCTGGAGAACTTGACCATTCACCCTCTAGCATCCTCAGCGGGGCTGAAACATACCTGCTTCAGACTATCAACTCCCAGTGAGAGAGGGAGATGGGCCAGGGTGGGAACAGGCCAGGCTGGGAAGGCCCACAGTACTTTGGGCTCAGGTATTGCTACCATCGTCAGGGGCATCATCATCTGGGATAAGCAGCTGGACCTCCCTGGCCTACGAGAGATCTTGGGGATGGAGGAGCCAAGAAGTTCAGCCCCTTTTCCAGGGAACTTGAAGAAAAGCAAGGTTGAGGTTGGCATTTGTCAATGCCAAGCAGAGTGGGAAGTGCTGTGGGCAGGCTGAGAGGGATGCAGATGGGCATGGACACTTAACCTCAGAGGATCACTTGGAGCAGAGCTGGCTCGAGCTGGTGGTCTAGGAGAAGCGGATGCCGGTGCTGCCTCTACTGCCAGACTTATAGCTGCTGCCTCCCGAGGTCTGGATGCTGCCAGAGCTGGAGCCAATTCCACTCTGACTCACAGAGCTGCTGCCTCGGCTGCTGAGCCTGCCCCCACTGCTGCCACTCTGGTAGCCCCCACTGCTGCCGCTGCTGACCCCATAGCTGCTGCTGCTGCTGCTGCTGCTGACCCCTCCGTGGCCACCACTGCCACCCCTGTAGCCACCGCTGCTGCTGCCGCCGACGACGACCCCTCCACGGCTTCCCCCAGAGCCGCTGCTTGTGCTGGTGACATTGCTGACCACCGCTGTGGAGAACAGGCACTCAATTCAGGCAAAGGCTTTGGTCTGGATCACAACTCTACCCTGCTTGGCTGTGCAAATTTGAGAAAGATGCTCGACTTCTCTGAGGCTTCAGCTGGTAAATGACAAGAGTGAGCCTGGCCCTCTGGTGTCCCCCAAGAACAAGAGCCAGCAGCATCCACAGAAATTTCTGGTTCTCCAACCTAGGGAACTCCCCAAGACCACAGGCATTTTAGCTTTGGCCTTAGAGTTTCCCTGCTTATGCTAGTGGGGGAGTGTGTGGCCATGGCCTGAGACCCTAGCACTGTTTGGGGGCCTGGCCTCCTTGCATGGGTCAAGCTCTCCTGCTGTAGGTCAGGCAGTGAGGATGTTTCTGGTCACCCTTTTTGCAACCCAGGGAGAAAGTTTTTGAAGGGCTACTTACAAATGCTCACAGCGCTCTGACACTCTCCGGACATCCTAAAAAGGAAGAGAAGGAAACGTGGATTATTTCAGCCATGAGTCATTAGCCACAAAGCTGAGGGTCCATAACCTTGGGAGCCACACCCCCGTATTTGCCCTACTAGGGGTAAAGCCCCTGGGGAAGAAAGGTTATTCCAAGTGTCTATCTCCATG
The DNA here is from genome assembly GCF_004348235.1 of Phoca vitulina. Taxonomy (NCBI): domain Eukaryota; kingdom Metazoa; phylum Chordata; class Mammalia; order Carnivora; family Phocidae; genus Phoca; species Phoca vitulina. The sequence goes on along the minus strand of NW_022589726.1, from coordinate 18,485,437 downwards.
ACCCCATCTCCCCAGGAAAAGAGGTTACTTTGGGGGATTTGAAGTGTTCAGGAGCTTCACCAGTCACCCTCCATCTCTCCATCTGCCCATCCTCTTTCTTTTAGTTTCCAGAGCATCTGTTCCAAGCCAACTGCTCAACACCCAACTCCCAGTTGGTTAGCCCTTCGGTGGTTCAGATGGGTAAAATGTGAGACAGGCTGACACTCAACACATGATGAGTTTGAAAATGTCCTGCCCACACAACCCATCTTCCTATGCCTCGTTCTTGTTCATGGAGCAGGCATGTCCACATATCTGAACAGACATGGAGCATGTCTGCTCACCTTGCCAATGTGGGCCCCACTGTTGTCAACCACTCCATCTTTATCCCACAATTCCCAGTACATATAGCATGATCATCATTCCCACTCCTTTTCATAGAGACTTATAAAAAATCCTAATGTTTCCTTCGCACACCTGAGTTCTGCTTCCTCCATCAGATTGGGAGCTGCCTGAGGACAGAGGCTCAATGCAGGATGCATGGAGCAGCTAGTCAGCAGAAAGATTTCTCAATCCTTAACAGTCCTTTGGCATTTGATATCCCCTCACTAAACCCTTATCTGCTACTTGATACTGTGCTCTTTTTCCAGAGTATGTGTGCATCAGCCACTTTCCCTATGGACTCAGCCTCAGAGATGGAGGGCTGCAGGACTGTCTATACTGTGCTGTCCAATATGGTAACTACTAGCCACATGAAGCTAGCTAAATTTATTAAAATTAAATTAAGTGTAAAACTCAGTTCCTCAGTTGCACTAGTCACATTTCAAGTACTCAAGTGACTAAGAGCTACTGTATTGGACAGCACGTAGAACATTTCTGTCATCTCAGAAAGTTCAGTGGACAGCACTATAGCTTTTTTTATAACCCCAAAGCACTTTTCCTTACTCTTACTCATAAGGAGGATCAACAGAGCTATGTAATACAACATTGTTGACCACAGTAAATCAGAGAATTGGATGATCTCGATTGACAAAAAAATGGGGGTGCTTGAATCCTAAATTCTGTCCTTCAGGAGATTCCTTACCCGTTGTCTGGGTTGTCCTCTCCAATCATCTTGCTTTCTTTCTTTTTTGTCAAAGGTACTCTAAAATCCTATCTGGAGAATGCTGACCCCACAGCACCTCACCTGCACTCCTCGCCCTCCAGCAGCTTGTGATAGGTGGCAATTTCCACGTCCAGGGCCAGCTTCACGTTCATCAACTCCTGGTACTCTTTCAGCAGCCGGGCCAGGTCATCCTTGGCCTTCTGTAGAGCAGTCTGCAAACCTTGGAGCTTGGCATTGGCATCCTTGAGGGCCATCTCCCCACGCTGCTCAGCTTCAGCAATGGCCGCCTGCAGGTTTGCATTCTAGGGCAGGGAGAGGTAGGAAACCAATTAGCATAGTGACCAAGAAACAAACAGCTGATCTTTCCTGAAAGTTCTCCTCCCCATTCCACATCCCTCCACCCCCACCTTAGAAATGGCAATGGTACATGCCCAGAAAATAAAAGTCCATTTTACAATTGGTCAATTTATCTTTGGCCCATTGAAATTAACTCATGTTTCATCAAGAAAAGGAACACTGATTTGCTGGTAAAGGTAGTAGTGGTCTAGTAACTGGTTCTTTTTTGCAAGACTTTAAACACTCCCTTGCCTAATTAATCACTTTATTCCAGTGATACAAATTAGCCATTGAGGTTATGTGAAGTGCATGATAAATAGTTCACTGAAGGCAGATCCTACTGAAACTGAGTGTTTAAGGCCCTCCCTACAGTTGCAAGATTTGCTGGGAAAGCCAGAATAAGCAACCATCTCTCCTTAGGAAGCTTTCCAAGAAGCTCAGATCTGAGAAGGAATCTCTGGAGAATGGACTCTCCCAGCTATCCCACATGTGACACCATGAAAGGACTTAGAAAGCATGTGGCAGAGGCACAGTTGTTGCTTCTCTTTCTCTCCAGGGCCCAGAAGACCCCTAGGATCTCTCCGTTAGGTCCAGACCCACCTGCTTCTTAACATTCTCAATCTCGGCCCGCAGCCTCTGGATCACCCTGTTGAGCTCCATGATCTCATTCTTAGTGTTCTTCAGGTCATCCCCATGCCTGCCAGCAGTGGTCTGCAGTTCCCCAAGCTGACAGAGGAGAAACCAATCAACATGGTTTTGCAGTGTTAGAACATTCTTGGTCAGCAAGACCTAAACCTAGAGTATGGGGGCAAGGAGAAGGCTCCCACCTTGGTCTGGTACAATGCCTCAGCTTCTGCCTTACTCCTCTGGGCGATGTCCTCATACTGGGCCTTGACCTCGGCAATGATGCTGTCCAGGTCCAGGCAGCGGTTGTTGTCCATGGATAGGACCACAGACGTATCACTGACATGACTCTGCATCTGAGACAGCTCCTATGGGGAACATGGATGTTCATTTTCATGACCATCCCTTGGCCCCAGAAGATGCTGGGAATGAAGAAGTCTAAGAATCTTCTGCCAGCGGAGATATCCCAATAATGGGGCCAGGAATGGGACAGTTAGAAAAATAAGCTTGCATTTCAGGCCTGGCTATAGCCTAAAGGATCCCAAACAACAAAGTTAAAGGAAAAAGTAAATGTGCAAATATAATCAGGTTGTCAGCCTGAGAGTATCAGCCAGTGAGCGCGACTGTGTGGGTTTCCATGGGACTACAGTAGGGAGGAGTACTGGGAAGGAGCTAGCTACGATACTGGTATAGGAGCCAGAGGGAAGGTGTAGAACAAAATGGATGAGGACAGAGGGGAAAACAAAGAAGACAGAAAAGTACCCTGGCCGTATGGCCCAGGGATACAGCCTCGGAGAGCTAAGTTAGCATTTCCTAGGTGGGACATAGCTGAGTTCAGAACACCAGCTGATGCTGGTTTGGGGAGTGTTCTTCCACTTGACTATCCCCTAAAGTCCTACTTGGGAAGCATGCAGACAAGAAGGCTCTGGAGCTTGGCAAACCAAGGAATCAAGGAATCACCATCTCATAGAGGGTCCTCAAGAAATTCAGTTCATCTGTCAGGCTGTCCACCTTGCCCTGCAGCTCCACCTTGTTCATGTATGCTGCATCCACGTCCTACAGGGTGCAAAGGCAGGAAATTAGAAACCCAAAAGAATGACCCACTGTCCCCCAACCACCCACAGCTCTTTCCTAAGCCTTCGTCTCTCCTCTTTGTCCTTCCCCTGTCCTCCTCCTAATTTTCACTCCTCACTTTCCCTTCTAAAAGAAAATCAAAGTGATTTTCTTCCCTTTAGTTGCCTTGACCAATTAAACCCCAATCCTTTAACAAAATATAAACCATATTAGCCAGGCATTGGAGTAAGGGTAAAAAAAATCACATTTATCTAACATGTGACTTTGGGGTTTGGGTACTATATAACCAACCTTCTGAATAGAAATGAGGATATTCTTCTCCCTACCTCATCTTTATGATGACTGGTTAAGTAAGCTGCAAGTATTGGATGATTGTTATTATTAATAACATCCAGGGTACACTTGTAGGCTGAAAACCTTGATCAATGCTACACATAAAACCTTCATTATTAGTTCGCATTACTAATCAATTCATTAATCATAGTAACATTGTAAGATGTCTTCCTCACCAATAATGTATTTAGAGCAGCTTCCTTCATTTCCAAAAATGTAGGGAGAAATGTAAACCCCACACAGAGCATAGAGTCCCTATGCCCCAGAGCAGCTGACTCCATGGGGTTAGTGCCCAGAAATAGAACCTTCCCAGCTCTCTTACCTTCTTGAGCCCCACAAACTCATTCTCAGCTGCATTGCGCTTATTAATCTCATCTTCATACCTGGGACAGAAAGAAGCACACATTTGGACAGTGACATTTCAGAAGTTAAAAAAAAAAAAAATGAGGATTCCCAAACACTCATGCAGAATCCCCTCACCCAGAGACAGGACCAGCTTCATGGGCATGTGACCCATGCAGTTACACAGGGCCCTGGGTAGAGAAGGTCCTCACATTCACTCAGTCTACTGCTCTGCTGGTGCCATCTTAAAATTCTTAATAATTTTTTAACAAGGGCCCTGCATTTTCATTTTGCACTGAGCTGCCAGAATTATGTAGCCAGTCTGGCTTAGAGGTCTTTCAGAGCTCAGGCCACTGCCTCACTCTTCTCTCCCCACGTCCCAGTGACAGGCTGAAGTATGGGTAGGCAAGGTGGGAGAAGACTTCAAGGAGCCTGACTACTTGCCTGGCTCTGATAGACATCACAAAGTGCAGCATGTGTATATGAGACCCAGAGAGGTATTTGCTCAGACCGGGTTTTCTGCCTCCGTTCTGTTTCTCTTTCCATTAATTAGAGTTGCTTCAGAATTTGGGTTAAGAAGAAACTCATGTCTTCTGAATGCATCAAGGTTATGAGATTCCTGCTTATTAATGACTATAATCTCCCACCAAGGGTCTAGATCTCATGAAGACTGAAAAATGGAATGGTTCCAGGAGAAGAGGTTTCTGAGCAATGTCAATCTGAGTTGCCTCTCTGAGCTCAGCACAGAGCCTGGGTGCCCACCAGGTTTATGCAGTTGGACCAGAATGGGGCCTCCCCAGAGCAGGTGTGCCCACCCCTGCGTGTTCTGACCCTGGGGATATCTGGAGCTCCCTCCCCACTTCAAGAGGCTCAATTTGCCTCTCACAGACCTCAGAGTGTATCAACTACAACCCCAAACATGCAGAAGAAGGCAGATTGATGCTCCAGAGACAGGGTATTGGGCACATTGAAAGAGTGCTTTACAAAGTGTGGCCCTAGACCATCTGCTAGGAACTCCTGGCAACTATGGGGCACTCAGATTCCTGGGACCTGCCCCACACCTACGAATTCAGAATATCCAGGACCAGAGCACAGGAATATGCATTTCTGACAAGCTTCCAAAGTGATTCCTATGTATAGTAAGTGTGGAGGGCAGGCTCTCCATCCCAAAGGGCTTTTAACTCTGGGTAGATTCTCTCATCCACCTAGGCTAGTGTAGGAGGGGATCCCTGTAGCCTGAGAAATCTGTCATAATCAGCCACCTTGAAGTCTCAATCCCCACCCTCTCACCCCCTTCCGCTTGATCATGCCTCACTCAACAAGTCCATCCAAGAGTATTGACTGAAGGTACAGTCTGGAACAGTTAAAATCTCAAGTTGGGGCTACACCTCCCTGCTAATCCCCCAGAAGAGGAAACTCCCCAGTTGAGGCCCTCACTTCTTTTTGAAGTCTTCCACAAGGTCCTGCATGTTCTTCAGCTCTCCTTCCAGGTTCCTTCTCTCCCCCAGAGCCAAATCCAACTGCCTGCGCAGGAAGCTAATGTAGGATTCAAAGAAAGGCTCCAAGTTGTTGGGTCCTGAGCCAGATCCTGTGGTCTGCTGCTGGAGCAGCTTCCACTTGGTCTCCAGGACTTTGTTCTGCTGTTCCAGGAACCGCACCTGTATCAGGTAAAAAAGAAAAGGAATCAGCCTCTTGAGTTGGGCAAGTGGGGCCACACATCCCAAAGAGTGGAAATGTGGAAATGAACCCAGTTCTCCAATCTGCAATAGCCTCTGGGTTGTTTGTTTGTTTTTTTTTAACTGAAAAGAATGAGAATTTAGACAAGGGAGAGCTATAATGTGTTGTTTATACCTACTATTTTCACTTATTCTATCTCATTTAATCCTCACAATCACCTATTAAGGAGGTGTTATTATCCCCTTTGTGGATAAGGAAATGGAGTCTCAAACAATTTAAGTTGCCCAAACTGACCTGGCTACTAAGTGACCAAGCTAAGAGTCACAGCCATCACTGTCCTAGTCTATGCGGATCCTTCAGAACACAAGTACAGGAGATCAGCATAAATAAAGTTATTTATAATTATTTTTTAAGTGAAAATTTTACCTTTACCTTCCTACAGGCAGTGAAAATAGTCAACAGGGTCTAAATTTTCCTAGGTTGTTTCACATTTTCCCTAGTTGTTTCCCCTTTCAGTTACTCAGCTTATAGCTCACCTGGGTTTAACTTCAAACCCCAGGCTCATTCCCCCAGACCCAGCACACCCTTCCCTGCCCCAGCATAGACAGCTCAAATTAATATTGGCTAAAACACAGCACCATTCAGAAGGTAAATCAGTTGCCGACACTCATCACTGAGAGGCAGTCCCAAGATTCTTACTAATGCAAGTTTGATTACCAGCTAGTTTAGATTATCAAGAAGTTGTTTTTCAAGAGAAATTGAATGTTAGCTATAATAATTTCATGGCTAATGCCCTGTTCTTCAAAGGAGAACAAGCATGTTTGGACCCTCACTTCATTTGCCCTAGTCCTATCCCTAGAAGGAAATCAAGAGCTAGAATCCTTTCCCTGTTTCACAGCTGGGAAAAATAGGACCTTAAGAGCAAAAAAGGCATGCCTGCTATCCTGAAGGCAGAACCAAAGCAGAACCAGGACAAGAAGCCAATACCCCTGCCTATAAGCCTGGCAGATCCCACTGGCATCGTCATATGCCAACACCCTGGGCAGCCAAAATCTCCCATGGCACCTCTGAGCTTTACCCTCACCTTGTCGATGAAGGAGGCGAACTTGTTGTTGAGGGTCTTGATCTGCTCCCGCTCCTCGGTCTTTACTTGCCCAATCTGGGGGTCGATCTCCACATTGAGGGGCTGCAGGAGGCTCTGGTTGACAGTCACTTCCTGGATTCCCCCAGGGAAACCACCAGGACCAAAGCCACCAGGCCCACCAAAACCATGGGGCCCACCAAAGCCACCAGCTCCACCAAAGCCACCAGCCCCTCCAAAGCCACCAGCTCCACCAAAGCCACCAGCTCCTCTAAAGCCACCTCCCATTCCTCTGCCACCACCAAAGCCACCACCAAAGCCACCTCCATAGCCACCCCCAAAGCCACTGCCACAGCTGCCACGCCCTCCCCTAAAGCCACCAGCCCGGGAGCCACCAGCCACGCTGATGGAGATGCTCTTGTTGCCACCCAGGCTGTAGAGGCTGCGACTGCCAAAGCCGCCCGCTCCACCCCGGAACCCACAGGCCCCTCCGCCGGCTCCCCCGGAGCGGGCCACACAGCTCATCCTGCTGCTGCCGGAGACCACGGCGGAGCGGCCGGAGAAGCCCTGGCTGCCGCCACCAGCTGTCTTGCAGACTTGTCTGTTCATGGTGAGAGAGCTTGGAGGTCAGCTAGCAATCACTTAGCAAGAGCTGAGAGGGGTGAAGGCAGAGGATGGGGACAAAGAGGAGGCTGGCCTTTATATACCAAGGAGCTAGGCTTGGCATAAGGAAAGGCAAGCAATTAGCTGAGAGTCATCTTGGGTTTGGTTTGCCTCCCAGGCAATAAGTTACTTCTAGACTTGCAACACACCTCAAAACTAATCCTTTGGACCAAAATGACTTTGCTTTTTTAGCTTAATCACCCAAACTTGCCACAGTTGACAAAAGACTGGAGCTCTCCTCCCTTCTTCCCTGTGATTTCCTCAGGGGGCTTTGGGAACTCAGACAGCATCTAATCCAGCAGCATGAATTGGGTTTTGACACCAGCAGATTAGGAGCCACGGAGCTCCATGACACAGGGGTAAGAACCAGACAACTTCTTCCATGTGAGCTGGATCCCTCCCTGCAATGCCAAAGTACCACAACCCAGAGACATATCATCTGTGCCCACCTCTACAGAGAAATGTACAGAGGAGGGCTTGGGGTGGGGGAATGGGGAGGCAGAGGTCCACTCTGACACCACCTCAGCCAAGGGCATCCATTCGAGCCAGCCTGTCATTTGAGCTGAGCAGTGCTGTTCATGAAAAACAAAACGAGATAAAATGTCTGACCTGGGGAAAAGTGAGGGTCATATATGAAGCAAACAAGTATGAGGCTTGGGAAGTTGAAAGGGACAGATACAGGAAAGAGTCTCCATCCTTGACCCACCATCCTTGACCACCATCCTTGACCCACAGTAGGTGATTTCTGGATCCAGAAGCAAGAGAGGACCAAATGTAGGGACCCTCCAGTTGGCTGGTGGAGTAAGCTGAAAGATCCCATTCATCTCAGGATAAGAGTGTGTGCTGTGTCATATCTGATGGCCTTAGGATCTGACAACCCCTCCACCACTTGATCTGGGTTAGATACCCCGCCTTGTTTTCCCACCACACCCTGTACTTTTCCCACTATGTCTTAAAGTAAACTTATATGTTTATTTGTCAGTACCCCTGTAGGCCCCTGAGCTCATCAAGGGAAAGGATTGAGTCCTACTCATTCTGAATTGCCAACTTCTTGCATAGGGTAAGCACTGACATGTGTTAACTGACCCATAACCAGTGTCTAAGAATATGAATATCTAGACCCAGGTCTCACCCCAGTCTTATGGAATGAAAATCTTCAGAGGAAGGGCTTGAGTGTCTATATTTTTAACAAGCCCTTCAGGTAATCCTTATGATCAGGAAAGTTTGGGAAGCCCTTGTCTAGACTATGGGTATTTCATCAGGGCCCAGGGATTTAGGGGGAGGGAGGATGGAGGACACTTGGTGGTGGAGTGGGTACACTGATACAATACTGTTCTAACTTCTGACAGCTCAACTATCCCCCATCCCCATGCCAACCCACCTCCACACCCAAACACACCACACATGGCAAGAATATGTTCTCAGGTTATTATACACATTCAGGACTCTACAAAATATGACAGAGCAAGAGGAGGTGATTCTAGACTCCCCAAGAAATAGGTGGTTGGTATATCTCCAGATTTTCAATCAAATCAGCAGTGAGCACTCTGCCTTTATGGGGTGGTTTTCAGACAAGGCATTCTAGCGCAGAGGATAGGTCTGAAGATCCTGAAGTCAAGCAATTTTAACTGCTCTGCAGCTAATTCTTAATTTTCTGATCTGCAAGTTTGTCTAGAGCCAATCTGCCTGGTTAGAATCCTAGCTCCACTACTCACTAGCTCTTTGACCTTTGGACAAGTTATTTAACTTTTATGTGCCTTGGTTTCCTCAACTATAATAGCAGGTACTTCATGGGCTGTTGTGAGCAGTAAGTTAAATAAATATACAATGTGTAGTGTGATTTTTGACACCTACTAAGAGACTGTACACTGAGCTATTGCTAGTACTCTATCTGGGGACATGGGGGAAGGAAATAAGTTTAGCCTTGGCTGTTCTCAAAACAACTTTGCACCCTGAGCAACCCACCAAAAGATGGTAACAAAAGAAAGCTGACTGAGGGTGAAGAGTAAGAAACCCAAGTCAGGATAGTAGAGAGCAAGACCTCTGCTGGGAGGGATTTGGGTTGGTGACCTTGGGCTGTGATTAAACACACTAAGTCTGTGTTCTAATCTGTCAAATCCTTTCCTACCTCAGTGGTTTGTAGTGAGTCTCACAGGATATAACATAAGTGAAAGTCCCTTGAAAATTATAAAATGCCACACAAGAGTAAGGTAATTGTGGTCTAACAGAAAGCCTGTCATCGTGAACTTCAGAAGACCTGGTTCAATTCCCTTGTCTCCCTTGCACTAATTAGTGACCTTGGACAAGGTACTTGACTTCTTTGAGCCTTTCTTTCCTTATTTGTAAAATGAGCATTCTACCCCACTTGCAGGATTGTTTTGAGATTTAAATAGGGTCCAGAAACAAATGTTTGGATTTTTAAATCAACATTATCTATCCATAAACAATCCATGAAGGGAATCTGTGTTGGGTTCTTCTTTGAGACATTTACTCCACCCATCAATTGAATGTCAGTCCCTCTTGGTGAGGTCTTTATTCACATTCTTTGGAATCCCCTTAAAAGCAGTAGATCAAATGCCTCCCTGGGAAGAAAGCTGAGCCAGGCTCGCCTGAAGCCCCGGGTGAGAGCCCAAAGCAAACAAGAACAGGCATCAGTGTCTCTGATTCCCTTCCCCTCCCTTGGCTCCAGTGCTGAGGCAGTGGGTGGCAGTCTTTTAAGTGTGGCTCATCTCTGCCACCCTGGCATATGCTGGAGAAGAGGGATAGAGAGAGGCAATGGGCAGGTCACAAAAGCACAGGTTTGGGTTGGGTTGCCTAATCCACATCTCCTGAGCCTGCCAAAGCATCACCTTATTTAGCCGGTTGAGATTGTTTTCTCAGCAGTTGACTGAAGCTGCTGGAAACAGCCAGAGTTAGCATCCTCGGCAATATTTCTCATTCACTGCAGGATCTTTTAGAGCAGTGGCGTCTAAATGGGCTGCCTGCTGCCAACAGTATGAGTTCTTCTAATCCCTCACCTGCCAGAACCTTCCGTGTAGAGGTTGCCAAGAGGCTGAGTGCTCTGGGCCCTTATTTCCTAGGGGGAATTGTCACCAAGCAGTTATTCCTTCTAGCCAAATTGTTCCCTGGTGTTCAACTGCAGTGAGAAGAGAATGCCTGAGAGTTGCCCATCATATAATTGGCAGTGGAGGAACAAATCGTGAGATAGCAGTCACCACCTCTAGGTCAAAGGGAACAGACATCCTTCGCCACCTGGGAGCTGAGGATGAAGGGGTGATAGTTACATGCCCTTTGTACATGTGGATTCCCAGATCCAATTTTCAAGATTATCATTAATTTGTCCTCCAAAAAAAAGAAATGAACAGTCATTCTGGATATGCTGCCCCTGGACTAAGAATTATCATCATGTTCTACTTTCTACCATGTTAAAATAAAAGCTTACATTGGACACTACACAGTGTATGAACCATCATTCAAGTAACGTCTTCTTTCATTAAGATACACATTTTTTGAAATAGGCGATGGGGATGAAGGAGAACACTTGTTGTGATGAACACTGGGTGTTGTATATAAGTGTTGAATCACTATATTGTACACCAGAATCTAATATTACACTGCATATTAACCAACTGGAATTAAAATAAAAACTTTTAAAAAATAAAATAAAGATATCACTACTGAAATAACTTTATTTAACAAATGAACAGTAAAAATATATTACCTTATAGAGCTAGCTCCCTTTATAGCTAAAGTTTGATAAAGAAGAAAAAAATCTAAGTATGGGTAAATCTTTGTGTTACTAAGTCTTAGTCATTAGCAATCATAATTCATTCTAATTCTGGTCTTCTCTACAGACTTGACTATAATACTCTTCAACTCACCCCTAAATCCTTATCTCATACTGGATTCTCTCCCAGGGCTTATCTAGGGCAGAATTCTATCCCCCAAGATAGCGTTGATTTAAAAAAAAAAAAAGTTCTTTGGCCAAATAAATTTGGAAAATGAAAATCCTATAGCTTTCTCTTGGGGTTTTAACAAAGCACATTCACACTTTAAAAGCCCTGAGAAGTCACACAGAAAAAAAATAATTTATTTAATTAGAGTTTCCCCAACAAAACCTTTCTATCTTAACCCCTATCAATATACACTTAGAGAAACACTAGTCCAGTTATGCATCCAGAATGGATGAGAATGTGCAAATAGGGCAGCCAAGGGGTTAAGGCATAAAGTCAAAGAGACTGGCCTCATCCCTGGAGAGAAAGCACTTTCTCCATGCATGAGAGAGGAAGCTGAGAGCAGACTAAAGCCTGCAGGTTGATGAAGTCAGGAGAAGAGTTCTGAGATGCTGGAAAATGGAGCAGATTCCCGAGGACCAATTCTCCTGTCAACACAGATCTCTTACCAGCCATGAATCTTGCTGGGTCTTTCTGAAAGCCATTGATCTTCCCTCAGGAAGCATCATGGGAAAGAGGCCTCATCCATTTTCATTGGCATGCTGAATTTTCTGGACCTCAAATGACAGCACCTCCTCTCTTTCTCTTTCCTTGCAGGGTGGAGGGGTGGAAAACACGGAGGCCTTGGAGTTAGGCAGGTGTTCAAATCCCAGGCTCACCACTTTCCAGTTACAAGGCCTCCAGAGCCATTTTACTCTCTGCCCTCAGTTTTCTGTTCTGTAAATTGGGGTTAGCATAACCACCTCATTAGGTTGCTGTGAGGTCTATAGAAAGTAACATTAGAAGCCCCTCCACAGAGCAAGTGGTCAGCATATGGCAGCCCCTGTGATGATGATGTTGATGTACAGAGCCCTCCTGTAAGTTACCAGTTTAGAGGCTGAAAGGACGGAGCACTGCTAAGGGGTAGCCCAGGTTAAGGTCAATGAAGCACTGAAGTCTGATGATTTTTGCATCAAATTGCAAGGAATCACAGCATCGACATAGCAAGTTCCATAAAAGCCAGTCTTCCATGCCTGGCCAAGCCAGTTTCCCACTACAGGGGCTCATCAATAATGCCATCCATCAGTCAACAAATATTTATTGAGCTACTGCATACTTCCCAAAATTGTGGGGACTATGTGACAGTAATTTCCTCTTTCAAATCTTTGCTCCTTTCACCTATCTGTAAAAGGAATATAAAAATGGCTAATGTTGACTGAGTGACTGCTGTACACCAGGCACGAAATTAAGCTGTTTATGAGTATCATTTTTTTTCTTTTTAAAATTTTGTTATGTTAGTCACCATACAATACATCATTAGTTTTGATGTGGTGATCCACGATCCGTTGTTTTCGTATAACACCCAGTGCTCCATGCAGTACGTGCCCTCCTTAATACCCATCACCGGGCTAACCCATCCCCCCTCCCCCCTCCCCTCTAGAACCCTGTTTGTTTCTCAGAGTCCATAGTCTCTCATGGTTCATCTCTACCTCCAATTCCCCACCCCCCCATTTTCCCCTTCCTTCTCCTAATGTCCTCCATGTTATTCCTTATGTTCCACAAATAAGTGAAACCATATGATAATTGACTTTCTCTGCTTGACTTATTTCACTTAGCATAATCTCCTCCAGTCCCATCCATGTTGATGTAAAAGTTGGGTATTCATCCTTTCTGATGGCTGAGTAATATTCCATTGTATATATGGACCACATCTTCTTTATCCATTCATCTGTTGAAGGGCACCTTGGCTCTTTCCACAGTTTGGCTATCGCGAACTGCACGAGTATCATTTCTAATGGTCATAAAAATGTCACAAGGTCAGAATTTTCACTCACATTTCATAGATAAGGACACAAGCTTAGTGAGGTTAATTAACTTACTCCAAATCAATTAGATGACTGACCTAGGGTTTGTTTGTTTTTTTTAAGATTTTATTTATTTATTTGTCAGAGAAAGAGAGCACAAGCAGGTGGAGCGGCAGGCAGAGGAAGAAGTAGACTCCCTGCTAAGCAAGGAGCCCAACGTGGGACTTGATCCCAGAATCATAACCTGAGCCGAAGGCAGACGTTTAACCAACTGAACTACCCACGTGTCCCTGACCTAGGATTTTAATTAGGCTATCCAAAGCCTGTCATGAATTCATGTGGGCTTCAGCAAGTCAAATCACACTGCCCAGAGTGAAAAGTCCACTTGGACATTTAAAGAACCCATCCACAGAGAGTGATGGACAGACGTGCCTGGAAGCATCCACTTGTATGAATGAAAATAGATTTAAACCTTGCGAATTCCTCTTTGGCATCAAAGAGAAACACCCATCATTATCAAGGTTATTTCCTCCAGTTGATCTCTGGCTTCTCTACTGGAGGTCGGAACTCTCTAGAGTTAAAGATGGACCTGCCCCCCTCAGCGGGCCTCTGAACCCTGAAAAAAACCTCTCCTGCTCACATAAGAACTTCAGGTTTGATTTGGAACCAAACAAGGTTTGGAGCTTCTGGCTCCTCAAGACTCCAGAGAGTTGTTAACCACAGTACAAGGAGCTAGTACAAGAGAGGGCATCCCGGAGGGGGCGAAGTCAGGCCGACCCCGCTCGGCCGCAGAGCCCAGTGGTTGCAAGTGTAGGCTTTGGACTGGAGGCCCAGGTCTGCCACTTCCATTGCTGATGCCAGGCGTGTTCCTCTGCCTCTCTCAGCCCCAGGTTCCTCATCTAGAAAATGAGGATAATTACCATCTGCCTCCTGTGGTGAGGATTAAATGAAATGACATGTGCAAATTGCCCGGCGTACGACTCGCACCAGTAAGTACTGAACAACAATGAGCTGTTTAATCGTGTTGTTTTTGTGAAATATGTCAGGACAGCATTGCATTGAAGAGCCCACCCCATCCTTTTCCAGCATAGCATTAGCTCAGTAAAATTCACAGTGTCCCATAAGAGACACTGTGAACACTGGGAGGCACAAAGACGAAGAAGGCGCATCCATCCCTTCAAGTTTTTTCCATGCTAGTGGGAAGAACAGACATGAAACTAGTCATTTTAATATAAAAGGGCAAGTGAGGTAAGGGGGTTAACAGGTCCGGTGGGAGCACAGGCAGACCTCAGAGCCATGTGGCAGTCCAGGAAAGCCTGCATGAGGCAGTGCCTGAGTGATCGTCAATGATAAGTAAGAGCCAGTCAAGTAACTGAAAATGGAATGAGTATTCCTGGCAAAGGTAACAGATTGTCCAAGGCACAGAGGCATAGAACAGCCAGGTTTATTCCAGAACTGCAAGACTTCACAGTTCATTGGCCCAGGTCTTGCAAATACCCACGTATGGCCACACTGCTTGCCTGGCTTCTCTCCTGTGCCTTTGTCCAGAGTAGAAGGGCATTTCTGTTTTAAAACAAACTCCTAAAAATATCTACTTCCCTCAAAGGCAAAATGGTCTCTATTCAGCTCAGCTATAACCAAGATCAGTGTAACCAAGGATCCTTTCCTAAGGAGAGAGGTGAATGAGACGACCCCTTGCTTGGGTGCAGAGTTTCTCAACAGCGGCCCTATTGACACTTTCAGCTGGATAATTCTTTGTCGGGGGCCTGTCCCGTGCATTGTAGGATGTTAAGTAGCAACCAGTCCTCTACCCTCTAGGTGCCCGTAGCACTCCTCCTGTTGCAACAACCAAAAATGTCACCCGATATTGCCATATGTTCTCTGGAGGGGGAGGGAATATTGCCCCCAATGAAAATCTCTGCTTTACTGCCATCTAGAACCATCCTTTCCTGCCCCCATCTTCTCCAGAAGTTGATGTCACCATGGATTCTAAGGATAGCAGATTGCTCCCACAATACCCCCATCAGTGTTTTCCTCGGAGAACCAACTAGCCTTCAGCCTGGGCTGGAAGTATTGGGGTGATTGGCTTGATTTTAGGCACAGCAGAGATGTGCACTGTACAGTTTGCATCCCAGAAGGACCTGTGAGAGAGCTATATAAAATACGTGAAGAAGTGTTTTCAGAACTCAGTGTTCCCAAGATTGTTGCAGGGTGTCTACATTTCTGGCCTCGGAAGCAGAGGGAGAATGCACAAACAGGCCAAGCTGCTCAGAAGACAGAGAAGGGGCAGCCCAAATCCCAAGAGATGAGATTTCTGATGGTTGCCTAACAAGCCCCACCTAGCTCCTGACAAGACAGGGAAGAGTCACACACAGAGCTTCCTGCAAATTACCCAGAACTTTCTATGCAAATCCTGATCATCAGCAGTCTGGATTATCGAGAGACAGATTCCTGTGGGGGAAACAACCCCCTGGTTCCCTTAACTGAGCTTTGTGTGACTGTGTCACCATCACTGTTCATACATTGCTCTGGCCCATAGCCTACATCCCAGAAGGAGAAAGCACGAAATAACCTGAAATCTAAAAATCCATCTTGGTTTCCTTGACATCCAGGAATGTGTGAACCAGTGAGTAAGGTAAGGTCTTAGAACAGGAAGGAACTGTTTGGAGCATTCTTTCCAGGTGGGGTGTGGGGAGGGAGTAGGCAGAGAGGAATGGGTAGGGATGGGAGTGGGGTGAGGGGTAACAGTTGGGTCCCCATGTCATCACAGGAGGATGTACCACTCCACACCCAAGGAGTAAACAAAACAGGAGTGAAACAAAGCAGAGAGAGCAAAAGAAATATTTGACCGTTGACCCATGGCCCCAAATCCCAGTTTAGGGCATACAAGTCACCATTATTCAACGATCTTGGAGCGTTCCCCTGTGGGCAAACACACATGCCTCAGAGGATAGAAAAAGAACAGAAAACACAGCACCAGTTGGCTCCTTACTTAAAAAATAAGAAATAAATAAAAAGTCTAGTCAAGTGCTAGAAAGCAAACCCAAGCCCAGAGACTTAAGAGCACCTGAAAAATCACCGTAGAATTTCACAAAGAAATTCTATAAAAGCTGAAGCAAAGAAAGAAGAGGAGGAGCAGGTCAAGTTCCCTGGAAGTGTTTTCAGCCTGGATCAGAAATGATCAAGGCTGGGTAGAGAATATCCAACCAAGCATGGAGTTAATTCCTTCAGTCTCAGGTCTTAGCACCAAGTTCACCTGCCTGGTCATTCCTCTGTGACAATGACACCTCCAAGAAATAGTCCTCTCCATGGTGCCATTCCTCCTGAGCCAGCCTACCATTGGCTACTCTCCCCTTTAAGAAGCTTCATGGATTCCCCCCTGCCACCTGCAGGCGATTAGGTAGTGGGGATCTCCTGTAAACCCCCACAGGGGCCAGTGGGCATAGACTAGAGTCCAGGGAGAACAGCAAAGGAAAGAGGCCATTGGCTGAATGTGAACTTTGAAACCAGGGAACAGTGTCCAAAAAACGTTAGCCCTGTTCTGGGCTTCCCTTGGAGGCCATTTAGAAACCCCTTGACTTCTCAGGGATGGGCATTCTGGAAAACCTGGCCCAGGCTCTACTGCCTGGCTGACTGTTCTCTTCTCCTTCACTCTGGATGCTGGAGCTCAGCCTGGGCCCTATTCTCTTCCCTCCACCTGGGAGAGCTCATCGGTTGCCATGGCTCTAGAAACTACCCTAACCATCCTTATGCAGATGATGTTCAAATGTGAGTCTCCAGTGCTGACAGGTGTCCCTTCTGAAACCACATTCCAGCTCCAGCCATAGGACAGATGTCTATCTCATGAGCAGCTCCCCGATGTATCTCCAACATTTAGCCCAGTGCCCGAGAGTTAACTTAATGAATATTGGTTGAAGGAAGGCATTCATTAACAATGACTTCATCTAGGGGGAACAGCTGTCCTGTCACTGGCCTGGCACCTTCCCATGCAGCCAGCCCTCTGAGCTGGGCCAGGCACTGAGTTTCACCCGCCTAGCCTTGTCCACAAAGCGATGCCAGCCAGGAAAGTCACCTCCCTGCCCAAAGATGAAGCAATAGCTACCAAATCCTACATCCTGCAAGGAGTCTTCCTGGGAGATCAGATAGAACTGGCCCCGGATTGCTCTGCTAAGTGGAGAACATGGGATGTCCATACGAATCTCAAGCCCCAGTTTCTGGTTTTCTTTGTTTAATTATCATTTCCCTTCTCTGAAAGAAATTCAGCTTTGGCCTAAGATGGAAATATTGCTTCCCTGGCCCAGCTTGGCTTAATGTTTCTACTCCATTGCCTACGTGTTCTCTGGGTACCCAGGCAGCTGGCCATGCCAGGAGGGCAACAACCGTAGCCTCAGAGACAGTGTGGAGCAGGGGCAGGTGCTCCAGACTCAGGATGTTTGGGCGCACTCCCAGCTCAGACCCTCAGATGCTCTAGGACCCTAAGCAAACCTCCCCACCTCTCTGAGCCTCGGTCTCCTTCTTTGCAAATAAAGTTCTTGGACTCCTTGAGCCTGAGTTTCTTCCAGCCATGACCTTCCGGACAGCACTGCCATGGCCAACTAATACTTTATCAGGGCTTCCTGGTTCTGGAAGCTTCCATGGCTGGCACACAACCTGAGGACCCAGAGTGCACGCAGACAGGTGTAGGACATTTTCCGAGGGGTGTCAATAGTTGTTACCCAAAAGGGAGGCCTCTGTGGGAAATGCTGGGTTAAAGACAGCTAACAGGTAGTCTTTGCTACAAAACTTCTCCGAACCTCTAATATGCGCTCCAAGGAGGAAAGATTTAAAGGACACAGAACGCTTTCTGCAGAGCTCCCCCAACAGACTGGGGTTTGTGGGTCAGCCTTTGAGATAGGTAGCGCTCGGGAAATCCCTGCAGCCCTGGGGTTCTAGCAGCTCACATTTGCCCAGGTGCACCTTGATGTGGGGAGAACTTCCAGGATGTCAGCTGGAGTAGGGACCCAGCTGCGCCAAGGAAAGAAATCCTCCATCCCCAAGCCCTTCAACAACTGAAGGCCCTCTTAGTTTCCCCCAAATGAGAGAAGGCAAGGGGGAGATGGATGTCCGCAAGGTCCCACCTTCCCCTCTAAGAACTGTGAGGTAACGCGACCTCCTGGGGTGTGCCCCCCACCAGCCCCTCTCCCTACCCCCCTCCCCCGTGCTCAAACAATACATGAACAACCAGATCTTGCCCATTTCGATCCCATACAGTGGACAGTAGCCAGTGACTGCCTTAGAGGCAGAGGATCAGCACTCCTGCTGTTCTGGGAACAGACCGCACAGCCCACTGGGAGAGGGTGACAGGAGTCAGTCCAGTGGGGAGAAAGGTGACCAGGGAGCACCCAGAAGCCTGATGTGAAACACAATGCACTTTATTGGCGACAGAACGGTTGGCAGAGGGGTCCGTGTGTTATATACATCAGAACTGGTGACCATTCCTCCCTGGGAGGGGACCCCAAGGGCAGGAGAAGGTGGCGGCTGAGGCCACACCTGGACCATCAGGCACAGACGGGAGCCCGAGAGAGCGCCTGAAGTTCTCCAGACAGCGCTCGGCCAGGGGTCCGGATGCAGGAGCCAGAGGCCCGGGTGTTCTAGCCCCAAAGAGCGGCCCGGGAGGGGGCGGTGCTGGGGTGGGCGTGGGGGGCCGGGGGTGGCGCTGAGGGCGGAGGGGAGGCGCGGCCGGGGGCGCGAGGCGCGGGGGCGGCTGCGGGGCCCGGGCGCCGAGTTTATCTGGAGCAGCGCTGCGAGGACTGGGAGAACTTGACGCTGCCGCCCCGGCTGCTGCCGGAGCTGAAGCCTCCGCCACTGACCCCGCAGCGAGCCCCGGAGCCGAAGCCGCTGCCGCCGCCGAAGCCGCCGCTGCCGCCGCCGAAGCCGCTGCCGCCTGCCCGGCCGAAGCCGCTGCCCGCACCCCCTCCCGCGCCGAAGCCCCCGCCGTAGCCGCCGCCGAATCCACCTGCGGAGGCCGACGTCGCGCCGCCGCTGCTGACCACGGCTGCAGGGGAGAGGGCAGAACAGCGATTAGCGCCCGGCGCCCACCTCCCTGTACCATAACTAATGACCCACTGGGCCCGGGAAGATGGGCAGGAGACCGAGGCAGCTTTGCTCCTGGTGATCATTGTGATCCATTCTAATGGCATAAGGTGCTCGCCCCATAGTGCTAAGTCATTATGAATTTTCCAGTGGTTCCTTCTACCTATGGCCAACTCTTGATGACTCCACTGGAGATGATCCAGAATTTCTCCTCCCATTAACAGGCTCCCAACTGGGTATTCCCCATCCCATATAGATCTATTAATAGTGCCCTGAACCCAAGACAATGACAAAAGCAGATCTGCTGCCCTTTCTACCCACAGAAAACCTCCAACTTCCATAGAAATATTTTTTAAGTAAGGTGCTACTGCCCTGTGTTAGTGTAGATATTTCAGAATCAGTTCTCACTGTCAAGGTTATTTTGGCTACTTACAGATGCTGACAGCGCTCTGGCACTCTCCAGACATCCTGTAGGAGAAAGCAAGAGAAAGATAGCTCTGTCACAAAGCAAATTTCCAGCAATCTTTCACGGATGAAGGTGTTGAACAGCAACCAGAACCGAATTCAGAAGCCAGGCAGATCAGTACCCTTTCTGCACCTTTCTATGGGCCATAACAGAGCCCCTGGGCACACTGGTTGTGCGTGCACTTGAACTACCTATGGAAGAGAATGGGCTGGTGAAAGCAAGTGCTTCCCTGCAAGGCCTATGGAAGGTGGGGGCCTCTCTACACAGCTGGCCTCCATTCTCATTTACTTGGTCACTTATCTGGCCCTCAGCTCATGCCTTCCGTCAGGGAAGGTGGGGAGATGGAATTAGAGGCCCACCTGCACTCCTCGCCCTCCAGCAGCTTCCTATAGGTGGCGATCTCCACGTCCAGGGCCAGCTTCACGTTCATGAGCTCCTGGTACTCCTTCAGCAGCCGGGCCAGGTCATCCTTGGCCTGCTGTAAGGCAGCCTGCAGCTCTTGGAGCTTGGCATTGGCGTCCTTGAGAGCCAGCTCCCCGCGCTGCTCAGCCTCAGCGACGGCTGCCTGCAGGTTGGCATTCTAGGGCAGGGAGAGGCAGGGGAAAAGATGAGCCTAGGAGGAGGGTTCCAGACTCTGAGTCTTATAATAGCTTATCCCATAGCAAACATCTTCAAGCCAGGCAACATCACTCCCCAACACTTCTATCTTGTCTTCATCTACTGAGATATTTTCCCTATGGATTACCTGCCCTCTAGACTGGCTTGGTCTTTGAACTCCCTGGAGGCCAGTGCTGCCTGAGATGACCCCAGAAATCCCTTCCAGACTAGGAGTTCTGCGATCCTCACCCGCAGCCTGCACCAGTTCATCTAGGCACCAGTATCCATTGCCATCCCACCTGCTTCTTAACATTCTCGATCTCGGCCCGCAGCCTTTGGATCATCCTGTTGAGCTCCGCGATCTCACTTTTGGTGCTCTTCAGGTCATCCCCGTGTCTGCCAGCCATAGTCTGCAGCTCTCCCAACTGAAGAGCAGAAGGGAAGATGGGGTATCGATGCAGCTTTGCCTGACTTGTTTCTCCATCCCTAACGTCACCCACCCAACCTTAAGGTGCTTAGTAAGCATTTGTTCAAATGACATTGATTATGTTTCAGCAGGGACACTTCGGAGGCCTCAGGGAAAAGAACATCTGATTTGCCATGGTAGGAGTTCTCCCACCCTACGGTCCCTGAGCAAACTAGAATCCCTCACACATGGCCTGGCAGGGGACCGTGGAACCACCTTCCACCAGGGGCAGCACTTTGCAACTGAACAACATTAGAAAGACGTCTCTAGAGAGTAGAACCAAGAGGAGTCCACCCAGTGACAACAGGGGACTCACCACCCAGCAGTCCCACGGGCCACAGCCTCCCTGAGACCTCTCAGAGGTGCCTAGCTCCCACCTTGGTCTGGTACAGCGCTTCGGCCTCCGCCTTGCTCTTCTGGGCGATGTCCTCATAGTGGGCCTTGACTTCAGCGATGATGCTGTCCAGGTCCAGGCTGCGGTTGTTATCCATGGACAGCACCACGGACGTGTCGCTGACATGGCTCTGCATCTGGGACAGCTCCTGCCAACACAGAGGGGCCTGTTAATTCTCGGCGCCTCTGCAACAAGCACACAGAGGCCCGGAAACAACAGACCCATTCTCTGACTCAGCTCTGAACATGCATTTGCCCCACCCTGCCCCCCAGTCCCCCAGAGAACCCCATGTCTGCAGTCCATCCTGTGGAACCCCAACAAGGGGCCCCATCTCCTCCTGGGCTCTAGATACCAAAGTGCCCCAGCCTCTGAGAATATCTCACCTTCCCTTGCTCCCCTCTTAGGAGGTAACATCCTCACCATATCATAGAGGGTCGTCAGAAAGTTGATTTCATCCATTAAGGCATCCACCTTGGCCTGAAGCTCCACCTTGTTCATGTAGGCAGCATCCACGTCCTGAGAAAGACAGAAGCATAAGGCCTCATTCCCCCCAAGGAACAAACAACAAACTGCACGTGCAGGAGGGAAGAGTCAGGACAGGCTGGGGATTGACCAATCCTTGTCCAAGGCTGGTGTGCACGTGAAGGAATGACTCACTTCCCATTGGGATGGTTCAAAATGAAAAACAAATGAACTGACTCTTTTAGGGATCTTTCCAAACTATGATGCACCTGGCTTCTGCTTTTTGCTCTAACTGCCTGAACTTGGCAGCTCCGTGGTGGTGGAGCAAGAAAATACCCCAGCTCCACTGGAAACCTGTGCCCACAAGCCGCAGGAACCTCACACACAGCCCTTACCTTCTTCAGGGTCACAAATTCATTCTCAGCAGCTGTACGTTTATTGATTTCATCCTCATACCTGTAATGATTAAAAAGAAATAACTAAGTTTGGGTTTTAAGGTAGTCGTAAACACCAGTTTTGTCTGAAACTAAAAGTTCATCTCTCCATCCCTGTCCCTTGGCCGCCCCTCTCAGCTGAACACATCCTCCTGACCATCCCCCTATTGGTTAGGGGGACCGCCATTCCTGTTTGTCCCAGCACACTGGCCTGGTTCTAGCACTGGAAGTCCCACGTCCTGGGAAGCCCCTCAGTCCCAGGAAACCTGGGACGGTTGGTCATCATACCAGAGTTGTCCCAGCATCCTTCAGATTCTAGAACCAGAATCTTCCCCAACGTGGACCATGAGGAAGTGCTTCCTCAACCCTAAACTCATCCCACTTGCCATAACTTCACTTGTCCTTGGGGAAGGAGGGCGAGTGGGGAGCCCAATGAACCAAGCTCCCTCTGTGAAGGTAAGGAGAGGAAGACAGGCTAGGTGACACCACCACCGGTGGCAGGAGGAGTGCACAAAGAGCTGGAACTCCGAGACTGGGTTGCCGGTGGCAACTTCCCACTCATGTGTCTGTCACTCACTTCTTCTTGAAGTCCTCCACCAGGTCCTGCATGTTCCTCAGCTCCACGTCCAGGCGGCCCCTCTCCCCTAGGATGCTGTCCAGGTAATTCCGCTGGTTGCTGATGTAGCTCTCAAAAAGGGGCTCCAGGTTTTTGGTGCCTGTCATGGAATTCGTGCCCTGCTGCTGGAGCAGGTTCCACTTGGTCTCCAGGACCTTGTTCTGCTGCTCCAGGAACCGCACCTGCAGTGCATCGGGGGAAGCCGCATCAGGCAACGCTTGTAACAGAGGCACAGCGGGGGCCTTGGTTCAGGTAGGACTGAGCGTCTGAATCTCCCCAGCCCCCAGCACAAAGGCCTAGAAAGGATGTGAAGGTAGGTCCCTACTGTAGCTGGAGAGGCTACAGGCAGATGACCGCTTCAGTCGGGCCGCGAAAGATGCAGCACGGTTTGGAAAGTTCCAGGAGGAGGAGAGACAGGTGGAGCAACTGGAAGTAGCCCCTGTCTGGAAGCAGAGTTGTAAAGATGACTGCTCAGTGTCCCCCGGGGACTTCAGGACTCTAGCCCAACCTCCAAAAATACAGTACACTCTGCAGAAATGTACTTGAACCTCAGCAGTATAGCTTCAGACCTAAAGCTCTGCTGACACTGAGCCCTTCGGAGGTTGTGAATCCCTGGGGACTGATACTGATTGAAATGCCATAATCAGCATCACAGGAGGGAGCCCATTGGTGTAAGCTACCCTGGTCTGGAGGGCACCAGGCACCCTTCTCTTCCTGACCAGGTCGATTTAGGGGTGCAGACTCATTGCCAGCTTCTTCTCCACAGACCTGTTGGGACTAAGGTTCCAGGTGAGCCTCTTTAATCCCTTCTTTAGGGCATCCACCTCCTTTGCCTGGCACAAGGGCAAGGAAGGAACAGGCCTCCCAGAAAGCCTCAAAGGGCAGCTCATGTCTGAAAAACGCCCAGTCCTGGGTCAGACCCGTTCCTGCCAGTAGTCATGGCTCTTGCCGTGTGTTGCCAGAGCTGCCAGCCTAGGCCTAGACAAGGCAACAGTCAGGAGACTTGAGCAGGGAGCCAGACAAGCAGGACTTGCGGATGTCCATGTCCAAAGGGGCCCATTGTCTTCCCTAAGCAAGTGACCATGTAGGCAAACTCATCAGCCCTGAACATCTTCCCAGACCCTAGAGCTCTGCCTAACCATCCCAGTCCAGCCTGGCTCATCCAAGATTGATCCTAAACACTGTGTCTAAATGTCAAACTCAAAGTCCCAGCCTAGAAATGGGGGCCCAGTCAAAGCTTCATCACCTTGTCGATGAAGGAGGCGAACTTATTGTTGAGGGTCTTGATCTGCTCCCGCTCCTCGGTCTTTACTTGCCCAATCTGGGGGTCGATCTCCACATTGAGGGGCTGCAGGAGGCTCTGGTTGACAGTCACTTCCTGGATTCCCCCGGGGAAGCCACCAGGACCAAAGCCACCAGCCCCTCCAAAGCCACCAGCTCCACCAAAGCCACCAGCTCCTCCAAAGCCACCAGCCCCTCCAAAGCCACCAGCTCCTCCAAAGCCACCTCCCATTCCTCTGCCACCACCAAAGCCACCACCAAAGCCACCTCCATAGCCACCCCCAAAGCCACTGCCACAGCTGCCACGCCCTCCCCCAAAGCCACCAGCCCGGGAGCCACCAACCACGCTGATGGAGATGCTCTTGTTGCCACCCAGGCTGTAGAGGCTGCGACTGCCAAAGCCGCCCGCTCCACCCCGGAACCCACAGGCCCCTCCGCCGGCTCCCCCAGAGCGGGCCACACAGCTCATCCTGCTGCTGCCGGAGACCACGGCGGAGCGGCCGGAGAAGCCCTGGCTGCCGCCACCAGCTGTCTTGCAGACTTGTCTGTTCATGGTGAGAGAGCTTGATGAAGGAAAAGCACAAAAGTTAAGCAGGACACTGAGAGTCAGAGGAAGCGGGAAGGGAACTGAAGACCTATGCAGAATAAATCCCTTTATATACCTCAAGGAGGTGGCTGGGCTCAAATGAAGGAGAGGTAATTAGTCCCAAATAGTCATGGGTGGGGTTTGCCTCCAAGGCAATAAGTTTGTTCCAGGCTACTAAACACACCTTGAAAATAATCTGAAATGGTAAAACTGCTAAGGTGGCAGGCTTACCTGGCAGGGGGTGGCGCCTGCCATGCCCCATGCTTGGGCATGGCCACCTCCTAGCTTTGTCTGACAGGACCCAGGAGGCACACTCATCCCCGCCATGTGCTCAGCGGCCGTCTATCTGCCCTCAGCTGTGGAAAGAACAGACTGGAAGGTGGGTTGGGGAGGGTCTGGTTGTCTGAGTAGTGGAAACAGTGAAGCCCACCCAAAGACTCGGCACAAGGATCTCAACAGAAGGGGTGATTCAGTTCACTCCACAGTCAACACATGGTCATTGAGTGCTCACTGTGTGCCCAGGTCTGTGCTGGGCTTGGGAATGAAATGTTGACCTCTCTTCCTCCCTTCCTGGAAACAGAGCTCAGAGCCATGACAAATCTGTCTCTGGGGCTCCCCCCCAACCCAAGCTGCAGTTCAGGAGGCAATGGCATTGGGGTTCATGACAGTCCTCTGAGAAGAAGGGCAGTTAGCACCTATGTGCTTTGATGAGACGTTAGCAAAATTCAACGTGAGAAATGTTTGTTTGCTTGCTTGCTTGCTTGTTTTGAAAACTTCCTAGAGACACTCTACATTATTCCACATCTTGGTGCATCTCTAAAGCTTCCTTTTTTGCTCCCCACATTTTTGCCACTTCTCTGGTTTCAGCCCAAGTCCCAGAGGACTGGAAATTCAAACAACAATTCTACCACCTACTCACCAAATATTTACCGATTGTCTAACTCGTGCCAGGCACTGTGCAAGGTACAGAGACTCCGTAGTGAACAGGACACACGGGGACCGTTCTCAGGTTGAGGGGCTGTGCTCCCAGGAATCTGTGGCCTCAGTATCCAGACCCCACCCCCAGACTCAGGAAGCCAGACCTGGCAAAGCCACAGCACTGCTATACGTGCCTGACTCTGAAAGCCTGAGAACCTGCCAGCCTGGTGTTTTTCAGAGGCTTAGGGACTGGGCTTGGCTCGTCCAAGAGGAAAGCCATCCTGCCAGATTAGCCGCTTATCTCTCCAGGACAGGTCTTTTTTTCGTTTTCTCCACTGCACGTTAGGCCCTGCTAAGGGTGTGGCTTGTGCGGCGTCGGCAGGAGCCGGCTCAATGGGAAGACAGGAGGAAAGGACAGGGGCTTGTTCAGTGCTGAGTGGGGCTGGGAATGGCCCCAAGTGCAGAGGAAATGAAATTTTCTTCTGTGACCTGGTTCTCCCATTCTGTCTTCTCTGCCATTTGTTACCCCAGGCTACCCATCATCTCGGCCCCTTCCCCAGAATAAAGCCATAAGCTTTCCAGGAGTTTACAGTCTTGTTAATGTACTGGATCTCTTGGTTCTTAGCACAGTGCTTTGCCAATAATAGATGCTCATAAAAGTTGTTTGGTTGAATGGATCAATCAATTAATCAACTGATGAATTCATGAATAAATTAAGCCTTTACTGGATTACAACCAAATAAAACCGGTCAAAACTGGGTTCAAATCCCATGACATGAGATAGCCTAAGCTAACTGAGATCATCTTAACATGAGGAACCCAGACCTCTCAAATTTGGTGTGCAGTTTAACAAAATATACATGCAAAATGAGTGTCTCCTCCTTTCCAGTGGAAAAAATGTTGTAGAATCACAGTTCAAGAACCAACCAATCAAGAATCACTCAATCAGAGAGGTGGGGGGATGGGCAAAATAGATGAAGGGGATTAAGAGGTACAAACTTCCAGTTATAAAATAAATAAGTCTCAGGATGTAAAGCACAGCATAGGGAATATAGTCAGTAATACTGTAGTAACTTTGTATGGTGACAGATGGTAATTACGCTTATCCTGGTGAGCATTTTGTAATGTATGTAATTTTGGAATCACTATTTGCACACCTGAAACTAATGTAATATTATATGTCGATTATATTTTAATTTAAAAAGAATCAATCAGGGCACCTGGGTGGCTCAGTCGGTTAAGCGTCTGCCTTCCGCTCAGGTCATGATCCCAGAGTTCTGGGATGGAGCTCTGAGTTGGGCTCCCTGCTCAGCAGGGAGTCTGCTTCTCCCTCTCCCTCTGCCCGCCCCCACTCGTGCTCTCTCTCTCTCTCTAGCTCACTTGCTCATTCTCTCTCAAATACATAAATAAAATCTTTAAAAATAAATAAATAAAAAGAATCAATCAATCCCAGAATCAGCTTGAAGTTGACTGGGCATTTGAGGTCCTAAAATCTGCCCCTTGCCCAGTACTGGGATCTCCTCCCTAGCAGGTCTAAACTAGATCCCTGACCTTCCCCAGCCACTGGCCCAGGCTTAACGGCTTGTGAAATTAGCCCAAGGCCCAGAGAGTGGCCACACATAGACACCCTCCTCACTTTGCTCCCTCAGAAGAACCAGACTTTAAAGAATGAACCAAACCCAGAGCTGGGCCAGCCCCACCCCATGACTAAACATGACCAAAGCTGTTTAGATCCTCTGGGTTTCAGCAACATTAACCATTGAAGATGGCCAATCACCTGTGCCTTTCTGGATCTCACAGGAGCTGGATGAATGGGATCGGTCAAGTGTTTCAAAAAATGTATTGCTGAGGCACGTAGGTGGTTCAGTCGGTTAAGCGTCCGACTCTTGATTTCAGCTCAGGTCATGATCTCAGGTCATGACCTCAGGGTTGTGAGATGGAGCCCCATGTTGGGGTCGGCACAGTGTGGAGTCTGCCTGAGATTCTCTGTCTCCCTCTCCCTTTGGCCCTCCCCCCAGTCACACGCGCTCTCTCTCTCTTTCTCTAAAATAAATAAATAAATCAATCTTTAAAAAATGTATTGCAAAAATTAGGCAATACATTAATTTTTTTAATATTAAAAAGTATGCACTTTGAAGCCAAACAGACCCAGTTTTTAAATTTTTTCTGATGGAGGTCTAACTGACATACAACGTAGTGTTAGTTCAGGTGTACACAGACCCAGTTTTTAAATCTCTGCGTTGTCACTGCATGTCCCTGAGCATCTTCTCCGGGCCTCAGTTTCCTTGTCTATAAGATTCAGTTATTAATGATACCTCTCTCATAAGGTCATTGTCATGCCTGGAAAGTACCTAGCACACCACCTGAGTTCAGGCCATGTTCACCATCATTGTGAACTATTTTTGTCTGCGCCCCACACAGAGAATTTCAGCTTTCATGCCTATCAAAAGAATCAATCCCATAAAATGATGATTCCATTTGCACTTATCCACGGAGTCCCCACAGGGAATGGGAGCACAGCTGGCGGGGGCAGGGGAGGGGGCTGGATAGATAGAAATCATATCCAACTCCATGACTTGGGATGAGGGGAAGCGGGGCCTCAGCTGCCAGCCTAACACCAGTGAACAAATATGAGGAGTGTTTACTGAGCCTTGATTCTCTCAGTCGCCATGTGATAGAACAGTTTTCAAGAGCTCACAGTCTAGACAAGCCAAACCAAGCAAGACTGTAAAACTGTGTGCTCTGTAGTGGGTGCTGTGAGGCCGTGGAGAGTTGGAAAACAGGGAGTCACACAGCAAGGCTTCATGAACAGACATGGGCCAGAACTTTCAAGGAAGGCAGGATTAGACAGAAGGAAAGGCATTTCAGCCCAGGTAGTCATGAGCCAAGTCTCAGTGTTGAAAACAAGCACGGTTGGATTCAGAAAGTGGTGGCCATGGCGGACTTTTGTCATTTGTGGCTACACAACATCTGTGAACACCATTCCTACATTTTGGCCATTTCCCACATTGTGATCCCCACCTTCCTAGGGCAAAATCCAGAAAACACATTCCCAGACTCCTTTGCAGCTGGAGGCCAGGCCTGTGGCCTAGAGTCTTCCAGTGAGGTAGACCCTCGTGAGACTCGGATTCTGATGTAGGTGATGTAAGGAGATAGTCGTGGATGGACAGAGAAATGGAGCTTCCCAGCGAGCGCAATGACGGACACATCTGGGCCTCCATGGGCAGAGGCGGGAGGCTGTCATTTTGCCCCAAGCATCACGGGCACAGCAGCAATGGGCCACGTGGTTGTCACCAGAGCAGTCCCCAGGTGTGATTGAGCATGGCTCCAGGCCACCCAGCTCTCAGAGAGGCCGTGAGTAACAATGTCCTTTAATACACTATTTTCTATTTACATTTGACAGAATGGATGTTCATATTTGCAGGTATGAGTCCTCATCAATACAGTGATGAGCGAGGCCTGGCTAGAGCAGAAAAGGATTGGAGGGTGGAACGACCTGCCTGACAGAATGAGGTTGCTGTGTGGCCGGGTGAGGGCCCTGAAGTCCAGGGAATGGATCCCTGGGATTCTTAAACCCACAGTGAATCAAGGCACCCAACTGCCCCCCAACCAGGGCAGAGTCCAGCCATGGCCAGAGCCCACTGATTCTAAGCCATACTTGCCATTCCTCTAGAGGGAATTAACTTGGAGAAGAATCTTTGAGAAGCAAAGTCAGAACCCACCATTGTCATCACCTAGTTCTAGAGCTGGGACCTCCCCCGCCAGTGGCAGAAGGAGTAGGAGGAAGGGCTTAATCTACTCTTGTTCTGCAGCCGGGATTTCAGAGCAGACATTGCCCATGAGGGAACAGGAAGCAAACCAGGAATGGGGAGTGTATTAGCAGGGCTAGAATATCGATTCTGATTGGAGAGTCATGAGTGATACAGGTGATGGAATGGGGAGGAAGCAATCCTGGGTTGAAATTCATGATGGTCCCGCCCAGCCCTTTGGACTGGGGAGACCCAATAAATATTTGGAGAAAACATAGGTGGCTTACACTCACCCTGAACATCTGGATTATTTGAAGCTTAACTAAGTATCCTAAGCTCTTCCCCCTGGATAAATGAGTGAGTCACTCTGTTACACTGTATAAAATCAGAGCCTCATAGGGTGCTACAGCCAGAAGGCTGGCCTCTCGTTTCTCTACAGCCTCTCCTGCTCTTCAGGATCCCCATGGAAGGCTATTTATCCAATCTTCTGGCTTGCCCAGGCCAGCATGACACCATTCTAAGCTGAGGAAGTTCTTCTTGGAACTAGCAGGAGCCCACCTCTTCTTCGTGGGATCAGTGAAGTTGGGGTCTGCAGGGGTCTCACCCACCTGACCATCATACCACTTTGGCGCCCACCCCTCTCCAGATCTGAAGGCCCCTTTTCACAACAAAAAATTATATTGACATTCACATAGATTAGAATTTATCCTTTCAGTATCATTTGAGAACATATACTTTTACTGTGAACTCAACAATGCTTTTAAATAAAATTGCATTTTATAATCGCATACATTTCAAAATGGTAATACAGATGCATGAAAGACATATGATTTATTCAGTCTACAGACATGTGTACACATTTGGATGCTGAGATCCCTGCAATAACACAACAGCTCCCTTTAAGCCTCAGGTCTCAAACTCCTGCCAACCAGCCACAGTTGAACAGCTCTGTCCCTTAGATAGGTCTCGCTGTCCCCAGGTAAAGTTCCCCATGGGGCTGTGCCCCCTCAGTGCCAGCACTGCCATCTTCCCTGCCTTTGTGTCCATCAGTGTCGGGTCCTGGCAGGCCTTTAATGGATGTGACCTGAACTGATATGACTTTGCTCTCATCTGGCCTTCCAGAGTAATACACTCAAACCTCCCTGGCTTTTGTAGGACACCTATTCTGATATTAGAAAATACTGTTGAATTTCCAGAAGCTGTTCTCCAGGTCAATATACCCAGCCGCTTCTCCCAGTTTCTAGGACTCTTCACTCCATTTTGTGAATGAAACTCTTAAAATCTCAGTGCCTAATTAAGGTATAATATTCAGAGGTGATGTAATGTGTGACAAAACTCCTAGGAGGATCCTTACTATCTGTGATGTGGACACTGTGCTTCTTTCGAAGCAAGTTAAGATTCTGTCTCCTTTATCTATTGGCTCGCATGGGTCCTGCCTGGGGGAAAGATACAGGCTTTCCCTAGGTAAGCCAGGCAGTCCTGGGCTTGAATCCTGGCTCTGTCTCTCACTTACTTGTGTTCCTGGGCAAGTTATCAAACCTCTCCAAGCCTTAGCTTCCTCATCTGGAAGATAAAGCAATAGCAGATTAATCTTCCATAGCTGCTGTGAGAATTGAATTAAATAATGCATGGCAAACACTAAGGATGGTACCTAGACATCCTGAGTACTCAGAAAACTTCACTATTATTTTGTATTTGTCATTTTGTGTCACTCTGGGATGTGCTCCTGTCCTCATATGAGAATGAGCACTAACATGAGCACTTCTGTTCCTCTAGAACAATCTCAGATTAATTCAGTGAATTAATTGCTCCAGTGATGACCCAAACACCCGTTTTCTTCATCAATCCTTTTTTTTTAAAGATTTTATTTATTTATTTATTTGAGCGAAGGAAAGAGCATGAGTGGGGGGAGGGGCAGAGGGAGAGAAAGAATCCTCATGAAGACTCCCTACTGAGCACAGAGCCCCACTCAGGACTTGATTCCAGGACCCTGAGATCCTGGACTGAGCCACCCAGGCCCCGCTCTTCATCATATTCTTGACTTAATGTCCTTTTTCTTCCACAGAGGCAAAATATCAGCCCTGCTCAGCCTTCCCAGGCTCTCTGTATTCATGAAATTAAGATTTACTGAGCACTTATTATTTACCAAGTACCATTCTAGGCACCAGGAATGCAATAGTGGACAAAACAGATGACATCCTACTCTTCTAGAGTCCACATGCCAGTAGGAGACAGATAATAAAGAAATAAATACATGTTTGTCAGGCTGTGAAAGGCACTACCAAATAAATGCAGCAGGAGAGGAGAGTAGACATGACCAGGGGTGCTGTCTCAGAGGGTGGTCTAAGGGGACCTGAGCCGAGAATCTGAACGCGGTGAAGGAACAAAGCATACAAATATGTGATTAAGGGCATCCTGGGCAGAGGGAACCACAAGTGCAAAGGCCCTGAGGCAGGAGTGTGAGGACGGCATAGGGCCAGCACAGCTGAAGCAGAGTGAGGGAAGAAGAGCAGCCTCAGAGCTGAGGTCTGAGGCAGCTGGAAGACAGATCAACGAGGCTTTGAGACACCGAATAAGGCCAGCTTTTACTTTGAGAGGAGAAGTCACTGAAGCGTTTCAGCAAAGGCAAGACATGAGCTGACTTTTAGAAGGATGAGTCTGGCTGCTGTGTAGACAGTCGATTATGGGATCAAGGGAGAAGATGTTGAAACCTGCTTCCTCTTCCTTACCTTCCAGGACAGAAACTTGCCTCCCAATTTGAAACAACTCACTTGCACATCCTGCTGTGAGAATGAACTGAAGGAACAGTGCACTTACAGAGAAGAGAACTAGGACAAGAAAACTGAGAGGGAGGCTCGCCCTCAATAACCTTTTATCTATAATTTTCCTCTTGGCAATAGGAGCTCTCCATCGTGTGGGTGCTGAGTCGTGGTTGTCTGGTGTGCTCCTCAAACTGCAGGCTGTCAATAGCAGAAACCCCATCTTGTCCTCACCAGGAGATTCCAAAAACCACTTAGGAAGTTATGAAATAAATTGCTTGGAACAAAAGCTAAAAGGGGAGGAGGGAAGAAATGTCAAGTGATCATTTAACCTGGGGAAGAGAAAGTTAACAGGAAACTTAGATTTCTTTTTCCACGCAACTATTTGAAAAGCAGGGCTCTCGCTGTCTCCGCTGCAGACTTCGAGGGAATCAGGTGGACATAAAGCAGAGGGTGTGATCACGGTGGGAAATAAGGTGACCATGGGATACTATGTAAGTTTAGATGCAGCGATTGACAGCCCCCAGCATATGGATGGTACACAGCATATATTGAAAGAATGGACAGCATTAGGGGGAAGACACTTTTGTTGGGAGACAATGGAGTGATGACAAACCTCTTGGGCCCTGGAACGCTTCCTCATAGTAAACAAAAGCAGGGAAGGAGGCAGAGTAGGGGCAAGGCTTAGCATTACAGTTGCGTGAAGTTCCCGACATGACTCCAAAGCACATCCTGGGCCTAAAAGGCCACACCCTGAAAGCAGGTGGCCCAGAGTTCCCTCTTCATCTCATCCAGAGCTTGTTCTCTCAGACATGCCTCGGTCTGAGCTTGTCTAGTCTTACAGAACAAAGCCCAAGCCCCAAACAAATTGGACAGTGGGTCAAGCCATGGTCCTCCACAGCCTGGCCTTGGCCTACCTCCACAGCTTCCACTCCCACCACTCTTGCCCTTAAGAGTGGAATGCTAAGGATGCTAAGCTGTTGAAGGATGCTAAGCTGTTTGGGGCTCATACCCCTACTTAGCTGTGCCACACTTCCCTTCTTTTGCTCTGATATTCTAGCTGTCTAGAGCACCATTCTCCCCTGTGCCCCTCGCCCCAGCTCCAGGACCATACCCCTTTCACCCGGCTGACTCCTACTGTTGCTCTTAACAGTCTCCTGAAAGTATGGAAAATCTGTATCTAATATGTCTGCCTCCCCGACAGTCCCCATATGCACGCACATGCACGCACACACACATACACACACACACGCACACACACGCACACACTCATAATAAACTATGTCCTCCTTAAGAGTGATGGCCCCCCTGTAATGCTTGTCAAGCTGAAGATCTTAGACAGTGGATTTGCAGGCAGACAAGTGCCCAGTATGATGACGGCAATGCTGCAGCCCCTTGGGACACCACACAGGGAAGGGAGTGTGATCAGAATGAGGCCTGAGGAAGCCTAAGGCAGCCAGAGGAACAGGGTGAGCCAATAGGGTGGAGCCGCTTGGGAGACTTCCTGGAAAAAAGGATTTCCTCTTAGAGGAGATTAGAATCCTGCCCTCTATCAGATCTATTCTCCCCACCCCCATCTCTAACACCGAGGCCTACCTGTCCTTCCAGACCCAACTTAAATGCCACCTCCTCCATGAAGCCTCCTGTGATTGCCAACCCCCTCACCCAAGACTGAAAGTAATTTCACCCTTTTCCAGACCCCCATAGCCCTTGTTTGCAATTCCCAAGTGCATGTCTATCTGGTTACCAAGTTATATATGTTCATGTTTTTATCTAGTCATTATTATCCCAATTATCTAGTCATTATTATCCCAACTGAAAACTCCTTGAAAGAATAGTCTAATTTTTATTAAAACATTGCCTAGGACATTTGTTCATTCATTAAACCAACATTTGTTAAACATCTACTACATGACAAGCACACTGCCTTGAAATATCAAAATGAATAAATCATGGTCCCTGCCTTACAGAATTGAAAGGCTAATGAATGGGTGGATGGACGGACGGATAAATGGATGGATGGATGGATGGTTGGTAGATTGATGGACAGTGGATGACAGATAGGTGAATGGCAAATGGCAATCCAAACCATTTCTTGCCAAAAACCTCTTCCTAGCTCATCTAGCTTCTCCTTTAAATTTTTGAGGACCAAATCCACAACACTTCAAGTAAAAAACCTACAGATGCAGAACAATTTTACATTGACCCCAAGTCATCCAGGAAACCATGGGCAACAATGAGCCTGAGTCTTGGGGCTCCCACCAAGACCCTGCATGGACACAGCCCTACACTCCCAGGCTTCTCCTCATGGGATGCAAAGATAACTATTCAGTCTCTACCTTCAACATAGCAAAAATGGAGCAGATGCTAAAATGGCTCCCTCCCTCAGCCTGCTCCTTCCCTTTGTCCTGGGATGCCCACTATTCCCTTGCCCTAGGGGGATAATAAAGGGGGACACAACTCCTTTAGTTATTTCCCTGGATAGCTGTCTCACTAAACCTTGACCATCACCCAAAACATAGTAGTGGACCTGCCTTATTTTGGGGTCCTCTGGTGTTAAAATCCAAAACCTGGGTCCCAACAGTAAGCCAAATCAAAATCCCACAATGGGGCAACACTAAATAAATCCCTCTTTGCTGTATCCTTCAGTTTCACTAGTGACAAAGGAAAGAGACTTCAGAAGTGTTGGCAAGAATTTTCTGAAACGGGGAAGGCTGGTCCCAGAGCAGAAGGTCTTCGTAAAGGGAGAGGGACCTATGCAAAAGAGGTCATTGCTTGGGAGTCAAGAGCCTGAGCCAAACCACCTGTGAGGTTATAGCCAAGGCTAGAAGTCAAGAGCTTGGAGAGTGGGGGTCAGAGCAGATGAATCAAATAAACTGAGTTTAAGATCTGCCAACCCACATTTGGGCCATTACAATGTGAGAAGTGATTTTAGTAGGGCTCAAGGTAAAGCATTTCGGCGGGGGTGGAGAGCGCAGGGCCTTCCAAGGGACAGGTAATGCAACCTGTGTCTCCAAAGTTCCCTTGAACACAAAGAGCTGGCCAGATCCAATTCAAAGGATCTAAGAGAATAGTGGTGCCTATTATCTCAGAAGTGGATTTTCCCCTTCCAGTAATCCCCTTTGTATAGCCAACCAGCTCTAAACCTATGGATCATGGCCAGGATCCACTCCTCTGAACTGTTTTGGTAATAGAGACCAACAAGAATGTTTTTCCTCTTTTATGTAAACCAGGAGTCTTCTTTATAGAAATAAAACACAAACATACCCACATAGCCGCTTGCCTACAAAAACACATTTATTCTAAGATACACACCCACTTGATCTGAGTTTCCTATGTAAAGCATTATATTCAACCCCACTGGGGCTGGCTACTTCCACACTTTGCTTGCTCAGAAGGCATGAGAAATTCGTTAACCTGCCCCCAACTTCTCAATGTGGCCCATCACAACATGTACCTTCCTTGTAGGTGAACTTGAGAAGTCTTTCCCCTACTACCAACCTTTGACTCCTCCTCCCCCTCCAGAGACTTAGAAAAAAGCCAATTCAGCATTTTCCCAGGGGAGGGGGGCAGTGGTGGGAAAAAGTCAAAGACTTCCTGCTCTGACACAAGGGGGTGAGTCCCAAGACAATGGGGAGATTAGGGCGGGGCTTATGAAGGGCCAGCCTTCCAGCCCAGGGAGCACAAGCCCCTGAGATTAACCCTTTGTTCTTCTGTCCCTGCTGCCCTGAGCTTGCCTCCAGGTCTGTGTGAAGGCCACATGGGCAGGGACTGGCCTTGGGCAAACTGTGTGCCCTTCTGCCTGCACACAGTAAGGGCCCCATGGGCACTGTGCTGGAGGGATTGGAGTCTGAATGAATTGCCTGGCAGTCCAGGGTGGGAAACACCAACTGGGTGGCCAAGGGAATGAGTGTATTCAGCAACTGCAGTAGGAGGGATTTAGGTCAGACCACAAGGGGAGCTGTGCAGGAAAATGATGCTCCTCTAGGTATCTTGGAATCGGTCCAGTATGGAAACACGGTGTCCACAAAGGCTATAACCAGATCCCCACCTCTGACTGTCCTCACCCCATTCTCCATTTCATCAATCATAATCTCCAGGGCTGACCCCAATCATGCAGCTTCATCTTCTACCACTCTAGGAGACCTGCCTCCCCTCCCCCACACCCCCACCACTCAGGGACAGCAGTATAGACATAACCCCAGACATAACCACCTGAGATGGGAAAGTGAGCACAGCACAAAAGCTCTGTGAGAATGACATGCTTCCACTCCTCCATCCAGCAATTGGGACCTTGTTGATTCTTGGAACAAGTTCCTGAAAATCTTGCTGGTCCAGTGGGATTGAGTCCTCTGCAAAGAGTCTCATGAAAATAGGGAGGCCTTGCTAGACACTGAGTATGAATTCTCCATAAGCTCCCTAACCCCTCATTCCATATTCAGTGGCGACCCCCTGACTGCCTCTCCTCCAACCCTTCCCTCCAGGTTCACTGAAGGCTCAGCATGGAGATGGTCCTGCTCTGATTGCCTATCACCTTTATGTAATTGTTGGTTGTTTGGAGTCTGTGCCCCTGTTCTGTAGGCAGCCTTCAGGCTCCACACACTGCACTTCTCCCTCAAATTAAGTGATGACCTTGATCTGTGCAGACAGATCCTTCAGGCCCCAGCCTCCTCTACTCCCACCTGAATTCTAAAGACTTCTCCCCCAGGGAACAAGGACAATGGCTCAGAGTGAATGATAAAAGCGTTTTATTAAGGATTCACCCAAAGATGGATAGAGGGAAGGAGAAGGGGTGGATGAGACACTGAGTGATTCTTGTCCTGACCTTGCAGGGCCAGTTGCTGCCAAGTGACAGAGGAATTTGGTCCTGATGTAGAGGGATATGGGGATCCTGGGCTGGGAGGGGACATACATGACCCTGATGATTCTGTAGATGAAGCTCCTGTTTGTGCTCTCCTCTGCCCATGGGAGGCAAAGAGTCAGTTGACACCCCTCCCATTCCAGGGGGGCCACCAGGCCCAAATCGAGAAGAAGCTACCAAACTCCAAGAGGGCAGAGTCCACACTGGGGTGACACTGGTAAGATGAATCCCAGAGAGGGAGGGTAGAGGCGGAGGTGAAGGAAGCACAGAAGACACCAGGGCTGGGCCCAGCTGGGCTCGGGGGTGGCAGGGACCTCGTCTCCTCTATCGGTGGGATCTCTTGGTCATGGTGGTGGAGATGATCTTGCTGCCAGAACTGCCACAAACACCACCACCAAACCCAAAGCCACTTCCGGAGCCAGAGCCAAAGCCACTGCCCAGGCCAAACCCAGAGCAGCTTCCTAATGCTCCACTGATACCCCCAGCACCAGCGCCTCCACCAAACACGGCTGCAGGAGAAAGGGAAAGGATATGGTTATTCCAACAATACTGGCAATCGGGGGGTCTCCGCCCAAACCAGGGTGGACAAACAGCCATAGCAGGGGCAGAGGGTACTTACAGATGCTCATGGCACTCTGGCATTCTCCAGACATTCTATGGGGGAAACAAAGAACAGTGAGTCACAGTAGAACCCTGAGCCATGCTTGGTTCAATAAGCAGGTCTCAAGCACCTATCCCATCCTTAATGCATCCAAATTAAAGGACTGGATGTGAACCTGTTGTCTACACTACCCTGGATCATAATGCACCCATGCCGTACTGAAGCAGGTGGCCCAGCAGAGGTGCAAACTCCTGGTGCTGGGATCTCTCCCTCCCTCACATTCCTGTCCTGCCTTCCCTATCGCACCTGCACTCCTCGCCCTCCAGCAGCTTGCGGTAGGTGGCGATCTCCACATCCAGGGCCAGCTTCACACTCAGGAGTTCCTGGTACTCGCGCAGCATCCGGGCCAGCTCCTCCTTGGCCTTCTGCAGGGCAGCCTCCAGCTCTGTGCACTTGCTGTAGGCATCTTTGAGGGCCAGCTCCCCACGCTGCTCTGCATCAGCCACAGATGCTTGCAGAGTCTGGCACTGTAGACAATAGCATTGAACAGGCAATCATCAGTGTCCTGCTGTCAAGGCCTCGCCACCTGTCCCCTGTCCTGTGCCGGCTTTTATGGGTTAAGATGTCAGGATTCTGTCTGTCCTTCTCCCCACCTACTCTACTCTTATGCATTTCATTTACTCCAGCCAGGGCCCACCAATGTCCCCACCAGACTGATTAGCTGAAGATGAGCAAAAAACAATGAAGAAGAGCAGAGAAACCTTATTTACCAGGGTGTCATGTCAGGTTAAGTAGGGTACTGCTGAAAGGACCTGGGTATGGCTTATATAAGGAGTCACAAATCCCCTGCATGCAAGCTCAGGATCTTCTGGCCTGATGCCTGAACTTCTTGTCTACTATGGAGACACCCGTCTTAGGCTCCTGGCCTTGTACCATGGTCAGAAAATGGTGACACTTACCTGCTTCTTGACATTCTCAATCTCAGCCCGCAGCCTCTGGATCAACCTGTTGAGCTCTGAGATCTCACTTTTGGTATTCTTCAGGTTGTCACCATGTTGGTCAACGGAGATCTGGAGTTGTTGGACCTAATATCCAGGAAAACACAGGGAACGAGGGGTCAGGTGTGTTTGGGTAGGGTCTGTTTTCAAGTGAACTCAGCAAGAATAGGCACAGGTGGCAGGGATAATACAAAATGTCATGTAATCTCAAATCAGACCAGAATCAGAGATTCCTGGATGATCAGTTCATCTCTGACTTCTCTTGGGCTTGAGCTGATGATCACCTGCTCACAGAAATCAAAAGCAGAGCCCCAGAAACCACTCCCATCTTCTGAGAGATCCCTGACACCCACCTTGGTCTGGTACAGGGCCTCAGCCTCAGCCTTGCTCTTCTGGGCAATCTCCTCATACTGGGCACGGACCTCAGCAATGATGCTATCCAGGTCCAGGTCCCGGTTGTTGTCCATGGACAGGACCACGGATGTGTCTGAGACATGCCTTTGCATCTGGGACAGCTCCTGCAGGGAAAATATCTCATGTCAGGCCCCCCAGAGAGTCTTCCCTAATCTCTGACACCAGAAATCCACTGTAGTCATGGAGATGGCCATGCCACAGACTTAGATGGAAGCAGAGCTGGCTGGCATCCCAGTGTGTAGGGAAGGAGAAGAATGGTAAATTTCTATGTAGAAATCAAGTGATTGGTGACAATTCAAGACAGAAAAGTAATGCTTCTAGTCTTCACTGCTCTCTGGGATCCATAAGCCATCCCATGTCAGTAGGTGTTCAGTACGTTGAATAGAAGGGAAGGGAATGGATTCATTTCACCAGGGAAATGCTAGACAGCAAGAAATTCTATCCCATGCAATCTTGAGATCTAATCATCCTTTCTAAGACAACATCTGGTCTCAAAAACCTCCCGGTTGAGTCTCTCACTTCAACTCTCTCTACCTATGAGCTTGCTGAGAGCACCCTCAGCGAGTAAGGGAGCTGGAGTCCTACTATGAATTCCCACAGCAGCCTCACAGATTCTGGATTCCCTTTTCAAATGCAGGGGATGAAGTCCTCACCGCAGCAAAGAGGACCCTCAAGAAGTTGATCTCATCGTTCAGAGCATCCACCTTGGCCTCCAACTCCACCTTGTTCATGTAGGCGGCGTCCACATCCTGCAGAGGAGGCAGGGGGGAAAGAGACAAGATACAGAAATTCCAATAGGGACAAGGGGGTGTTAAGTGACACACAAAGATGTTCTCAGCAGCCTTTAGGAAAGGCATCTCAGCACCAGGCAAAGTGGCAAGGGACTAATCATTTGATATCCTCTGCCCTAATGACAACTGCAGAAATGGAAGTTAATGATCCAAATGGGCTTTTTCCCCAACTTCAGTTCCTTAGGGTCTGGTTCAGTTACCCACTCCTTTGACCACACAGATCTGGGTAGTACCAAGTGGGGTAAAGGTGAGGCCAAGATGGACCAAACCCATGATTCAAGCCAAAGACCACTCCCAAGGGAATGGGTACCTCACAGCCTCTCCAGCCCCTCCTTCATCTTTTACCTTCTTGAGGACCACAAAGTCATTCTCTGCAGCTGTGCGCTTGTTGATCTCATCTTCATACCTGGGGGTAAGGATGAGAAGGAGAAGACAGAAGTCCCACAATGAGCTTGTGTTTCCCAGATCTCTGCTGCTGGGTTTCAAACACTTAACTATTTGGAAATATCCAGGTAATTGTCTACATTTTCCCATTTTCATACAAATATTGATTCAACCTACATTTATTAATTCCATGTGTGAGATACCAGTCTAGACCTTGGTTTATTCAGAGAAGTGAAAATCAAACTTAATAAAGACTGTTTTTAAGAGATAAGGTGTGAGGAGGACAACCAACCACAATCTGGTTGGTTTTATTTCTGTACAAGGGCTGTTCATTTGGTGGATTAAATTATCAGGAATGCTGCCAACACCAGTTCTCTTTCTTTGGTGTGAGAGTGAATAGAGAGAGGGGGTTGGGATTTTCTCAGCTCCATCCCATAGTGAATATAATAAGACCTACTATGTAATAAATGCTCATTATATGTCCAGTGCTATGCTACCTGCTTTCTCAATCTCATTTAATTCCATTTAATTCTAAAAAGTTAGGGTTATTATTCCCATTTTAAAGATGAAGAAAAACAAGGCTCAGAGAGGTTAAGCAAGTTACCCAAGAGCACATAACTTGTAAGTGGAGGACTCAGTATTCAAACAAGGACTATCTGCCTCTACAACCTGTATTCTTCTGACCATACTACACCCCTTCTCATCTGTATGGTTTCTGATCTTGCTTGTATATGGCAAGCCCAACTCCCTGAATGTATCACTCATTTTCTGTTTGGGGCAACTCAGGGTTACTAGGCCGCACCCCATTAGAAAGGGCCCATGTAGATGCAGGGGCACAAACTAGGGAACCTTCTTGACCCTTTTGGGATCTCTTGAGAGCTTGAATTCTAAATGACTGGACAGGAGCCCAGGAGCCTGGGGCATGGCTGGGCAGACTTTCTCAGGTGGCATCCCTCTATCCTCCATACATACTTGGTCTTGAAGTCCTCCACACTGTCCTGTGTGGTCTTCAGCTCAGACTGCAAGCGTCCTTTGTCATTGACCAAGGTATCCAACTGCTTTCTCAGGGCACTGATGTAGGCCTCAAAGAGAGGCTCAAGATTTTTGCTGGATGTGGTGGTCGTCTGCTGCTGGAGGAGGTTCCACTTGGTCTCCAAGACCTTATTCTGTTGCTCCAAGAACCGCACCTGTGTTTTAAAAAGGCACCAACCAACCAATGAGGACCTGAAGCTTTGGCAGGAGGACTGGCCAAGGCCACCCAGGTGACCCAAGAGCCATGGAAGTAGGGCCACCATGTTGCAACTCCAGGCACCATCCACTGGGGTCAACATGGTGGCCCTGCTCCGTGGCAGCAAATGAGCCACATGTGTTGTGGAGAACAGAGCACAGCCAGAGAGCCACAGGGCCTGACTACGCCACAAGTACAACTTCTTGACCCCAGGGATCCAGAGGCCCTGGGGGGAGGTGCCGAGAAGAACACTGAACTTCTAGGAAATAATAAAATAAACAAAACTAGGAGATACAACCACAGTCTGGGGACTCCTGCATTCAAAGTGATCCTGACCCAAGGCAAAGGAATGATAAATTCACTGACAATTTTTAAAATAAATGGACCTGGTGTGTCTCTTTAAACCTGTGTACAATTGAGTCTGAATAGTTAAAGATCAAGGCCCTAGACACATTCTGAGTCTCAGCCAGGCTCACCCTGCAAGGGGACGTCCCGGAACTCTCCCTCTCTCTATAAAGACATCTAACCAGATAAACCAGGATAGCAGCTTAGCACGATATTCCCACTATGTTCTTCAGAGCTGAAAGAAAAGCAGGTGAGGGCGACTGATCACAGTCTGAACCCAAAAGGTGAGATGAGGGGAGATGAGACAAGGA
Organism: Phoca vitulina; assembly: GCF_004348235.1. Taxonomy (NCBI): domain Eukaryota; kingdom Metazoa; phylum Chordata; class Mammalia; order Carnivora; family Phocidae; genus Phoca; species Phoca vitulina. Next base: position 18,443,753 of record NW_022589726.1, on the reverse strand, counting down.
ATCACCAAACCCTGGGTCTTGCTTTTATATCTGTATGTCCTGGAGTCACCATAAAGCCTCTTTAAGCTAGTGATGGTTTATTCAACTAGCAAGAAGAGCAAGCACTTCCACTCAGTCTACTTCGAGATGGTTCAGTGTTGCCCCATTCATCTAAGAGGACTAAGACCGATGCACAGAGAGCCAGGGCATCCTCGACTGAGTGGCTATACTCATCCACTCAATCATTAATCTCCAGGTGACTCAGCAATCTGGGCTAATCTGCTTGCTGTCATCCATCATACTTGGCTGCAATTGAGCTTAAAAGACTTGATTTTCTAGACTTTGCATGGAAAAAGAAGTTGGATTACAAAAAGAAAAGGAGAGATCCCTTCTCTCTTCAAACAGATCCAGAAATGAGCAATTTTGCTCAGGGTCGGGAGGATGAAGGAGATGACCCCCCAAGGTCCTATTGGGACCCAGTCTGTCATTGGCATCGGTCCCTTTTTCATTTGGGAAACCAGCCTGGTTTTCTTCTGCTCCTACAACAGAAGTGCCAATAGTTAAATTATTATGTTAACTGTAATTTTAGTTAATTTTTAAATTATTAACCATGTTATTTCTGAAACCAAAATCTGAGGAAAAGCTGGGATGCCTGGATTCAGAAAAGTTGAGCAATTTGCCCAGTATACACAGCACATCTAGGAAGACTCCAAACATTGCTTTGGTCTGAGCAGCCTGTGCATTGCTCCCACCAGCCATGCACAAAAGAGGAAGACACAAAAGAACAGGGATTCCCCTTAAACAGCTGGAACATGGAGGCCCAGAGAAGTTCAGTGGTTTGCAATGCTGCTGCAGGCTCAGGTCTGAGATCCCAGGACTCTGGAACCCTGGTTTCTACCACCTTATCTGGCCAAGGGGACAGCTCACCTTGTCAATGAAGGAGGCAAACTTGTTGTTGAGGGTCTTGATCTGCTCCCGCTCCTCAGTCCGGACCTTCTGGATCTCAGGGTCGATCTCCACGTGGAGTGGGGTCAGCAGGCTCTGGTTGATGGTGACCTCCTGAATCCCACCAGCAGGGCAGGCGGGGAAGGCAGGACCACCCCGTCCACTGAAGGAACCCCCAAATCCACTACCAAAGTTGCCAGCGCCAAAACCAACACCAAAGCTGCCGGCGCCAAAACCTCCAGCAGCCCCAAAGCCAGCGCCTTGTCGGGACCCAGCCATGCTGATGGCGATGCTCTTTCTCCCCCCAAGGTTGTAGAGGCTCCTGCTGCCGAAGCCTCCAGAGGAGCAGCGGCCCGTGCCCCCAAACATGGACACTGAGCTGAATGCAGCCCTCTTGCCCCCACCAACGACAGCTGAGCCACAGCTAAAGCCCCGGGACCCGCCTCGGACACACTGCTGTCTGGTGATCATGGCTGGAGAGAGGAGAGCAAGCTTGGAGTTGTCAGAGAAATACAAGGGGCCAGGCCTGTGAATGTTGCAGCCCTAGCCTGGGTCTCTTATATGTGCTGGAGCAGCAGGGCTTGGTTGCAGGGGCATAAAGGGAAAAATCTGAAACATCTCTGGGCTTGGCCTTTGGCACAGACCCATCCTTCTCGTACCTGCTGAGTATGTCGCTAAACACACCTATAGATGTCATTCGGAGGGCACAGTTTACAGAATCCCAACACACTCCCCTCCGGGAGAACTTGAACCGGTGCTCCAGGGCCTCCTGAATCACAGGCCCCTGCCCAGGCCCAGCCCTTCGGGCCCGCCACTCACTGCACTTCCATCTCGACAGCCTCCCTGGGGACCCTGGCTCCCCACAAGATGGCCCATTGCCCATTCTCTCACTCCACAGAGTTTGGAAACTGAGGGCCTGGATTCAAGAACACAGCCCACGCTTACCTGCTCTGCAAACCTGGAGCAGGTCACCAGCTGGGGCTCAGTTGCTTCACCCAGAAACTGGAAATAATACAAATATTTACCTTCACCTCTTCTCAAGATGCAGGGGGATGATCATCATTGTAAACTGTCAGAAGCTGCACCTGTATTTATTACCATCATTATTATTCCTCCATCTGCACTCAGCCCCACATGCACCTACAAAAGAAGAAATCCATAGTCCAGCCTTAGAACCTTCCAAACCTAGATCAAGATTCACCTCAACTTGACACAGTTGTTGAGGACCTACTATGTGCCCGTTGCAGAGCTGGGGACTGAAGAGAGCTAACTGCCTCGGGCCCTCAAGAATCCCATTCTTTCTCCAGCCTCTGTTTGGGTCTGTGTAGGAGTCTAGATCAGCGTTCTCCAGTGTGGGTCCCTATTGGGTGAGCCCCACTGCTCCGTTTGCTGCCCACATGTTTGCTTGGCCCCACCAGGACAGAGCATGTTCTGTTTTCCCATAATGATCCCAGCGTTCGGGGCAGGAGTTTGTAATCCTTTTGGTGCTGAGGACCCCTTTGGCAGAATAGCGACACCCATGAGCCCCTTTTCAGGGCAATGTTTTTAAATGCAAAATCCTAGGTGTTAAGCCCTAACTTAAATTCTTCCCCACTGAGTGACATGGACCTGTGTTCAAATCCCATCTGTTGCCACTAACAAGCCAAACTCATTCAACCCATCCTCTCATCTCTAAAGGGACCCCGCAGCACCTAGCACATGGTAGGTCAGTGGACATTCATTCTTACCCTGCCCAAACTTTGCCATTGCCACTTAGGATAAGAAATTAGACAGATCTGCAGCCCTCCCCCTCTTCTAAAGCCCTGATAAGACTGCCATTCTAAATCCGGGGAACAGCAGTGATCAGGGCCTGGGTAATTCCCACAGGCCCGAGCTGACCCTGACCGACTGAAAGCTGGCAGAAAGGACCAGCTCCCTCCCTGCAAAGAGAAAGGGCAGGGCCCATGAGGTGCAAAGAGGGAGGTCAGTGGATCCAGTTCTCGGGGATGGGGCTGCAGGGAAGACTGGACCGCCTGGGAGCTCCCTCCTCTCCTCACCCCCACCTCACCCCCTCTCCCTGCCCCCCTCTTACCTCTACCTCTGGTCTGCACCCCTCCCTTGGCACCCCCCACCTCAGCCTTTGCTCAGCTCCACCTGCCCCGGCCCAGGAGACCTCTAAATAGATGGAGGGTGGGTGGAGAAGCCGTGGCAGCAAGGCCAGGAGGCCCCTAGGCTCCATCAAAGGTCCACGGAAGAAAGCCCAATGGGTAGTCCATCCACCTGCAGTAAGTGAGCATCCTAGAGTCAGGACCACCTCCTATAAAGGATGCAGCGGAACCTTCACTCCTTCTTTCAATGAGTATTTATCGAGCGCCAGCTTTGTGCCAGCCCTGTGTTGAGTGCTTATACCCATGGCACCATTCTACCTTCCTAAAAGGTCTCCGAGGGGTCACACAGTCACACGTGGTGGAGCCAGGACTTGAACTCACACCAGTCTGGTCCCAAAGGCTCTGCACCCCCAGCCTCTCACTGTATCATCCTGCCCAGTATGAAGTCAGCTGTCTAATTTCTACAGCAGCCAACCAGAATCAGGCACCTGAACAAACCTGATCGAACTGACCGTTCAGGTCAAGGGGGCTCTGAGGGCACTGATATCCCAGGGTCTACTGACTTCCACCCTGACCCCAGGCGTGGGCAGGGCTGGGAAGGAAGACGGAGCTACTCCAGGTATCTGGGGCTGCCGCTATGGGAACAGAGGAGATCTGGCAGCAACCCCCGCCTTGGGAAGCTGAAGTCTGATTCTCAGCTGTCCTGCCCCGAGAGGAGATGAGAAGGCCACCAGGATCACAGCCTGAGTGAGGGCCCGGAGCTCAGACCCTCTGCACCTCCCACTCACCGCTCCATTCTCTTGCCCCTGGAGGGTTGATGAGAACTTTCATGGGCTAGGAGGAGGGTTTGCATCTGCAGAGGTGAAGCCCCAAGGGGGCTCCTGATGGCTCCTGGTGGCTCTCCCGCTCCCCCTGCTTGTGCTCTCTCTCTGTCAAATAAATAAATAAAATATTAAAAAAGAAAGAAAGAAAGAAAGTAGGGGTGGAAGGGATTGGGGGGCAGGGATAATATATAATATATAATCAATCTAATTTTGTGCCTGTGGGTACTTCTCAAATTGAGGTACTTCTCATGAAGCTAACGCTAAATCAAGGCACATACCATCCTGAGATTTAAAGAAAAATAAGACAAGGGGAAGGCCGTAGTGCTTTGCAGATAGAAGGGACTCTCGTTTAGAGCTGCCATTATGTGCTGGACACCAGGTGCCTTTCTTAGAACAATTCCATTCCTCACAACAACCCTGGAAAGAGGTGGTGCTATGCTCAGTTTAGAGCTGCAGACTTTGAGGCTCAGAGAGGTTACGTAACTTGCCTGAGCTCACACAGCTAGGACGTGATAGCAGTGGGAAGCCAGACCTCTGGGTCTAACTGCAAAGCTTGTGACCTTAACCTCTACACCACAGTGCTTTACATCAGTGACTCTGCCCCACACGATACCTGCAGAAAAAAAAAAAAAAAAAACAGCAACTTCTACAGACCGTAGCTCATGATCCACCAGAACGGCAACAGGGTCTTGACCAGCGCTGCATATTCTGCAGAGCTGTCTCTGCTCCTTCTGTCCTTGCTTTTGTCATATGATTGGTTGCTCGGTGTAGGTGACCCTGCCTTTGCAAGTATCCAATAAGGTAGGACGTCGTCCCGAGGGGCCGATTCTGTGTCCTTCAATTAACCAAATCCAAATTAACTTAATTACAAATCCTACAATAAACCCAAACCAAACAGGAAGAAAATTCCAGACGAGAGCCATATTCTGTGGCTTTATTAAGTCAGAATTGTCGGAAGTTCCAAAACCTCAAACTGTAGCCTGCGAAATTGAGGGTAGACATATGTTCGGTCTGCAAGAGGGATTTCACCCTCCAGTGAGAGAGGCAGCGATGAGTGTCTTTCCCTAGAAAAAGGAGAAACCTGCTGCCCGGCCTGGGCTGGAGTCAGGAGACTGGACGAGGTGACTCTAGCAGACCGCAGCGGCTAGAAGCTGGTCCCCAGCCCACCCCCACAGCTTCCACTGCTGTCCTCCGTGACCCTCCCTCATCTGGCGCTGTTCCTGACCTTATCAAAGAGGTTGAGCAGCTGACAGGGGTGTGGAGCAGGGACAGGAGGGAGGGTTTGCTCTGGGCTTTCAGCCTGGGATTACGGGGATCCCGAGGTCTTTCACTCAGCCCCGAAGCTGCTGTGTGCTGTGAGAAGAGCCCCCACCCTCCCTGGCCGGTCTGTGCCCTGTCACCGGGCCTCAGCCGCCACACGGGGTCTGAGTCACTCTTTGGGGAGCCAGAGCCAACTTGGGGATCAGAGACTCTAAAGAAAAGGACCAGTCAGCATTTCGGGAAGGGGCCAGGGAGAACAGTGAGAGGTGGGACTCCTACATCCCGGGGTTGGGGGGAGGGTTCTGTGCACGGGGTCTCCCCTTTCCCACCCTGGGCATGAGCAAGCAGGGGTTACCCGATACATTTTGACAGCAAAGCCATTCTTGTCATCAAAAACATGCCTGGCCCCATTTGTAAAACAGACAAAAGGAGATATGCTCCGATGGGTGCAGAGCGGAGGGCTGTGAGGTTCTCACCCACTGCCTGCACCCCTGAGCAGCCCCTGGGGTCCTCAGGCTCCAGGAACTTGGTGTGGGAACCCCTGTGTCCAGGCCATTCCCAGTCTTCAACGAGTGAGTATTTCTAAGTAATATGTTGTTGTCAGTGGAGCTTCCTGACAAGTGATATAATCTTGGAGTGTTATTGCATGATAATCCAAATGTCTCCATTTAGGTTTTAAGCTCTAAAATATAATTTCAAAAAAACCATTTGCTTGTTTTACTCTACCATGCGCAAGCTCCCCAGGGCTCTCTACCTGTTTTCTCACCTATAAAATGAAAAGTTTGGACTAGATCCCATCCAAAATCCCTTCCAGCTCCAGTACCCCCGCTTCTGTTTCTTTTTCTATAAAAGTGGCATAACCCAGTTGTTAAGAACTTGGGCTCTGGAATCGGATTGCTTAGGTTCCACGCCCAGCTCTGCTACTTACTGGCTGTGTGACCTTAGACGAGTTACTTAGCCATTCTGTACCTCAATGTCCTCTTCTGCAAGATGTACTTCTACCAGAGGCTGTTGTGAAGAGTGATCAGTTAGAGGGTTAATAGCAGTGCTAGCCCACAGCAAGCGCTCCGTGAACATTAGCTATCATTCCTAGAAGGTGTCGGACATGGGGGGTGTTCTACACTCCAACCCCTAGAAGAGAAGCATCGCTCTGTAAGTGTGACTGTTTCCCAAGCTAGAGACCACTCAGGTTGGTAACCAGGTGAGATGGTTTTGCTAAGTGCTAAGACTTTATGTTCCTAAGCTGTGGTTTAGGGTTTGGCTCAAAATCCCTCTGCTGGCCTTCCCGTAACCCTGGAGGAAGTCTTCACAGGGCATGTCTGGGCTCTTCCAAGGAGGATGGGGTGACCAGGCTCAGAATGCTGGCAATATCAAGAAGGATTCATTCCAACAGGAGTTCTAAGGTTGCCCAGGAAGGGGTGGGTACAACGATAGCCTCGACTCAGGCACACTGATTTGACAGCAGGGTTTTGGGGTTGTGGAGGGCATAGACCAGTTGGGTGTGGAATGAGGAGTGGGGTCCAGGCTCAGAGTAGGGAGCTGTGAAGATGGAGAGGAAAAGGGGTGACTCAGAGAGACATGATAGGGAAAGGACCAATAAGATTTGGAGAGAAAGGGACGCAGGGGTGGGACAGAGGTAGCCTCATGGGGAAAGGGCACAGGGCTTGAAATCAGCAGCCCTTGACACCACTAACCAGCTATACGGCTGCTGGTGCAAGAGTTAACTTCTGTGTGCCTTAATTGCCTCACCTGTAAAATGGGCTATCACTGCTTGAAGGTCACGGGCAAAGTAATATATTTGTGAACCACAAAGTCCAATTAAAACGTGGATTTTTTCCAGTTTTTATTAAGATATAATTGACACACAACACTGTTTAAGGTGTAGAGCAGAATGACTTGGCATATGTGTCTATTGCAAAGTGATTATCAAAATAAGATTAATTAACATCTATCACCTACATAGTTACAAAAAAACTTTTTCCTTCTGATGAGAACTTTCAGGACTTACCCTCTTAGCAACTTTCCATACCGCATTGTTAACTATAGTTATTATGTTGTACATTACATACCCAGAATATATTTCTCTTATAACTGGAAGTTTGCACCCTCTGACCGCCTTCATTCAATTCCCCCTTCCCCCAGCCCTCACTTCTGGTAATCACACATCTGATCTCTTTATGAGACATTTTTTTTTAGATTCCACAAATAAACAAGAGCATACAGTATTTGTCTTTCTCTGTCTGACTTATTTCGCTTAGCATAATGTCCCCAAGGTCCATCCATTTTGTCTCAAATGTCAGGATTGCTTTCTTTTTTATGGCTGAATAGTATTCTGTTGTATTATATACCACATGTTCTTTAGCCACTCATCCACTGATGAACACTTAGGTTGTTTGCATGTGTTGGCCATTGTAAATGATGCTGCCATGAACATGGGGGTACAGAGATCTCCAGCATCGTGATTTTGTTTCCTTCAGATATATTCCCAGAAGTGGAATTCTAGATCATATGGTAGTTCTACTTTTTTTTAATTTTATTATGTTAATCACCATACATTACATTATTAGTTTTTGATGTAGTGTTCCATGATTCATTGTTTGCGTGTAACACCCAGTGCTCCATGCAGAACGTGCCCTCTTTAATACCCATCACCAGGCTAACCCATCCCCCCACCCCCTCCCCTCTAGAACCCTCAGTTTGTTTCTCAGAGTCCATAGTCTCTCATGGTTCGTCTCCCCCTTCGATCCCCCCCCTTCATTTTTCCCTTCCTGCTATCTTCTTTTTTTTTTAACATAAAATGTATTATTTGTTTCAGAGGTACAGGTCTGTGATTCATCAGTCTCACACAATTCACAGCGCTCACCATAGCACATACCCTCCCCAATGTATATCACACAGTCACCCCATCCCTCTCACCCCCCACCACTCCAGCAACACTCAGTTTGTTTCCTGAGATTAAGAATTCCTCATATCAGTGAGGTCATATGATACTTGTCTTTCTCTGATTGACTTATTTTGCTCAGCATATTACCCTCCAGTTCCATCCACATTGTTGCAAATGGCAAGATTTCATTCCTTTTGATGGCTGCATAATATTCCATTGTAGATATATACTACATCTTCTTTATCCATTCATCTGTCGATGGACATCTTGGCTCTTTCCATAGTTTGGCTATTGTGTATTTACCCCAAAGATACAAATGTAGGGATACGAAGGGGTACGTGCACCCACATATTTATAGCAGTATTTTTAACTTTTTGAGGCCCCTGCACGCTGTTTTCCATAGTGGCTCCACCAGTTCACATTCCCACCAGCAGTGCACAGGGTTCCCTTAATCTCCACATCGACACTAGCATTTGTTCCCTCTTGTCTTTCTGATGAGAGCCATCCGAACAAGCATGGGGTGCTATCTCATTGTGGTTTTGATTTGCATTTCCCTGATGATGAGTGACATTGAACACCTTTTCATTTACCTGTTGGCTATTTGAATATCTTCTTTGGGAAAATGTCTGTTCAGGTCCTCTGCCCATTTTTTCATGGGATTATTTGGATTTTTTGCTCTGAGTTGTATAAGTTATTTATATATTTTGGATATGAACCCCTTATTAGATATATGATTTGCAAATATTTTTTTCCCAATCCATGGGTGGCCTTTTCATTTTGTTGATTATTTCTTTTGCTGTGTAGAAGCTTTTTATTTTGATATAGTCCCACTTATTTTTTATTTTGTTGTTTACACTTTAGGTGTCATATCCTAAAAAAGATCATTGCCAAGACCCCTGTCAAGAAACTTTTTCCCTATGTTTTCTTCTAGGAGCTTTATGGTTTTAAGTCTTACATTTAAGTCTTTAATCCACTAAAGAGTTAATTTTTGTGAGTAGTATAAAATAGTTTTATTCTTTTACATGTGAATATCCAATTTTCCCAGCATCATTTGTTTGAATAGACTGTCTTTTCTCCACTGAGTATTCTTGGCTCCTTGGTCAAATATTAGTTGACTATATATGCATGAATGGATTATTTCTGGACTCTTGATTCTGTTCTATTGGTCTCTGTGTCTGTTTTTATGTTGGTACCATACTGTTTTGATTAGTATAGCTTTATAATATAGTTTGAAATCAGGAAGTGTGATGCCTCCAGCTTTGTTCTTCTTTCTCAGGATTGCTTTGACTATTCTTTTATAGTTCCACAGAAAATTTACTATTGTTTTTTCTATTTCTGTAAAAAAAAAAGCTATTGGAATCTTGATAGGGATTGCATTGAATCTACAGATGGCTTTGGGTAGTATGGCCGGTTTAACAATATTAATTCTTCCAATCCATACACACAGATATCTTTCCATGTGTTTATATCTTCTCCAATTTCTTTCATCAGTGTCTTACAGTTTCCAGTGTACAGATTTTTCTCTTCCTTGGTTAAATTTATTCCTAAATATTTTGTTGGTTTTGATGCTATTGTAAATGGGATCATTTTCATAATTTCTCTTTCAGATAATTCATTGTTAGTGTATAGGAACACTACTGATTTTTTATATTGATTTTGTATCCTTCAATTTTACTGAATTCATTGATTAGATCTAAGGTTATTTGGTAGAGTCTTTAAGATTTTCTATATATAAAGTCATATCATCTACAAAGAGAGACAATCTTACTTCTTCCTTTTCCAATTCTGATGGCTTCATTTTTTTTTCTTGCCTGATTTCTCAGGTGAGGATTACCAGTACTTTGTTAAATAGGAGCCATAAGAGTGGGCACCCTTGTCTTGATCCTGGTCTTAGAGGAAAAGTTTTTAACCTTTCACCACTGAGTATGATGTTAGCTATGGGCTTATTATACATGGCCTTGCTTGTTGATAGTTTTTATCATGAATGGGTGTTGAGTTTTTTTAAAAGCTTTTTCTGCATTTATTGAGATGATCAGATGATTTTTATCTTTCATTATATTAATGTGATATGTAACATTTATTGATTTGCGTATGTTGAACCAACTTTGTATGCCAGGGATGAGTCCCGCTTGATCATGGTGTATGGTCTTTTTAATGTGCTGCTGAATTCAGCTTGCTAGTATTTTCCTTTTGTTTTTGTTTTTTATTTTTTTAGTAGTTTCAGAGGTAGAATTTAATGATTCATCAATGGCATATTACACCCAGTGGTCATTACATCAAGTGCCCTCCTTAATGCCCATCACCCAATTATTCTTCCCTCCCACCCACCTCCCCTCTAGCAACCTTCAGTTTGTTTCCTAGAGTTCATGGTCTCTTACGGTTTGCTTCCCTCTCAATTTTCATCTTATTTTATTTTTCCTTCCCTTCCCCTATGTTCATCTTTAAATTCCACATATGAGTGAAATCATATGGTATTTGTTTTTCTCTGACTGACTTATTTCGCTCTAGTTCCGTCCATGTCATTGCAAATGGCAAGATTTCATTCTTTCTGATGGCTGAGTAATATTCCATTGTATATATACACACCACATCTTCTTTATCCCTTCATCTGTCGATGGACATTTGGGTTCTTTCCATATTTGGCTATTGTGGACATTGTTGCTATAAACATTGGGGTACATGTGTCCCTTCAAATCACTATGTTTGTGTCCTTTGGATAAATACCTAGTAGTACAGTTGCTGGGTCTCTACTTTTAACTTTCTGAGGAACCTCCATACTGTTTTCCAGAGTAGCTGCACCAGCTTGCATTCCCACCAACAGTGTAAGAGGGTTCCCCTTTCTCCGCCTCCTCACCAACATCTGTCGTTTCCAGACTTGTTAATTTTAGCCATTCTGACTGGTGTGAAGTGGTATCTCATTGTGGTTTTATTTGTATTTCCCTGATGCCAAGTGATGTTGAGCATTTTTTCATGTGTCCATTGGCCATTTGTATGTCTTGTTTGGAGAAATGTCTATTCATGTCTACTGCCCATTTCTTGACTGGATTCTTTGTTTCCTGGGTGTTGAGTTTGATAAGTTCTTTATAGATTTTAGACACTAGCCTTTTATCTGATAAGACATTTGCAAATCTCTTATCCCATTCCATAGCTGGCCTTTTGGTTTTGTCGACTGTTTCCTTTGCTGTGCAAAAGCTTTTTATCTCGATGAAGTCCCAGTAGTTCATTTTTGCTTTTGTTTCTCTTTTCTTTGGAGATGTGTCTAGCAGGAAGTTGTTGCTAGTATTTTCTTGAGAATTTTTGCATCTATATTCATTGATGGCCTGGTAAAATGAGTTTGGGAGTGACCCCTTCTCTTCTATTTTTTAGAAGAGTTTGAAAAGGATTGGATTCATCCTTCTTTAAATGTTCAGTGAAATCCACCAGTGAAGCCATCTGGTCCTGGACTTCTCTTTGTTAGGAAATTTTTGATGACTTATTCAATCTCCTGACAAGTAATTGGTCTACTCAGATTTTCTATTTCTTTCTGATTCAGTCTTAGTAGGTTGTATGTTTCTAGGAGTGTAGCCATTTCTTGTAGGATGCCCAGATTGTTGTCATGTAGATGTTCAGAGGAGCCTTTTATGATCCTTTGCATTTCTATGTTATCAGTGATTGCACCTCCTTTTTCATTTATAATTTTGTTAATTTGGATCTTCTCCCTCTTTTCCTTGGTGAGTCTAGCTAAGGGTTTGTCTATTTTGTTTATCTCTTCAAAAAAGCAACTCTTAGTTTGGTTAATCTTTCCTATTCCTTATTTCATTTATTTCTGCTCTAATCTATCATTTCCTTCCTTCTGCTAAATTTGAGCTTAGTTTGTTGTTCATCTTCTAGTTCCTTGAAGTGTCAAGTTAGGTGGTTTATTTGAGGTCTTTCTGGTTGCTTGCTGTATGTGTTTATAGCTATAAAATTCCCTCTGAGAACTGCTTGTATGGCATCCCATAAGGTTTAATTTGTTATTTTTCCATTTCTGTTTGTCTCAAGATACTTTCTTATTTCTCTTTTAATTTCTTTTTTGATCCATTGGTTGTTGAGGAAAATGCTGTTTAATTTCCACATGTTCACGAATTTCTCACTTTCCTCCTATTATTGACTTCTAGGTTCATACCATCAAGGCCAGAGAAGATACTTGGTATGATTTCAGTCTTCCTGGATTTGTTAAGACTGGTTTTGTGGCCTGACATATGATCTATCCTAGAAAACGTTCCATGTGTGCTTGAGAAAAATATGTATTCTGCTATTGTTAGGAAAATGTGGATTCTTATTGATGACCAGGTATGAAGGCTGAGAGAGAAGCCATCGGACTGCTCAGTGATAAGTTAGGTGGGAAACCAGGAGCCAGAGGGAGGGGAAGCAAAGGAACTGGTCCTATTAAGACCCTCATTAGCCAGGGGCTTTACACATATTCTCATCACACCTTGCTTTTACAAAAGAGGAAAGTGGGGCTCAGAGAATTTAAATGACTTGCCCAAGGTCACACAGTAACTGGCAGATCTGGGATTTAAACCCAAGTCTGCCCAGTTCTGAAGCCCAAGATCTCTCCACTGAACAATCATGCTGCCTGCCCCACAGAGTTAGCAGAGGACTCAGTGGCATCAGGGGATGGGCTGGTAATAGGCATCTGCTCAGTGGCCGGGTCCTGCCTTGAACAACTTATATATTTCTTCAAGCCTTCTCCTGTGAGCTCCACAAAGGAGAGAGTAAGAGCCAAGGCCTACAGTGGTAATGGTATCAGCTGGTGTGCTTCTAGCATGGTGAGTAGCATGGGGCATGGTGAGCGTGTGGTTGACAATTTCAGTCCCCCAGGCAGGACAGACTGGAGCCACAGACAGCTAGCAGCAGTTGCCATTTATTGAGATACATCACAGGCACAGACAGGAGAGCCAGGCATGGATAGATTCAGAGAGGGGTTGAGTCTGGTGGAGACTGGGGAGGTTGAAAGGCCTTCGGGGACCACTCCCAACTTTCCTCCTTCCTCCCCCAGCCTTCCCTGAATGCAGGCAGAAGAATAGAGGAATTGAGAGAAATCCAACCTCCTCTCAGTGGTCAAAAGGTCACCCCCAAATCACTCAAATACATCACTCAAGGTGATGGCCTTAACTTCCCCTCCCATCACATTGCAAAAGCAAGGAGAAAATGTGGGTAGATTTGAACCTTCCCAAAATGCAGGTCACAGGCAAAGAGTCTGGCATGCAAATACACCGGACCTGTGGTCCTGGGGCTGTTCCCGCTCCTACGGAGGTGGGTGGGGAGGGCAGCAGAGTGGGGTGAGTAGAGCAAAGAGGAAACTGCAGGGGCCCCAGCTTGCACTGCTGGGCAGCTAATACCTCCGGCTTGACGTCTTGACCGTGGTGGTCTTCCTCAGGATGGAGGTGCCCCCAGAGACGGGCCCTCCCTTGACGGTGCCGTAGCCCACACTGGTGCCGAATCCGCCCTTGCCAGCACCCCCTCCCCCGCCCAGGGACATGCCACCCCCGAAGCCAGCCGCACCGCCTCCGCACACTGTGGTGGAGTTGCCAGTCACCGCTGCAAGGCAAAGGGTCTGGGTGAGGCAGGGCAGCCACGCTGGAAGAGGGAGGGGGACTTGCAGAAGCCAGTGAGGGACGGGAACACATGCAGGCAGTGGAGCCGTAGGAAACTGATGGAGAAGGTGGGGCAGGAAGCTCATTCTTTGGGAAGCCCTGAACTTGTCTCCAGGGGCTCAGGTGGAGGGCAATGTGCTTCTGGCCAAGGACAGATTGAGTGGATGGAGCTGAGGACCGGGGCTGGGTGTGGGGCAGGGCATGGCAGCAAAATACTCACAAATGCTGACTGCACTGGGGCATTCTCCAGACATCCTGAAGAAACAGATCAGGAGAAGGGTCAGTGGTCCCTGGAGCCCAAGTGAAAACCCTCCCCCTCCTTCCTGCCTCCCACTCTCTGCCTTCACGGTGGATCAACTTAGTGGGTCAACTCTCGAGCCAGGGCCCACAAGACAAGACCAGAAGATGTGAGAAACACGTGCACGTGGCTGTGCTGGGCCTCGCAGACCTTCCAGCAGGTGCGACAGAGAAAGCAGAGCCACAGCAGGCCAAGTGGCCCCCTCCTCCCTTGTCCTTGTCCTGCCTTCCCTCTGCATGTACATCATGGACAGCAAACAAAGCTCATGCCAAAACAAAGCTTCCTGGCTTCTGGCTCAAGTGACTTTCTTTACATCTCATGCCTTCCCAAGGACAGAGATGATTAATTTTTTTTTTTTTCAAAACTTCAAAGGTGGTGGAATCTGGTATTGGAAGAAGCCTCACTTCTGCAGGGCTGCCGACCACCGTAAAGATTACTGATTGTCGTGCCAACCGAGGAGAGGCGCAGCAGAGGCCGTGAACATAAATGGAGTCTCCCGTGGGTGATGAGTTAGGAGCCCAGCTCCCTGGTTCCTCCCTTCTTTCCCTACCCCCAGCACAGAGCCGACGATGACACGGGCTCTCCCACAGGCAGGGCTGGAAAGCCCTCTGAATCAGGGCAGGAGGAGGCCCCCACCTGCTCTCCTCGCTCTCCAGCAGCTTGCGGTAGGTGGCGATCTCCACATCCAGGGCCAGCTTCACATTCATAAGAGCCTGGTAGTCGCGCAGCAGCCGAGCCAGGTCCTCCTTGGCCTGGTGCAGGGCCATGTCCAGGTCCCCAAGCTTCTTCTGAGCATCCTTCAATGCCATATCCCCACGCTGCTCCGCTTCTGCGATGGCCGTCTGCAGTTGCTGGCACTGCCCAAGGGATGAGAGGTGTTGGGAACACCCTCCAGGGTCATCACATCCACCTCTCTGCCCTCAAACCAGACATCACCATTCCCCATCCGTCCCCCCCTCAACCCCAACTGAGAAAGAAGGAAAGGAGAAATATTCATCTCAGAGAAGAGATACTATTACACAAGCAGGGTCATGTAGCACCACTGGGAAAGTCCTTACTGAAGTCTAGTCTAGTCCCTCCTGCTGCAACTCAGCCCAGTGCTTCAAAGAGATAGAATAAAGAATATAACCTCACCATTAACCAGATGCTTCACTCTGATCTGGGGAAAAACCCAAGCTTTTTAGCCATATCCTAGAGGGAATCAGCACCTATGACCTGGACACTTGAACTGTCAGCCTCCTGCTCCGACCTCCTGGAGATAGGCTCAATCTCCTTGGAGGAGATCATCCCACCTGCTCCACCACTAATATGCAATGTGACCTTGGACAAGTCCTTATCCTTCTCCGGGCCTGTTTCTTATCCTGTAAAAGGAGTGTGTTGCTCTTAATGGTCCAGCGTTTGAGTGTGTCCCATCCATCAGGAAAAGAGTAGTTCTCACCCCTCAGCGTGACAATGAAAAGGTCACCACCTCTGCCAACCCAGGCCTGATCCCCAGGCTCCCAACCAAAGGCTCACCTGCTTCTTAACCGCATCCACCTCAACCTGCAGCCTCTGGACAGTGCGGGTGAGCTCAGCAATCTCATTCTTAGTGTCCCGCAGGTTGTCCCCATGCTTCCCAGCTGTCACCTGCAGCTCTTCATACTGGAGACCAAAAAAGTGTCAGTGAGCTGTCAGTTCCAAGCCCTCCTGGGTAACTAGTGGCCCCAGGCCCACCCTCACAGGGAGAGCCCCACACCCCCACCCCCCCCCACCCCGTGTAGGCTGGGTGCGTCTGGCCCCAGGCCTCTCACAATGGCGGAAGTTCTGTCTGCCCCAGCCCACACACCTGACCAGCCATTCTTCTCACCTTGGTCTGGTACCAAGCCTCAGCCTCAGCCCTGCTCCTCTGGGCGATCAGCTCATACTGGGCCTTGACCTCAGCAATGATGCTGTCCAGGTCAAGTCTGCGATTGTTGTCCATAGAAAGGATCACACTGGTGTCAGACACGTGGGTCCGCACTTGGCTCAGCTCCTGCAGAAAGAGATAGCTGCCACCAGAGTCCCTGCTCCAGGCTCCCAGGACACCCGAGGGATGAAGGACGAGGTCCCCAGGTGGCATCAGGAGGCCTGTGCTCTGCCCCAGGCTGCAGCCTAGAAGGAAAGGCCTCATTCTCTCCAGCTGGGAAATGGGGCTCTCATTTTTATAAATATCTTTCCTTTTTGTGGATTTACAGGTTTCCCAGAGATTAAAGAAGGGGAAAGAATGTGTACGTACTGCACCCAAACCCAGTGCCAGTCCCTTTCATCCTCAGAACACCCTGGGAGTCAGGCCAGGCCACTTTTGTCAACTTGGGAAAAGTCTCCCCTCTGAGCAGGGGCAGACAGTGGGACCCGGGGAGCTGAGCATGGGCCTGATTCAAACCCCACTCTCCACTCAGCCAGCTAACAACCTGCACCACCATTCACAGTGGCCCTGACACAGGTTGGTTAGGAAAGAGGCTTGGGAAAGAGAAGTGACACATCCAATGTCACTAGATCCAAGGTCATCCCGTCCAGTCCTGGGCCCCAGACTGGAATCAATCAGTTGAGCAACAAATCCCAAGTGGTTTCCTCTAGACTATACTGACATTTAAAGACCATGGTGATGTTCTTGGACCCTCCCTGGGTTTTTAGGACCATCGAATTTGACATATAAACAGGCATTTAAAGATGCCATGAACAGCAAGTTCAGTTTCTGTGTTCTGTCTTTGAGCTCAGCTCTATCACTAGGTCATCTGCATGGTCTCCTAGCTGAGCTCTGTCTTCGTCGCACCCATGGTCCTTCCTGCCCTGGGCTGCCGACAAACTGCCCAGACTCCAGCTCCAATCAAATCCCTCATCCCCTCAGTGCTCCTCAGTGGCTCCCAAAGGGGAGAGAATCTTCCCCCTCAAAGTCAACACCTTGTGTGCTCTGGTCTTGTCTCCAGCTTTCCTGCAGCCAGTGGGATTATAACAGATAGAGCTGGAATATAACAGCTGCTCTCACTGACTGAGAATTTCCTGTGGGCAAGTGCTGTGTTAAGCACTTGACAGGCACCAACTCATTACAGGCCCTTTTCCAATAGCACAAAGAGTAACCTGCCCCAAATCACAAACTGATAAGCAGGGAGCCCAGTCTCAATCCTAGGTTGTCTGACACCAGAACCTGAGGTGACACAGACTAAAAGAGAGATAGGCAGAAATCGAGAAAGAAATCTGCCAAAGCCAGAACTGCCATCCATACCGACATAGATTTAGATTACTAAGTTACGCTGTCTTTTGAAAGGTGGGATGGGTGAAGAGGAAGGGGTGAACACCAATCACTGAAATGTTTGCGGTTTAGTGAAAAGACATGAGCTCTGGAGACAGGCAAAGCAAAGTTCATGTCCCCAGCCTGCCATTCATTAGCTGTGTGACCGGGGTGGTCATGAAGCCTCATGATGCCTCCGCCCCCTCTTTTATAAACTGCCCGTGATAATACCTTCCTCGTGCGGTGGATGTAAGGATTCAGATCCATTTGTGGCCCATGGTGGGTGCTAAATAAAATGCATTATGTGCCCACACCTCTCTGAAGGTCAGTCAAGACGTCCATGAGGCTTATTTGCTACAGATCACGTCATTTTGCCACAGCAGTGACCACTCTGCCAGTGTCATCTTGCAGCATCACCCCCTCGCCCTCCCCAGCTCAGGGTCCCTCAGCAGTCCCGTGCCAGAGCTTGGTCCCGAGGAAAATCAAATTGGAATTTTTAAGACAAGAAGATCTACCAGATACCACCTAGAGTGATAGAATAAGAGGATAAAAGGGTTAGGCTTTCCAAAGAAACAGAGCTGATACAAGTGGAGAAGGAAGAGTTCTGTAGATTAAAGGTATGTGTCTCCTCAGACACCAGGGACCGTGAGAGGAAGAGCAGGTGGAGGGCCTCTGGGCAAGAAGGAAATGAGCCAGAGAGGCCAAAGTGTTGACACCGGAGCAGGGGCTGAGTCCCACAGGGATCATCCGGGCCAGAGGGAGGGCATGAGGTTGCTTTTCTGCCGTGTAAGACATGCCAGGGCTTGGTGGGTGGCCCTCCGGATTTCCCTGAGATCTAGCTTGACCAAAACCAGAGCCTGAAATCAACTAGGGAGTGCTGATTTGTGCAGGAGGCAGCAAGGAACAGCTGCTCTGGCCTTCATTCTCAGCCCCAAAGAGGCACAGGTAGGCAATGAGGAACTCTGACAGGGAGGAACCCTGGCTTGGCCCCTAGCCCACCTTCCCTGTCCACCCAATCCTCACCTGATTCTCCCAGACCCTCTCTGCCCTACCCTGCCCACCCGCTGTTCCCCAGACACATGTGCTCTATGCTGCGTCCATGTCACTGTGCAGGCTGGGCCCTGGCTGGCAGGCCCTTCTTTCTCCTCCTTTAGAATTCCTGCCCTTCCTTCAAAAATTCAAATCCCATCTCCTCTGAAGCTCCCCCAGCCCTATAAGGAAGGGTCAGGCACAGCATGCACCAGGCACCTTGTCCCTGTCCCAACACGGCCTCAACACCATGTGCTGAGACTGTAGGGCCCCCAAAGCCAGAGCCATGTGGAAACTACTCAGTAATATGTGGTATTAAATGATAAGGAACAGCAAAGGAAAGAACACTGGGCATGCCAGGCATGTGCTTTAGACAGAAGGAAAGCCAATTCCTACCCATTTAGAGAAAAGGGGGCGGGCACTGTTGACCTGGCCCCAAAGAGAAAAGAACCTAAGAGAAGAGAAGGAGGAATCCCCTAGCAGCAAACCACCATCAGTGGTCCCAATAAAGAAGAAAGTTGGGAGGCACCTAAGAAATCAGCGTGATGGCACAGAACATTCCCCAACAAGCTCCATTCTGACAGGGCAGGTAGAGATGTTAGAAGGAGAAAAACACAGCCAAGGATGAGCCAGGGGAAATGCTGAGGCCAGCTGACAAGGGCTGTAGGGAAGCTCTAGGTGAGAAGAACAGAGAGGCAGCATTGGACTAACCCGAAAAATACCCCCCAAAACCCAACAATTTAATGGCTATGTCATTTACCTGTTTCCCATCAAAGAGAACAATCATCAAACTAGAAAGGGCAGGATGCTGGAGAAGAATTAGAAAGCCAAGACAGCCACAGAAAGTATGACAGGCCTTGGCCTTGTTGGGGACTCTCAAGGGTCCAGGCCAAAGGAGCATATCCTAGGAGGCCATGGGATTGCCAAGGGGATGAATACTCCCAGAGATCCGTAAGAAATATGGAGATTAGGAAAGATTCCAGAACCCCCGATGCAGCAAATGTCCTCATTTTCAAGGGGATGATACTTAGACTTCTTCAGCTTAAACCTGACGTCAACCTCCTATGAACTTCTAGAATCACAAAATGTAAGAGGCATAGAACCAGCAAGACTTCCCTAAGGAAAGGCCAAGCCAAATAGATTTCATTTTCTCCTGTGGTTGTATTACTAAAATGCTAAAGGACCATCACAGACATTGCTTGACCAAGACTTCCACAGCATTCTTGAACACAAGACAGAAAGATGTGGGCCAGATGATGATATGGTCAACTAGATTTTAAAGTAGCTGAGGCACTTGAACCACAAATTAGTGATTAGTGGAGTGAGGTCAGCCTGGGAGAAAGGCACCACTGAAGACCTAGTTCTTGCACTAGGACTCAGTTCTTGGCCCTGTTGGCTTTAATGTGCTCACTGGTCACGTACACTGAAATGAACATTCACATTGAACTGAAAGTTTACCAGGTCTACAGAGAACCCCAAGCTGGGGTATCATGAATACATCCAATTACCCAGTTGGGTATCTCCAACATATGGATAGGGGAAATCGAGTTTCAAAGTGCCCACAGTTACCTAGACGATGGGATGAAACCATAATCACATGTCACAGGGAAAATGGGACTCATTAACTCTTGCATTTGGTTTCAAAACTTCAACTGCCCAAATCTTGGAAGTTGGAAGCAAATGGATACATGCCTCACTTGAAAGCATTCATGTGGAAAAGTCCGGGGGTTTTTTAAAGAGCAAATATTGTGAAATGGCTTCTAAAGATGACACATAAACTACCGCAACATTAGGTGCACGAATGCAAGTCTGTAAGCTCCTTCCCTATCCCACTCTTTTCCAAAGTCTGGACAAAGAACGCTGTTTCCTCAGCTTCCTCATATGCCACAGATGTCAGTCCCTGAAGCATCCTGACCTCTAAAGTGTTGCCCTGTGAAAGACAATATGCCACACAGAAGACAACTGGGTTTGTTGCCTGGAGGGCAGAATCAGGGCCAATCTAGAGCAGAAGTCATGGGAAGAAGATTAAAATCAGCTTTCTAATTTGGTCAACAATGAAAATGCCTGCCCTAAAAAATAGTGAGCTTCCTACCACCAGGAGGATTCAAGCCGAGGCTACATGACTCCTATCAGCGATGTTAGAGAAAGGGCTCCAGCATGGAGGGACGGTGGGCCACAAAGCGCCTACCAAGTCTGGGTCTAGGTCCTGGATGCTAAGATCAACTCAGGTTAACTTCAGCCCTCTCGCCCTGGTCTTCAAAACCTCCTGGTTTCCTGGGACCCCTCCTGGATCCTGCAATCTACCCACTACCCACACCTCAACTCCTGCGCCAACCTGGAATCTTAGGCCCTTCTCTGCCCCTCTCTGCTCCTCCAGCCCTTGATCCGTTACAAACTGGTCTAGAAGGGAAACAGTCTAACAGAGGAGCGCGAGTCAGACTCTGAAGTCCAAGAACCAGGTTTTAATTCCGGCACTGCCTCTAACTAGCTATGTGACCATGGGCAAGCTACCCTGAGCCTCCGTGTCCCCTACTATACAATGGAAACAATAGTTGTACCTCTACTGTGGCTTTGTTGAGAGGATTATGTAAAACTTGGCCCGGTGTCTGGGCTCATCCTTAGCACTGAATACATGGAAGCTCGTGTTAATGAAAGGTCCAAGTTCTATCTTCTTCCAGTTAAATTGCACTGGTGAATTCAGATCAGACCTCCAGGGGGAATCCCCAGTGCTATACATAAACGTAATTGTCCCTGTCTACCTGCCATCTCACCAATTCATAGAGATGATTCAGGAAGTCAAGCTCCTCAGTCAAGGTGCCGACCTTGCCATGCAGATCCATTCGGCTCATGTATGCAGCATCCACATCCTGGGGGCAAGAGAGACAGCAGGGCAGATGCCTCAGCCCCCAGGGCTCTCACCTCCCTCTGAGTCAGCCCAGCACCTTGGCAAGCCCAAGAACCACCTCCCCCACTCCCTGCCACCTGTTCACCTTCTTGAGCAGCACAAACTCGTTCTCCGCTGCAGTGCGCTTGTTGATTTCATCCTCGTACCTGTTACACAGGAAGACTCGGGCCAGGCTCAGCCTACTTCTGCCTTTTAAGACATTTAACCCACTTGGCTTTAAGCCCCCTTGGGTCCCACATTATCTAAGTTCTTAGATAATGAGAAGCAGTTCTGTAATGCAGCCGACCAGTGAAGAAATTTGGGGTACAGTCGTTAAATATTCCTGCCCACCCACTCTGAGGGAACAGGCCCAGATTTTGTGCAATAATATGGCAATCAAGCCAGCTCTTTGGATCAGAGCCCACAGGAGGCTTTTTAGGAACAGGCAGCGATGTGTCAACTGCGGTTTAGTTTTGCGTTCACTTTCCACAGGCAGGAGGTCATTTAAAACAGCTCACTTCTCTCCAACTGCTTTTGCTGAGATTTTTTTTTTTTAAAGATTTTATTTATTTATTTGAGAGAGAGAATGAGATAGAGAGAGAGCATGAGAGGGGGGAAGGTCAGAGGGAGAAGCAGACTCCCTGCTGAGCAGGGAGCCCGATGCGGGACTCGATCCCGGGACTCCGGGATCATGACCTGAGCCGAAGGCAGTCGCTTAACCAACTGAGCCACCCAGGCGCCCTGCTTTTGCTGAAATTTTAAGGGTTAGAAATCACCAGTATCAAATTATTGGGAAAGTTATGAAAGATTACACCCTAAAATTATAGATATACATATCAACCCATCATAATATCTGCCCTTTATCTGGATCTTGATTCAAACAAACTATTTTTAAAACTTATGACATTTATGGAACAGTCAAAAATTCAAAAAGAATGGATAGTCGATGATATTGAGGAATTACTATTTTAAAAACCTGAGATGTGGTTATGGCATTATGTTTATGTTTGATTAAGTCAAGCTATACTGATGAGCCATATGAATATAGCCAGTAAATATCTGTGAATGAAATCACACGATGGCTGGGATTTGCTTCAAGACAATAAGGGAGGAGAAAAATCAAGTGGGTGTATAGATGAAACAAGACTGCCTATGAGTTAATAATTAAACCTGAGTAATAAGAACATAGAGGTTCCTTACATATTCTCCCTACCTTAGAGTTTTTTAAATTATGAATAATACACAAATAAGTGGGACAATTCTCCAGGACACAAAGGGCCCAGGGCCTGGACACCCAAGGGAAGCTGCTTTGTCTGTGCACTCCCCCAGGTTGGACCCAGGCGCCTGGGAATGGGGTGGCCCTCTCTGGGGAGATTGCCCACGCCATCCCCTCCCACCCCCACATGGGCCCAGCTGTCCAGTCCTCCTCACTTGCTCTTGAAGTCCTCAAGGACATCCTGCACATTCCTCAGCTCTGAGTCCAGCCTCCCCTGATCGCTCTGGAGGTTGTCCAGCTGCCTCCGCAGGTTGCCCAAGTAGTTCTCAAAGAGGGGCTCCGGGTTGTTCCTGGTGACACCCAAGTTCTGGCCCTGCTCCTGCAGCAGGGCCCACTTGGTCTCCAGCACCTTATTCTGCTGCTCCAGGAAACGCACCTGAGCCAGAGCAAGAAGGGTGGTGGGCTGGTGCCATCCCCTGGCTCCAGGAGGGACCCAGGACTGGGCCCATCGTCACCACCTGTCCCCAACCAGGACCTCACAGGGCCAGTGCACAGCCCATGCATTGCTGAGGGGAGGGGTTCCTAAGGGAATAGTCTTGCTGGAAAAGACTGTCCAATCCAATGACAAAGACTCTAAAGAGTTAATAAATTGCAAATGCCCCAACTCAGTCATTTACTAGTTGATGACAGTCAAGTCACTTACCTCTGGGTCTCCCTTTCCCACTTGTCCTGGGTAAACCAGACTAGATCAGTGTTCCTGAACCCTAATTCTGCACCAAAATCAACTGTTAAAAATGCAGATGCAGGGGCGCCTGGGTGGCTCAGTTGTTAAGCATCTGCCTTCAGCTCAGGTCATGATCCCAAGGTCCTAGGATCGAGCCCCACATCGGGCTCCCTGCTCCGCGGGAGGCCTGCTTCTCCCTCTCCCACTCCCCCTGCTTGTGTTCCCTCTCTCGCTGTATCTCTCTCTGTCAAATAAATAAAATCTTTAAAAAAAAAAAAAAAGCAGATGCATATATAGGTGTATGTGTATGTATGTATATACACAAATATGTACATACATACATGTGTACGCACACATGTGGGGAAAGAGAAAGCAAATGTGACAAAATGTAAAAATTGGTGAATCTAAAGCGAATTCAGTCAGAGAAAGACAAATACCATAAGATTTCACTCATATATGGAATTTAAGAAACAAAACAAGCAAAGAAAAAGAGAGAGAGAAAGAGACAAACCAAGAAACAGACTCTGAACTCTAGAGAACACACTGCTGGTTACCCGAAGGAGTGGGTGGGGAGATGGGGGAAATAGGCGATGGGGATGAAGGAGTGCACTTGTGATGAGCACCAGGTGATGTATGGAAGTGTTGAATCACTATGACATACACGTGAAACTAATATAACACTATATATTAACTACATTGGAATTAAAATTAAATTAAACTAAATTAAATTAAATTTTAAAATTTGGAGAATCTGGGTGAAAAAATATATAGGAATATACTGTACTGTTCTGGCAACTTTTCTATAAATTTGACCTTTTTTTAATTTTAAATATAGATGCCCAGCCCTATCTCTAAAGACTTAAAAGAGGGCTCATGGCATGGGCTTCACAGGCCCCCTGGGGGGTTCTCTGCCCAGCCAGAGACACTGGACAGGGTCAACCTCACAGACCCCCAGCTCCTAGAACATGATGCTGAGAGCCTGAGAGAGGTTTTTGCTTGTTTAACCTCTGGGACAGTCCCACAGGAGGACCAAAAGTCACTAGGGGGTAAGGTGAGGAGGTGGGCGGAACAGCTTGCTTCACCTGCCATCCGGTTTCTCCAGGTCCCACCTCCACAGCACCCCAGGCCCAAAGTCACATGGCCTGGGTACCATGAAGCAGGTGCTTCTGCCACAAACATAGACGAGACCTCTTAATGCCAAGGACCATAGGGCCCATGAACCTGAGTTCCAGGCCTGCCTCTGCCTCCAAGTGCCTGTATGATCCTGGGCAAATCCCTTGCCCTCTCTAGTCCTGTTTTCTCTTCTTCAAAATGGACACAATATCACTATGGGTGTCCCACAATGGGACACTGTGGGCTTCACATGAGAAAGAGGACATGAATGTTCTTTGGGAACCCCCAGGTCACTGAACTAAGATAACAGTTATCCACCAGGATTTTCCCCATCATGGTCCCCTTGCCTGGGGACTTGGGGTAGAGGTAGACAATGCAGCAAAGCAGACCCGGAAATGCCAGAGAGCAAGTACAAGAGCCACCCAGTGAGTCTGGAGGCCAGGGAAGGAGTCAGGATGCTCCCGATCTGGGACAGATCAAACTATACCCCCAGGTCATGGTGCCCTGGCGACCACCCTCTTCACTGTCCACCCCAAACTGAGCCTATTGACCAGAACAGCAAGGAGGAATAGGAGAAGCAAAATGGTAACTTCTCCTAGGACAACCCCCTCAATCGTGTCCTGATCACATCTTTGTCCTTAGGCCTTTTCCAACACTGAGAGAACAGGGAAGAGATCGGGCTCCTTGGGTAACTTGTTGGACATTTGAGCCGGTTTCCCCAGCTGTGAAATGACCAGAGGCACTAAGGACCACCCTGTTAAGAGGAGCCGTGAGGACAGTCTACTCCCTAATCATGCGACAGGCCGCTGTGTGATCGTGTTAATGACGACCGTAGGAGAGGCACAACACAGTCAAGCCGGGCTCGGCAACAGGCCTCGTGAGTAGAATCAAGTTCACCTGAGCAAGGACAGTAAGACCCAGAAGACTGTCGCCAGGCCAGAGAGCTCCAAAGTCATCCCATCAACCTCCCCCACAACAGTGTGCAGCCTCTGCCCAGCACCCCCTCTCTTAGCGGCCCTGCTTCTACTCCAAGGGCCCCTCCCCACCTCCTTCCACCCCGGCTCACCTTGTCGATGAAGGAAGCGAACTTGTTGTTGAGGGTCTTGATCTGCTCGTGCTCCTGGGTGCGCACCCTCTGGATCTCGGGGTCGATCTCCACGTTGAGAGGGGTCAGCAGGCTCTGGTTGACAGTGACCTCCTGGATGCCTCCAGGGGGGCAGGCCGGCCCGAATGCCTGCCGGCCGGCCCCCAAGCCCACATAGGCCCCACTGCCGAAGCCGAAGCCTCCCAGGGCCCGCCCTGAGGATGACCCTCCAGCCACACTGACTGAGATGCTCTTGCTGCCCCCCAAGTTATAGAGGCTTCGGCTGCCAAAGCCACCCTTGCTGGGGCCACAGCGCGGCCCCCCACCACTGCTACCTCTCCGGGACTCCGTCACTGAGCTGAAGCTGGTGCGGGCCTGGGAGCCACCTCCTCCACTTGCGGAGTTGGAGCTAAAGCCCCCTTTGGTGGAGTATGTCTGCCGAGCCACAGAGGACCTCATGGCCATCAGAGGGGCCGGAGTGCAGGCTGGGAGAGCAAAGAGCGAACGCGGTAAGCTGCTGTGCCACTGATGGGCTTTTTATCTTTTCCCAGTTGGGCTGGCTCCTGGGCTTCACAGACACTCCTGCCCCATTGCCCCAGGAAGAGAGGGAGGGGCCCCGTGGGCCAGGGGAGTCCCCTCTCCCCCAGCCGGAGGGAGGGGTTGCTCCCAGTTATCACCTGTGCTCCCGAGCTGGGGCTGAGCCGAGACTGTGTGGGGCAGGATGCCACCTTCTCCCCCCTGGGGCTCTTCTGACTTGGAACGGGATGATACAGGCTCCCACGGCCGCCCCCACCACCCAGGGGCTGGCTTGCTCTCCCACCCAGCCCTGATGGCCACCGTCAATGGGGCTCTGTTCTGTGGGATCTGGCCCAGGCCCCTGTCGCAAGCCAAGGCCCCAGGGCCCAGGGCTGTACAGGTGGCAAGGAAAGGGAGGGTTGGGCAACGGGCTGTGGAGAGGGTGCCCAGGCCTGCTCCAGTCCCACCTTCCCAGCCCACGGCCTCATCGCCTCCTGGCAGGTCCAGGGTGGGGGCCACAGGTGACAGGGTGGGGGTGGGGGCAGGGGCAGTCTGTTCTGTCATCCGCTGGCAGATTGTCTGCTGGGCGGAGACCCCGTGCCAAGCCAAGTGGGTACAAGGACAGAAAGAGTGTCTCGGCCCAACCGTGGGGCCGGGGCACTTGAGGAGAAGGTGGAAAGGCCTGGGCTCCTCAGGCATTGTGCCGAGGTCAGGGAGATGCATGGCGCAAAGCACACTTGGCTGGGGACTGAAGAGAAACAGAGCGCTTTGACTATCACCTGAGAACCCTCCCCCCAGCCCTCTGTCCCGCAGCAGAGCATCCCCAGAAGGGCCCAGCCACTTTGGAGGGGGCTGCAGGTGGGTGGAGGACACATCCCATTCTGATTAGACATAAGTACAGGTCTAAGAAGACTGTGTTCAGCAAAGGCCCCAAGAACCCCAGGGAGCACCCCAACATTCCCGTCTTCCCAGCCCCCAAGGAGCCTGATGCTTGATTCAGAAAAGCCAGGGGCTCCTTGATCACTTCACACAGTCCCCTCTGTGCCCCCACCCACCCACCTCAGGCTCCTGGGACCAAGCACAGCCCCAAAGGAAGACTTGGAGATGTCAGATGTTAGTGAAATGTTAGGACTGAGGGAGTGTTGCCGAGGTGACTTTGGAGATTGGCCCTCCTCGCCCACTTGAGCTTTCAGCTGGAAAACTGGAAAATGGGCCCAGAGAGGCAAGAGAGACTCGCCCGAGGGAAGGAGCCGCAACAGCCCCTTGCCACACTCCTTCCACAGCGGAGTTGGGACTCTGGCCACTTGTCGCCCCAGGATCCCGAAGGAGAGGACAGCGGCCCATTCCCACAGCCGGAGGAAGGCAGGCGGAGAGCAAACCCACTCCAGACCCAGAGGAGGCTGTGGGACTCTTTCCCGGGGCCACTACGAAAGGCTGTAAGGGGCTCCCAGTTGCTACGGATGTCGAACCTAATGCCCACGAGGGATGGGGTGAGGGGCACTCACAGAACTAGTCCCTTAACACCCAGAAAGGGATCTTCCTTTCTGCTGGGAGCTAGGATACAAGGCATTTGGGCAAGCCAGACCAGGAAGTGAATCCCCACTGAGCTGTGTGTCCTTGGGCTGCTCTCAACCCCCCTGGGCCTCCTTCGCCTCTGCCTTTTTGAAAGGGGAAGCCCTATCCAAAAGCATTGGCCTGTGATCCTAGGACTGAGCCAGGACTGAGCCGTCACTTCCCACTGACCCTTGTCTCCTGTCCCTGAGGCTGTGCTCACTTTCTCAGCCTCCCTTATCGCTTCCCGCAGGTGCGTGGGAAGGGGAGACAGTCGTGAGTGGGACTTCTGGGGAAGGGAGTGATGTCAGCCCTCTGAGTCAGGGCAGCCGGGGAGGTGGGAGTAGAGTCGACTACACACTCCACCCTTCCCCAGGAATGACAGCCACACGTGTTGACCGGGCTCTCTCTCCTGGGCTTTGTGGGCTGGTGACAGACAGCCACACAGGTTGCCAGGTTCACTCTGCCCGAGTTACTGCTTGGAGACAGGCTCCCTCCCAGCCAGGCAGGGGCTCCGGGGTCCCAGCCCAGACAGACTGGGGGAGCCACCCTGCCTCCTTAGGCCCTGACTCTCTGCTTTCAGGCAGAACACCCAAGTTCAGACCTTCTTTCTGTGGTTTTGGATGAAGTTTCCTCCCCTCCGCTGAGTCTCCAACCAAGGACTTCTGTGTCTGGAGACTTTCACCTGCCTGGCATCCCCCTCTGCAGCAGGACACAAGAGCCGAGGGGATGGCAGGCTGCTGCAGGAGGGACAAGGCAAGATGGCTTGGGTGGGGGCGGACAGATGGTGTCTGAGGAGCACCCAACAGCACCCAACCCAGGCCAGGCTGGGTACGGAGCCATAGCAAAGATACGGGGTGAAGACGATAGTCACTGCCCTTGGGAGCCCTCCCACAGGGGTAGGACTTCCTCACCTAATCGTGATGATTATTACAGTCAACATTTACTCAGCACTTACTATGGGGCAGACACTTTCAGTGCAATAGTGCATCTCATGTCCACGCTGGGTGGACTCCACCGCCTCCTTCCCACCCCAGATCAGTCACCCTCCTCCTAGACCCCTGTAGGCTGCTCCCTTGCTCTCTGGCTTCACGGGTCGGCCAAGGCTGGGGGGCACAAGCAGGAGATGTGAGAGGGTGGAAGGGAGGGCAGGTATTTCTGCCCGGCTTCCTCCCTGCTGTCCTCCATGGTTACAGATTCTTCCATCTGTCACTCACTTTTTCCTCTTGTCTTTCAGCTCTACACAGGCGACCTCCTCATCCTGGTTCTCCCTGTTTCCACTGAGAGGGCCACGTCCTGGAAAACCGCTTAGCCCTGGACAAACCAGAGGTTGGCCCCTCCAGCTCCGCTGGCCTCTGGCCCCTCCATCCTTTCTGCCTTCCCTTAGGTGCTTCTGGCATTGAAGTCCATTTAACTGAACTTTCTCGGGTGAATTTTGTCTCCTGCTGGGATCCTGAATGGCACCACCCCCACACAGCCCTGTGAGGTCAGCATTATTATTAATCTCTCCTCACAGATGAGGAAACTAGGGAGGTTACATAGCTTGGTCAAAGTCACACCATTAGTAAGTGGCAGAGCTGGGATGCAAGCCCAGGAATCCTGGTTCCTGGGCCATGTGCTCCCCAGCTCATGTCTCCCTTACAGAAGGCCGAAAAGCCTCCTTCTCGGATACTTTTGATGGAGAGATCCTTGGGTCTGAGAAAAAGGCTGACCTCCCCTTAAAGCTGGGGGTGAATGGCATGACCTCCTGTGGCCTAGACCATGGAGTTTGGGGTTGAGCCACATGGGAGGGGGAAGACAGGAGGAGCAGTGCAGGAGCTGATGGGCTGCTGGGGGGTGGGGGGCGGGGAGGAAAAAGTGGCCCTCCTCACCCACCTAGCAACTGGCTCCGATGCCCACGTTCCTGGCTTCCTGCAGAACTTCCTGCAGAAGAGGGAAGGAGAAGTTTCCAGCCTCATGGTCAGACAGGCCCAGTGATGGGGTGAGAGTCAAGAGGTAAGGGGATGGGCAGAGTTCCAGTCCCAAGTGCTCATCAGAGCCCCCCTGCACAAGCTGAGCAGCTGATCCCCATCCTAGGTGCAGGAGAAGAAACTGCCCATTGGTCCCAGGCTAATAGGAAAGCTGGATCCCAGACCAGAACCAGAGAGGGACAAAGCCAAGGACAGCAACAGGTGTAGCCAGGCTGTGCCAGGGACAGAAAGGGTCCGGCACATTCAGACTTGGAGAATTAGGGAAGGTTTCCAGGAGGAGAAAAATCTGGTGCACACGTGAGAAGAACAAGGAGCAGGAATGAGGGGCTGTCTTTGGTCTGGAGTACAGTTATTTTACCAGGGAACAAGCTAGAAGAGATACTGAAACATCAGTGGAGATGGAGGGTGGGGAGGACATCCCAGGGAGCAGAGCAGAGGGCTGGAAGGAGCCCCCTGATGAGCTGATTGGGTTGAGGGGTGAGATGTCCATTGGATATTCCCAAACAGTAATAGATATTCCATGAATTTGCCTTCTGGGAAGAGTGGGCTGGGCAGTAGCACCACTTCTGTTTTGCTGGGTGAGATGCAAGACTGGGGCAGAGCTGAATTGCTGGAAGGAGTGGCAGAGAAGCTGCACAGTGCCACAGGGAACCTTCGTCTCTGCCCTTCAGCCTCCCCTCTAAATACCCTTGGAACCTGCATTTAAAGCTATTGCTTAGCATCAGTGCTGAATTATTAACCTGCTGGGAGCACCCCTGGAGAGGGGCCAGGTTAAAGCTCAGAGAGGTGGTGGGGCTGACATGACAAGACCCAGCTTGCTACCCTGGATGGAGCTGGAGCCAGGGCATCAGTGGGAGAGCACTGGAAGAAGGGATAGGACACAAACAAGCCCCCCCTCCCAGAAACCCCCATATCCCAACACAGGCTGTCTGAATTAGCCACAGGAAACTGGCCTCTGAGCCTGGTAACCACAGGCTCCAGAAGGAAGATCTGGCTCTCATGGGTGGGAGGGGTTATGCTGGAGAACCCAGAAACTGAAGGGGTGGAAGAGACACTGAACCCAGGGGCCTGGCTGGCTCGGCCTATAGAGCATGCAACTCTTGATCTCGGGGTCACGAGTTTGAGCCCCACACTGGGCATAGAGCTTACTTTTTTAAAAAGAGAGACACTGAGTCCATTAGGAGGGCAGGATGGGGTTGATCTTGCTTGCAAGTGTAGCCCAGTCCTGGCACAGTGCCTCGAGTATGGTTTGCTCTCAATAAAATTTGTGGGAGGGAAAGAGTGGGAGAGGGGAGAGAGAAAGGGAGACCCCCTCAGGGAGAAATGGGTGCTGCTTCATTTCATAGGAGAGCTAGAGAGATGGAGGTCCAGAGGCAGGTGAGGAGGACTAGGGTGGTGGCCCTTCGTTCCAGCCCCCAGGCTCTGGTGAGTGGGCCTCAGGCCTCTCCCCTCCCCACAAAGGACAATACTTGGCTGGCCAAGCCCACCAGGGGTTTCCCAGCTCCGCCTGAGGGCTGCAGAGAGGAGAGGATGAGGCTGGTTGGCTGGAGGACAGGGCACGGTGGGCCTGGGGCGGACAGCAGGCAAATGAGACACAAACCCGTCTGCGGAGCAAGGCCAGTCTGGGCACACACTCAGAACAGCGACAGGCATGATTTTTATTGACTTTTGCTGAGTCGCCTGTGGGCTGGCTCAGGCTGTGGGCAATGGACACGGAGCTGGCCATGCAGGGAGGTGGGTGGTGGAGGTGGGAGCAGGGCTGAGAGGGCTCGGGAAGGCACGGGGAGCAAGTGGCTGCCAGGTCACTCAGTATGTGACGGACGTCTTCAGACTTGACTCCACCGTCTTTTTCAGGATGGTGTGGCAGCCAGAGCCGGAGCCGGACACAGAGCAGGAGCCCAAAACAGTGCCCTGCCCAGAGCCCAGGATGACGTTGGAGCCTCCGGTCACGACGCTGGAGCAGCTGGACCCAAAGCTGCCTTTCCCGCCTCCGAGTCCACAAGTGCTCCCCAGGCCACCGCTAACTCTTCCAGACACAACGGTGCTGCCTCCACCCACGGCTGCCAAGAAATGTAGCAGGGTCCCTGCAGAGTCCTCGGCTCCCCACAGGGACCGCTCTCCCCCAGCCCCCTGATACTTACAGATAATGACCTGGCTGGTGCACCCCCCAGACATCCTGGCAGAGAAAGGAGAAGAGGAAATGCTCAGAAAGGCTGCAAAGAATGCATCCCCGGGTATTTTAGCCTCTGAGCAGATCAAATCCACAGTCCCGATTTTAAATCCCTCCCAGTAGGATGGCTTGCCCTCCGTGGCTCAGAGTGCTAGGAAGTCTCAGAATCCCCCTCAGCAAGGAGAGCACCTCGGTGGTGGTCCATCCTCCTCTCCCACCTCTCCCATGTTCCCAGGTCCCCACCTGCTCTCCTCAACCTCCAGCAGCCTGCGGTAGGTGGCAATCTCCACGTCCAGGGCCAGCTTCGTGCTCATCAGCTCCTGGTACTCGCGCAGCATCCGGGCCAGGTCCTGCTTGGCCGCTCTCAGGGCGGCCTCCAGCTCATCCAGTTTGGCCCGAGCATCCTTGAGGGCCAGCTCCCCACGCTGCTCAGCATCAGTGATGGTGGTCTGCAGGCTGGCATTCTGGAAAGGGTGTAGAAATGAGGGAGAAAGTGGCTGCAAGTCCAGCACAGCCTCCCAAGGAACCTACAATGGCTAGAGCTTAAAGCCCAGGGTAGACCACAATCTTAGGAGCTCAAAATTATCCATGGCCATCCCCCTCCCACCCCGTTCCTCTCATTCTAAGGGAAAGCATCTCCTCTTCTGCTTCCTTAACTCCCGGAGTGGGTTGACTAGTGTCCCCAAAAACATCATGTCCACCTAGAACTTCAGACTGTGATCTTATTTGGAAATAGGGTCTTTGCAGATGTCATTCGTTAAGGATCTCAAGATGATATCATACTGTATATAGAATGAGCCTTAAATCCCATGAGTGGTGTCCCTAGAAAAAGATGACGGAACACAGCAACAGATACACAAGGATGATGCCACGTGACAATGGAAGCACGGATGGAGTGATACAGCCATAAGACAAGGAATGCCAAGGATTCTCAGGGCCACCAGAAGCTAGGGAAAGGCAAGGAAGGATTCTGAGGGAGCGCACCTGCCAACCCCCTATTCCATACTTCCAGCCTCCAGAACCGAGAGAACACATGGGCTGGTGTTTCAAGTTCCAAGTTTGTGGTACTTTGTTACAGCAGCCACAGGAAACTCATCCCTTAGCACCTCTTCCAATACTTTGTCCTCTTATTAAAGTATATCAGGGGCGCCTGGGTGGCTCAGTAGTTAAGCGTCTGCCTTCAGCTCAGGTCGTGATCCCGGGGTCCTGGGATCGAGCCCCACGTCGGCTCCTGGCTCCGCGGGAAGCCTGCTTCTCCCTCTCCCACTCCCCCTGCTTGTGTTCCCTCTCTCACTGTGTCTCTCTTTGTCAAATAAATAAATAAAATCTTTAAAAAAAAAAAAGTATATCAAACCACAGGCCCCAATTTTTGGTTTGAGAAATACACTCTCTGTACTTATCTCTCTGATCAGACAGAAAACTCCCAGAAGGAGAGCAACATCCCCATCTAATTGGCCATCCAGCTGACTGACCCGCAGGATCAGGAAAGGCATTCCCTAAGGGCTCTCATTATTCTACCCCCATTCTAGCCTCATTATTCTATTCTGTTCTATACACAAGCACCCTGTGGATGGACAACATCATCTCCAGTCTACAAATGAAGAAAATGAGATTCAGAAAGGCAGTGAGGGGAGAGCTGGGTCCCTAACCCAGGACAGCTAGCTGCTAGCTGGTCCCCTGCTTCCAGCCCACGGGGCTCTGCCGGGACCTGGCACAGGGGAGTCCGGTCCATCATGTTTGTGCAGGAAAAGGAGGAGTAAGCGGGGGGCTGTGTTCCCAAGAGGGATTCTCGCAGGAAAAGCACGTGAGCCAGAGCTGTGGCTCCCAGCTCTGGGGACGTGGTAGCCCTCCTAAGTGCTGGCCGCTGGGCTGAGACTGCACGCTCACAATTGCCTGGCTGAACAGAGCTCAGAAAGTAGGCTTCTGGGCTCCACCCTGAGAGGCTGATTGCCTGAGTCTGACAGAGGCCCAGGAATCTGCATTTTAACCACCACCCCAGGGAATTCCAAAGCAAGGAATTCAAATTTATGGGCAAAAACACTGTGGCAGCACGTTGGATAATAAGACCTGGTCACCTTCATCTCGGTCCCACATCACATTCCAAAGGACAGCAGGCAGGGATGGGTGGAGACTGAGTCCTGGCTTTGGAATGGAGCTCCGAGGGCTTTCCCAGGAGGGCCCTGGCTTGGGAGAGGGCGGGCCACAGGAGCGCCCTGGGGGTCAAGCTGAAATGCTTGAGGAAACCGCCTGAGACTCTAGTCTCAGCTCTCAACCCTCTGCCGATCCCAAGACCGATTCTTTGGGTTTGGGGAAAGTGAATGCAAAGAGACTTGAAAGCTGAAGAGTCTGCAGTCCTTCACATGTAGAAGTGAGGGCTCCAGGACCAGCAAGGAACCACCCCCCTGCCCTTACCATCCTCTCCCTCCTCCTCTCCCCACTCCCTCCCATGCCAGGCCCCAACAGCATCACCTCCAACCTGCACAAAGACCTGCCTAAGGAAGGTTCACTCCCCTTCCATCTCACCTGGCTCTCACCCTCCCTAACACGGGACTCAGAAAGTCAGCACCTGGCCCTAGAGTCTCTGCTGGGCTTGAGGAGTAAGAGTAAGGAAAGACAAGAATATAAGACAAGAAAGATGGATCGACCCTCTCCCCAAGGAGCCAAAAACAAGATGTACGCTTGGCCATGGAAGGCAGGTGAGCAGCGCCCCCTGGAGTTGTTCAGCACAGAACACACACAGGCTTGAAGTCATAGGAGGGAGGCCAAATTCCTCCAAAATGGGGCTTGAGGTTCTCTCCACACAAAGTATCCAAAGCTCCAGCTAGTTATCAAACCTGCACACAAAGCCAGTAATGACCCTGGCACAAAGGTAGTACAAAGGAGGACCTAGGGAGCTCTGGGAGCCTTACCTGCCTCTTGAGGTTCTCGATCTGACTCTGCAGCCTCTGACTCGCCTGCTGCAGCTGAGAGATCTGGACTTTGGTTTCCTTCATGCTGTCTCCATGAAGCCGGGCGGACGCCTGAAGCTCCTGGTACTGAGGGGGACGGAGGTGACACCATTGGTTAAGAGGACCCTCACCTCCGACCTCAAGACCATGAGAAACACCATGTCCCCAGTTCTGTGCCTCCTCATGTCCTCACTTGGAATGCGAGTTAAACGCTGAAGCCAGGACACGGCAGGATGAGCTTGCAACAGTCCAGACTGGTCTCCCACGGTTTCCCTGCACTGCCCCCTTCCTGGAGAGGGGAAGTGGCCATGCCACCCAGCCCTGGAGCTCCGGGGAGGTTATCAGAACTGCCCCAAGGGGACCGAGTTGGACGACCCCTGTGGGGTGTGGGCAGGGGGACCCAGCCTTTTCCCGCCCAGTGCTGCCCCCCAGCTCCGGGACCTTGGTCTGGTACAGCATCTCCGCCTCTGCTTTGCTGCTCTGGGAGATCTCCTCGTACCGGGCGCGGACCTCCGCGATGATGTCGCTGAAGTCCAAGCCTCGGTTGTTGTCCATGGACAGCACCACGGACGTGTCACTGGCCTGGGTCTGGAGTTGGCCCAGCTCCTGCCGGGAAGACTGACTCAGTGTCTACCTGCCCCCCTCCCTTTCCCCCTGGAGCCCCAGGCAGGGGGGCAGGATGCCTGACTTCCTGCCCGTGAACTCCATCAGGGGGCAGCCCTCATTCCGCCGGGTGGTTGGGCATGCCCTGCTCCCTGCTGTCTCCTCATCTGAAAATGAGGGTTGTAGGAGGTGGTGTCTAATGCCCCTTGCAGCATGGACATGAAAGGTAAATGTCCTGCAAGCTCGAAATCACCTGGTTCCCATCACTCCTCTGACTGCTTATCACACCCCCTTGCTCTCCTCCTGCTCCGACCCCCATGGCCTCCTTACTTCCATAAAGATACCAGCACGCCACTGGGGGCCCTTCCCTCTGCCTGGAAGCTCTGGTCCCACCTGCTTGGGTAACTTCCTCACCTCCTTCCAATTTTTGCTCAAACTTTATCTTCTAAATAAGGCCACTCTGACCACCCTATTTGAAATTACCACCTGCCCTACCTCCCACCCACATTCCTAAGCCCCCTCTCCCTGTTTGCCATAGCATTTTTCCTGTTTGCCATAGCATTGGTCACCTTCTAACATATTATACAATTTACTTCTTTACTAGATCTATTGTTTACTGTCTGTTTCCCAACAGAAAGCAAGCGTCGTGATTTTTGTCTGGTTATTCCCTAGTGTATCTCCAGTACCCACCAATCCACACGGTACATTCTCGATGTTCGCTTGTCAAATGACTGAATGACTGGATCTAAGTCACCCTAACCAGGCGTCGCCTCCTGGCCACTCCCACTGTAGCCAGGGAGCCTGCTTGCCCTGTCCCCTCCCCTCACGCCCGCCGGCCCTCAGCAGACCGCCCTGCACTTGGCAGATCCTCACTTCTTCATAGAGTTGCCTCAAGAAGCAGATGTACTCTCGCAGAGACTCCAGCTTGCCTTCCAGCTCCATCTTGCTCAGGAAAACCCCATCCACATCCTGGGGGCAGGAAGACAGAAACCATGTACTCCCACTTCTGTTTGCGGGTCCCACTCTGGCTCAGGAGTTCTGCTCACACACTACTCAATAACTCACCCATGGCTATCCCCAGAGACCCATTCCTTCCTCCTCCAGCCCCCCTTGCTCTGCTCTCCCTTTTGCCTGACACTGGCACACACCACCTTCAGGAAGCCTTCCCTGATTACTCTCAACCAGTTCTGCATCTTCCACTCCCTCCCCACCCTCTCCCACAGTGACACCCAGAGCTCATCATGTGGTCCTTCTGTCAGATCTTGTTCTGGGGTCACTGTGTCTACATAGGAGTCCCATTTCCCTGGGGGCCCCCTGCAGGCGGTGTGGTATCATGTGCTGCATTAGGGTCTCCCACCTCCCACTGTCCCAGCCCAGAACTGGGCTTTGTGCATGGTGGGTGCTCAGGATCCCAGTGAAGCAGCTGACCCCCACCCTCACCTTTTTTAGGACCACAAAGTCATTCTCAGCCGTGGCATGCTTGTGGGCCTCCTCCTCATACCTGTCAAAATAAGTACAGAAGGACGCTGCCTGAGGTGGTGAGATCAGAGCCCATGCCCCTCCTCCGAGCACGACCTCCCTGAAAAGCCCCCCCTTGCCGCCATTAGACGCTCCCAAGCAGGACACATAACCAGCCCACTCCTCGGCCTTTCCCATCAGGAAGTCATTGTCACATCCTGGCTACGTCCATCTCCACTCCTTCAGCTCACGTCCACTTAACCACATGAGGCCACTTTCCTTCACATCTATAAGGCACATTCCAACACCTTTTCTCACTCGCTGCTCACAATCCCTGCTCAGAATCGGTGAAGCAGGCGTTTTGGCTTTTGTCAGAGAGAGTACATGGCTTGCCCAAGTCATCGATAATTAGGTGGCCCAAGCAGATCTAAAACCAGGTCTCCTGGGCTCTTTCCAGGACCCACTCCACCTCCCATGCCGCTGAGGCTGGCAAAGGTAAAAGGCCACACTGCTTCCCCTGGCTCGCAGTCACCAAACCCAAGCCTCCTGTTAGTCCACAGCTCTCTCCACGCCACCAGGTGACCTAGGTGGGGAACCCAGAAACACAGCCCAGCTGTGAATCATGCCACACGCCTGGGGATGGTCCCACTAAATGGATTCCCTTCCACCACAGGGACCAGAGAACATCTGAGTCACTTCAGCCCACAGCCTGCTCAACAGGAATTTATCGAGGAAAAACCTGCTGAGGCATTGTTTAAAGAAGCCCCTCCCAGCCCTGACCCGAAACATGGCCCTCAGAGCTGGGTCTGTTGGAACCGAGGCTCTCCAGACCTGGGCATCAGGGACTGTGGGGCCTCCTTACCTGCCACAGGTGGGGCACTCTGAGAATCAGAGAGAATGGGATGAAGAGGGGAGGCCAGTCCCATGTCTCTGGGAGCTCAGCACGTGGGAGGCCCTCCAACTGCCAGCCCCGATCCAAACCCTCCCAGACCCCACCCGGGGCCCATGGGGCACTAGGGTTTGCCTACTTGGCCTTATACTCCTCCTCCTGGTCCTGGCAGAACTTCAGCTCGGCATCCACAGCCCTTCGTTCGCTCTGGAGCTGCTCCAGTTGCCACCTGAGCTGGGCCAGGTAGCCCTCAAAGAAAGACTCCAGGTCCGGGGGGCTGTCACTCACCCCCTGCTGCTGCAGCAGCTCCCACTTGGTCTCCAGGACCTTGTTCTGCTGTTCCAGGAAGCGTACCTGCCGCCCAAGCAGAGGCTCCCTGAGGCTCCCGTGGGGCTCCCTGGCCACAGGCTCTGGCGAGGAAAGCCTCAGGGGCCCTCCAGTCAACCCACCTTTCCCCTACCTCCCAATCCAGCCTGGGCAGGGGCAGCCTCGGGCCCCCCCAGGAGACTCTGAGCACGTCAAAATGATGGGGATGGCTAACAGGGGAGGGTCTACTGCTGAACAGCTGTTCTCCGTTCCTGAGCCCCAACCATAGAACAGCGGGGCCTCAGCATAATCAGAGAGCCTGCAGTTAGACCACAGGAAGGACTTCTTTGCTGCAGAAGTGATGAGAAAAGTGGTAGCAGAGCAGACTTCCCCATTCCCAAATCCATGGAGAACAGTTCCTCCGAGGGAGGCCGAGAGAGGGGCTTAGCCAAGTGGACCCTCACCTTGTCAATGAAGGAAGCAAACTGGTTGTTGAGGGTTCTGATCTCTCGGGTCTCCTGAGTCCTCACCGCCTGGAACTGGGGGTCGATCTCAATCTTCAGTGGGGTCAGCAGACTATTGTTGATGGTCACTTCCCGGATGCCCCCCAGAGGGCACAGGGAAAGCCCGGGCCCACCACGGCCCTCCCCAAACTGCACCCATGGTCTTCCCCCTGATCCCCAAGCCCTCCCACGAGAGGGTCCTCTGCAGCCCCCGAAGGAACTAAAGCTCCTGCTGCTGAAGCTGCCCCTGCTGCCGCCGCCGCAGCCCCCCAGGTGAGCAGAACAGGCTGAGTGAGCACTGAAGCCCCTCCAGGCCTGGCATGACGAGGGAGACATGGTAGAGACGGAAGGTCACACGGCTGCAGACAGAGGATAATCGAGGTGTGTGAGTTCCTGCCCTGAGGCCCCAGCACGAGACTTTTATCCCCTCCCATGCCTGGGCTGGGCCTCGGGGAGCAAGATGCTCTGGGCCTGACTGTGTCTGTCACTGGCTCTAGCTGATCTATTCTGACACGCCTGGAGGATAGGGGCCCAACACGTGCGGAGCCCAAGGGAGAGGAGGCCCAGACCCTGCCCTCGGAGCTCCCAGGCCAGCAGGAGAGCTGGGCACGTCCCGAAGACAAGGAAGCAGCCAGAGACCTGGACTCCAGTGCTGGAGGTGGGGAGCGATGGCCCTGAGCCGTCACTGAGAGTCATTCAAGGAGGGCTTCCCAGAGAAGGAGATGGGGGGATGGGGAAGAAGAGAGGGGGTTCCGTGGAGCATCTGAGTGCCCTGGCCATGCTGGACAGAGAAGTGTGAAGCTTCTCAAGGGAGAATCTATCTACAGTAATTGGAGAAGGAAGGCACTTGGCAGCACTAGGAGAAGCTACGAGGTTAATAAAGGTGTTATTGTCATCGTAGGCTAAAAGACACTCCGGGATTTGGAAATGAAACAGAAAAACAGGGTGTCCGAGTCCCTTCTCTTGCTCAACCCAGCAATCATCCACAAGGCGCCACCCCACTCAAACCAGCCATCTCCATCCCGGATCTGGGCAAGTGGCGCATTTCCGAGCCCAGCCTACGCCCCTGCTCCTGCCCCGGACTCGCAGTGCCAGGCGCATCCGCTCGGGTCATGCACGGCCTGTGTGAGGTTACAGATCAGCGGCACCTAGGCTCTGAAGTAAAATATGTAGTTAGAAAAATACTCCCTTGGGGTGCTGGGAGCAGACACAGGAACTTCGGGACTCCCCCCAGGATAGACTCTGCCTCTCCCTCTGGTATTCCGTGAGCCCCCCACCCAGTACAGGCCCCTTCGGAGGAGGCATTCAGCCAGCACCACTGAAACCCCTCCACTGCTGGTAAGCAGGGTGGGGCGGCTCTGATTTTTAGAAATTTCTAAAATTCCTTCTTACATGGTGGGAGGGTTATTTCTCCCTGCCTCCCAGCCTGTTCTTAGAACCTGGTGGCCCCTAAAACTAGGAGACTGGGCCTTTGATAATGCAACTCAAAGCAAGAACAAACAGGGACTCAGCGTAATGAACACTCAAGAGACACGCTATGAGGAAGCTGGTCCTAGCAATGCACCCCCAGGCCAGACAACAGCGAGCAAGTCTCCCCTCCCTGCGGAGGATTGAAGCCTTTTCTTCCTTCTTCTAGCCCCCAGCTGGCACAACCCTGAATGAAGCTGAACGACAGATGGACTCACAGGGAAGAAGAGGTTGGGCCTTCTGTGGGGAGAACAAAAGAGATCAAGGGACTGAGGGGCCAGGGGAGGAAGAAGAGACAAAAGATCCAAACAGGAAATCCGAGTGCACCGAGGAGGGAGAAGCATCGTGGAGCAGCCCCAGTGTCTAGAAAGAAAATCTGGGAAATGGGTTGGATCTCACTGAGGACCCACCTCCAAACCCTACCCCTGGGGACCACTTTGCAGCAGCAAGGAAGGCCAGGTACCTTCCTTCCAAGGCCCCATGCATGTGTTTGAGAAACATCTCTGTGGACTGGACTCTACTACTCCTCCCCCCCCCACCCAGTATTAAGGGTGGAGGACAGAAATCACAAGTGGGATGGCACCAAATCCACCTCCCTGCAACTTCCTCATATTTGTAGTGTTGCTACAAGGTCATCTGTCCAATGCCCCCGTTTTACACTTAAGGCCTCTGAGGCCCCATGGGGGTAGGGCGGGGTGCAGAGACTGTGCACCCTTGGGTAACCTAAGAGATTGCACCAGATGACCTCTAAGACTGTGATCCGAGTGACTTACTCAAGGCCACCCACACAGCTGATTAGGCTGGAGCCAGGACCACCACCCAGCTCAGACCACGCCCCACGGAGCCGCCCACTAAACCTTTGGTTATAACTCGTCCACCACTCTATCCGGCTCAGGGTCTGACGTGCACCAGGCATCAACAGGTATTTGTTTTCAGAAATGAATTCTTATCCACGACAGTCACACCCAGGGAACTTCTTAAACCACCAGGTTCTCAAATGCTGCTGTAACATGTTTCTTTCTATTTAAAAATAAATAAGTCAGGGGCACCTGGCTGGCTCGGTCAGCAGAGCGGGCGACTCTTGATCTCGGGGTCGTGAGTTTGAGCCCCGTGCTGGCTGGAGAGCTTACTTATATACATACATACATACATAAAATGATTCTGTGACATTATAAATAAATGTGATGATTCTGTGGCCTTTTAAATAAATAAATAAATGAATCATAAATAAATAAATAATCATGTGGTGACCAAGAGAATGCTGAAACAGTTTGGGGATTTGAATGCTAGGCCCCCACTGGTGGACTGACTTGTCCCTGTGCACAGAGGTGCACAAAGGGATCTCAATTCGTGCAGAGGCTGAAGGGCCCCGGTGGCTCAAATCACAACGTCACATTAAACCCAGCAGGGTGAAGGCTCTGATGGGTTACGGCTGTCCTCAGTCTCCCCTGCTCCAGGTTAACCATCCTCAGCCATATGTCATGCTCGGCAGCCCCTGGCCACCTGGGCCCACCTTCGGGAAAGCGCCAGGCTGGCACGGCTTCTCGTAGCTCCCCTGCGGCCCCTTCCCTCCCTGCCTCACCCCTTCCCTCCCTGCCTCACCCTAAGTCACAGCTATCAGTCCCCAGCCTCTTTCGCTCAAGCCTATCCTGTCTGCACAGCCTATTTTTTGACCCAAATGCCATTTACTCACATTTATTCGTTATTTTTTCAACAAAATGTGATCGAGCACCCCGTGTGCCAGGGCCTGCACTGAGAGTTAAGAATTTAGCAAAGGGCAAAGCCCAGCCCTTGCACCAAGAGCGCTCAGAGTCTTATGGAGAAAGAGACACGGAACAGGTCATTGGACAATATTTCATTGCTATTACAACAAGGAGAGAAAAGTAGAGGCCTAACCTAGCTTATCCCCTAATTTATTCTCGAACGTGCCAGGAACACTCCCACCTCAGAGCCTTTGCGCTTGCTCTTCCCTCTTCCAGGAATGCTCCTCCCCAGCTACCCACGGGGCTAAAAGTCGCCTTAACCCAAAATTGCAACCCTGGGGCCATCCCTCCCGACACTTCTTGTCTCTTTCTCTGCTTTCCTTCTTTCACCAGCCACGGTCTAACAAGCACGTCCTTCACCTACTCATTTTGCTCGTCAGTCTCCCTGCGGAGAATGTGAGCCCCATGAGGGCAGACATTCGGTCCCTTTGCTCTCTTGTATATCCTCTGCACTTAGGTCAGTGCCTGGCAGACAGGAGGTTGGCAAGAAGTATCTTTTGAATGAATGAATCCCCATCCAGTTTCATCTCATTGGTTTCCTTCCATCTTTCCACCTCTGGAGGTCCCTGTGACTCCAAATTCTATTCTCTGAAGCATTAGTAAATCGCCATCCACCCACTCGAGGTGGGGAGCATGCATACATTTGAGAAACATGGACATGTGTGTGTGTGTGTGTGTGTGTATGTACTGAACTCCTACTGTGGGCTGAGCACTGAGCTAAATGATACAGGACATACAAGATGGATAAGGCCCCATCCCCACTCGAAGGAATATAGAGTCCCAGGGAGGATACACATATGAATACAGAATGGGGTGTGGCCTGAGAGGGACTGCCCGGGTCGCAAGTTTGCGTGTTGGTGTAATAGCCGGGGATTCCTCTTTTGGAGGAAATTTGACCCAGTGCCGTGGTCTTGGAGGAAAGCCAGGACAGACTCCTGTGGCCCGTCCCTGGAAACCCTCCCTCTGCAGATTTACATCTTCCCAGCCTAGGTCCTATGGTGCCCATGCTCAGCTCTTTGGAAATCTACCCAGTTGTACTTTTATCCAGACCCCATTTTTTTTAAATTCAGCATCCAACTCTTTTCATTGAAATAGAACTGACACACAATGTTACATTAGTTTCAGGTGTACGCATAGTGATTGGACAAGTCTTTACATTGTGCTGTGCTCCCCACAAGTGTAGCTGCCATCTGTCCCCATGCAACACTATGACCATACCATTGACCGTATTCCCTATGCTGTGCCTTTCATTCCTGGGACTCATTCATTCCGTAACTGGAAGCCTCTATCTCCCGTCTCCTGCATCCATTGTACCCTGACCCCATGTTCCCATCGTTCTGCAAGAACATCAGAAAATGTATCAAATGTCTCATTGAATCCCAGATAGACTCTGTCTGACCTACAAAACTACCAAGATAATATTGCCAGTGAATTATTTTACCCAACAATAAAGCAATCAACGGGGCCTGCATGCCAAGCCCCATTCTAAGAATTTTACATATATTAAGCATTTAATCCTAACAACTCTGTGAAATGGGTACTATTAATATCACCATCTTACAGAAAGGGGAACCGAGGTGCCGAGAGAACAAAGAATTTGCTCCAGGCCACGCGGCTGGTATGTTGCAGAGTCGGAACTCGAACACAGGTCATTGAG
The DNA here is from genome assembly GCF_004348235.1 of Phoca vitulina. Taxonomy (NCBI): domain Eukaryota; kingdom Metazoa; phylum Chordata; class Mammalia; order Carnivora; family Phocidae; genus Phoca; species Phoca vitulina. Next base: position 18,400,760 of record NW_022589726.1, on the reverse strand, counting down.
CGCTGGAGTCCCTGCCCTTCCATCACCACATTGTGCTCCTCTCAGAGACCTGGGAATATCAGTATTGAAGGACACCTTAACCACCTACAGCCCAGAGAAGTAGAACAACTTGCCCAAGGTCACATAGCAGATCCAAAAGTGAAATTCATTCCTCAAACTGCATCCATTATCAATATTAATGAAGCACTATCAGGTGCTAGACACCATGCCAGCCCATAATAAACAAAGGATAATAGAAGTCCCTGGGGCGCCTGGGTGGCTCAGTCGTTAAGCGTCTGCCTTCGGCCCAGGTCATGATCCCAGGGTCCTGGGATCGAGCCCCGCATCGGGCTCCCTGCTCCGCGGGAAGCCTGCTTCTCCCTCTCCCACTCCCCCTGCTTGTGTTCCCTCTCCTGCTGTCTCTCTCTGTCAAATAAATAAATAAAATCTTTAAAAAAAAGAAGAAGAAGAAGAAGTTCCTGCCCTAGTGGAACTTGCAATCTAGCGGGAAACCTATGTAAAAACCAGTAAGTGCAATAAAAGTGTTGAAGGTGCCACGTACACGGTACCGTGGGGGCCTGGGGATCTTCTAGAAGCAGCAGCAGGTGTTCTTATTCTTGGCACGCTCAGGAAGAAGGAAAATCATCTCATGGGGTCAGGGTGAGGCTATGCGGCCCACACTTGTTCTGTTTTCCTAGTTTTCACGGGGCATTGAAGGGCTTAGTTACTGTCTGTTGTTTGAGGGGAACCGGACACAAAAGTGTCCCTCACCTGTCTTCAACCAGCCTCCCCACCCCCACCACAGACAGCCCATGACTTTCCCTGCTCGAGTCATAGAACGTTCCCTCAGTTAGGCCTTCACAGCTAAGAAATACATGCCAAGGGCGCCTGGGTGGCTCAGTTGGTTAAGCGACTGCCTTCGGCTCAGGTCATGATCCTGGAGTCCCGGGATCGAGTCCCGCATCGGGCTCCCTGCTCGGCAGGGAGTCTGCTTCTCCCTCTGACCCTCTCATGCTCTATCTCATTCTCTCTCTCAAATAAATAAATAAAATCTTTAAAAAAAAAAAAAAAAAAGAAATACATGCCAAATTCTAACCCAGAGCATCCCGAACATCAGTCATTCGCCCATTCAATCCTCACCATTGTGTGGCATATCGTTGTCCCACGGATGTCATTACGTGCTTAATAGTTTTCTTTATTTTTTTAAAGATTTATTTATTTACTTGAGAGAGAGCAAGGGAGGGGATGGCGCTGAGCACAGAGCCCAACATGGGGCTGGATCTCATGATCCTGAGGTCATGACCCAGCTGAAATCAAGAGTCAGATGCTTAACCAACTGAGCTACCCAGGGGCCCCATTAATAGTTTTCTATAAATCAATTTACTTTTTTTTTATCCTGCCCCTAAGCAGTAATGTCCTTGAAACCATGGCTTTGGTGTGCTAATTCTAATTTTTCTAATTCATATTCAAATAAAACATGGCTGTTAAAATGTCAAACGTTCGTCCCTGGCTTACACAGCACCCTCTCAGAAACACGGGTCAACCTGACGCTGCTTCCTGCCCAAAGCCAGTGAGGGCAAGGAGGGAGCAGCACCCTTCCAATGTGGCCAATTTCTGTAACTACGTCTCTCTTGGCCTGTGGGGCAGGAAAGAAGAGGGAGGAGATGAAAGAGGCAGCCCCCTATGCTGCCCCAGGCCAAGCAGAGCGCACTCCAGTGTTCTCTGCCCGGGCACCCTCCTGCCCGCTGGGCTGCGACAGGTAGCCCCTGTCCTCCTCCTGCACCGGCAACGGAGGAAGGTGGCACCCAGCCAGAGAATGGGGAGAACGGGCTTACTGCCTCAAGAAAGGGGTGGGCCGAGCTGCTGCCTCCACAATGCCTCCAAGTCCAGGTAATGAGCCCCCAAAACCCACAGGGAGCACAATCCCAACACAGAGGCCTTGGAGAGCAGGGATTTGCAAAGCTTTGCCCGGGAGTTCCGAATTTAAATGTGTGTCTCCAAGGTCCGGGTTGAGAGAGGCTATATAGGACAATGCCAAACTCTAACTTCGGGATAATAACCCTTTTACGTGAAAAACAGTGATCATGTTTTACGAAGCACTTTTAAAACATCTACTGAGGACCCCCTGGTTGCCATCACTGTGCCCGTGCCCGGCCTTTGCGGATCCTTCATCCTCTCGTCGCAATCTGAGATGTGGGTATCATTGTCGCTCATGCTACAGGCACAGAAACAGAAGCAAGTGCCCGAGAGATGAGGCCGAGTGAGGCTGAGAACCGCGGTCTGCCCGGGAGCGCCGCGGCATCCCCTGAGACTCCTCGGTGCAGTACGAATGGTGCGTGTTTCCTCACTCAGCAGAGAACCAGAAGCCTGGAGGGGACTCACTGGGCTCGGGCTGGGCAGCCGTGCCCTGCCGCGGAACAACGGGCTCGCTGCGGGTTGCGAGAACACAGCTCCGCTTCGTAGCGTTGGCCACTTTCTGGGGTGTAAATACCCCCACCCCAGCTGATCTCAAGCTGCCAGGGCGCTGCCAGGGACTGCGGAGCTGGGGAGGCAGACACCGCGCGCCCCCCGGAGTCTGCACAGGCTGGTGCCAGCACGCCACCACCAGCTGGGGGGCGGGGGGAGCAGGTGGAGGCCTTTCCGTGGAAGGAGACCCTCCCATGTGGCAGCCAAGAACACATATCTGGGAGCAAACCAGTGGTGCCTGGGAGAGGGAAGTGGGGCTGGGCTGAGGGAAGAGGGAAGTGTTCAGACCAGAAACCCCGAGCTGAGAGTCCAGACTTGCTCAGCCAGGGCCCAGCCCGCAGCACGGCCGGCCACTCTGACCCAATCAGGTTCAGCCAGTTGGGTGCCCTGTTGTTATAGCAACTGCTCCTGACGTGGCAAATATTTGTGAGATGAGTTGCTAAGGACAGCCTCCCAACACCCCAGAGGGCGAAAGGCCCATGGGGCAATTTCTAGGGGAAAGTTCCCAGGATTCCTACAATGCTGGGAAAGTAAGTAAGGCCCCACAGGAGCTCCTGGACTGGGAGGTGGGGTAGGGGGGTCACCTGGATGAGCTCCCTGACCTTCATCCCCCCTCACCAGCATCCCTCGTTGGGCCATCTGAAGAGCTGTGCCCGGGGCCTGGGGTCTGGGAGTGGGGGTTGACTCTTCTGCCCCCATCCCCAAGGAACTTCAGTCTATTCTGTTACAACCAGCAGCAAGTTGTGAAATCAACTGAATGGGTTTCTTTTTTTTTTTTAATATTTTATTTATTTATTTATTTATTTGAGAGACAGAGTGAGTGAGTGAGCGAGAGAGAAAGAGCACAAGCTGGAGAAGGGGCAGAGGGAGAGGGAGAAGCAGACTCCCCCCTGAGCAGGGAGCCACACGCGGGGCTCGAAACCCAGACTCCCGGATCATAACCTGAGCCGAAGGCAGCCGTTTACCCAACTGAGCCACCCAGGTGCCCTGGCTGAATGGGTTTCAACTAGCGTTATCAGCTCCTCACAGGGAGTAAAGCTACCTCCCACTGCACCACGAAATTCTGTTCCATATGTGTGTGCATATATGATAGAAAATGAATTTCTGGGGCACCCAGATGGCTCGGTTGATGGAACATGCGATTCTTGATCTTGGGGTTGTAAGTTCGAGCCCCACATTGGGTGCAGAGATTACTTAAAAATCAAATCTTTAAAAAAAAATGAATTTCTTCCTAGGGATCATTGTCCAAAAAAGTTTAAGAAACCCTCTGATAGAAGAAGTGGTCCCACCCCCAAACACACACAAACCCAAGAAATAAGACCAGAACCAGGAGCAGCGTTAGCTGTCAGGACTGGGGGATGGGAAAATAGAGCTTTCCTCTGGGAAGCTCTTCCAGAAGAGAGAGAGAATGAAAGCAGGTTTGAGAAGGGGGAAAGCAGAGGGTAGGGAGCTCTCCCAATCTATCCTAAGGGTTAGGAAATTCTCCTAATACCTAATCTAATCCCTAAACCCACAGATGCATGCTCTGCCCTGTAGCTCCCGAAAGGAAAGAACCATGGCCCCCTCCTCCATGGAACCACTGAGTCATGACAGTGACGAGGACAGGAACCCCTGGTTGGATCCAGGAGGGATAAGGTTGGCGGAGCTGGGGAGAGCAGACAGCAGCATGCTGAGTGCAGACGGGGCTGGAGGGCCTGATGGCCGGCCTGCCGTGAGCTACACAGAGCGGCTCAGACTGTGTGCCTGCCCTTGGGGACTGTAGACTCTATCAAGACCACAATAATGCACAACTGGAGAGTGACCCAACAGCAAAAAGACCCTACACGACACCTGCCAGTTGGTGCAGAATGTCAGAGCAGAGAGACCTAAGAGGTCATCTTGTTCAACACCCTTGTTTAATAGCACAAGAGATAGGCCCAGGGAGGGAATGCAACCTATCCAGGGCAACATAACAAGGATAGGACTAGAACCCACTAAGCCAGGACTCATTTCATCCTGCATTATAGAGAGCCATGAGACTTGGATGGAGACCCATGGAAGAGGACCCCAAAAACCCACCCACCCGCCCGCTCCCACCATCCCAGCAAGCTCCTGAAGGCTATCATGCGTCCATAACATGTACTGGGCACTTCTCAGCACCAAGCACTGTGCTAGGTGCTTCAGATCCAACAAACAATCCCCTCCAGCTAAGAATGGAGAGTTCCTGCTGCCCTCCAGGAAAAGAGACGGGCTCTGTGACCTCCCTGACCTGCCCAAACACTTACTACTCTCCGAAGTTCTTGGGTCTCACCTCACTCCTTCCTGCTGCAACATCAGCCCAGTGTCTCTTGGCCTCCGAGGCACCTGCTTGCTCACCTAGCCTGGCAGGTGGGGAGGGTGCCTGTGTTACCCCGGGCCTCTCCTGGCTCCCGAGGTAGCCCTTCCATTATTTCAAAAGTGGCATAAAAGCCCCCAAGAGCTGTGTCAGCAGAAGCTTGTGGGCAGGGAGGGGGCAGGGAGAGCAGAAGACCAGCAGGAAGATGTTGGGTGGGGAAGTAGAGGGGCAAGAAAATGCAGATCCCACTGCCTGGCTTCTTAAAGTCTAGGCTGATGATTTAAAGATGCAGAGGAAGAAGATTCTAAGGCTTGTGGCACTTCCTTTTCTTTATACAAATAATACAAATTCATTGCTGAAAATTTTAAAACAACAGATAGTAAAATAAAATTAGGAACAATAAAACTCTTCCAAAAACTACAACCTAGAAGCAGTCACTATCAACAGGTTGGTGCAAAACTTTCCAGACTTTTCCACATGTAAATATCTTTCATTATCCATTCAACCCGTATTTATTGGACCAGGTGTTGTTCTTTTTTTTTTTTTTCTTTTGATCAGGTGTTGTTCTAGCACTAGGTATAAAGTAGCCGTGAAATAGATAAAAATCCATGCCCTTATGGAGTTTGCATTTTATAATTATATATATATGCATACGTGTATATTCATGTTTCTAGTATAGTGCTATATACTATTCTAGCGTGAGCACCACTTATGCGTATAAATCTGTATTTCCCAGAAGTGGGATCAGATTATACATATGGATTTATAGCCAGTTTCACCCTGTCAGTATCCATAAGTGTAGATCGGATTATTGTAAACGGTTCAGCGTATTCCCTTGCATGGCTTCTCAGGGCTTTTCACCAAGCCCACTGTCTGATTTCTCTCCCAGAGGACATGTCTGAACACACACACACACGTACACAAACATGCATGCACACACTGTGGACGGGGCAGTCTAATCCAGTCCTGGTCCCAGACATCTTTCCAGGATTTTCCAGGGCACAGACCCATTCCTGGCAGTCCCTTCCAAGCAGGAGCACGAGTCTGGCTTCTCGTGCTCTTGACCCCCCCTACAGGCAGCCAGGGTTCTCGCGACCGGAACAGGGCGTGGGAGCCAGGCGGGAGCCAGCCCCACGGGAATTCCTGAAACAGGAGTGGGGGGTGATCAGGACCTCCCCGAAGTACCTTCCCTAGCACCACTTCCCTGCTGCCTGATGGGGTTATAAGGCGAGAGCCCCCAAACAGGCCCCCAGATGGGAACATAAGCCACCAGTGATTCCTGGGCATTTTTTCTGGATGTTGTGAAGTCCCCGTTGGCCCTGGGCTAAGCTGGGAAAATCCATGTACATGGACTCTCTGAAAGCTAGCTCTTGGGGTCCTAGGGGTGCCCTGGGTAGAGCAGAAGAGAGAGGCTGAGGATCTGGGAGAGAGGACCTACAGGTGGTGGTTAAGAGCGTGAGTCAGACTGCCCGGGTTCAGATTGTGTCTCCACTACTGACTAGCTCTGTGGCCTCAGGGAAGGGACCTAACCTCTCTGTGCCTCCACGTTCACGACTATAATAAGGGAATAATAATTCCTATTTCATAGGGTTGTTGTGTATGTCCAACAAGATATACACGTAGAGCCCAGAACAGCACTTAGCACAGGGGAGTGTGTACCTACTATTAGCTCTTATTATTACTATCTTCTCGGTCCCCACTTGCCGGCCAGGCCTGGCCTACTAAAGGTTGACTTTCCTGGGACTACTCCTGCCCTCACTGTCATCTGAGTGAGTGGGGCAAGAGACAGAGAGAGTAGGGCCATGTGTGTGGGTACATGTGGGGAGTGTATTGTGGGGAGCTTCTAACTGAATGTAGGGGCATGAGGGGGAATGTGCAGAGGTCAGATGACCACGTAGGAGTGTAGATGTGTGTGCAAAGTCAAGTGTAGGGGCCGTGGAAGCGCAGTTCATATATGCATGTGTAAGCTAGTTACGCACGTATAAGGGTGGGCGTGCCGATGCGGAGCTCTGTGAGCGTGGATCGTAGAAGACACGCGTGCACATCAGTGTGTAAGGGGCCGGGGGGGGGGGGGGACAAGGTGTGAGTGTGTACCGGGTTGTATGTTGTGAATGTGTAAGGATATGTGTGTGCAAGAAGGTTGTGTGTGGATGTCCATGCTCCCCAGCCCGACCCCAGCACACGTCTCTCTGGGAGGGGGCTACCAGAGACAAAAATTCCCCAGGCTGAGGTGACAGTGCCCCTGACCTGATGGAAGAACAGTCCGGATGTTTTTCTCTCTTCAAAGCTTTTGAGTTTCCTAGAGAAAAGCTGCTGGCTCAGCAGAGCCCAGCCTTAAACCCGCCCCACTGATCGAAACTCTGGAAGGAAACCAGCGTCAGCTATCCCCACCCGGCACCCCCACCCCTGCCCGGGAATGCTCCTGGCGGGGGGGATGCTCTTGGTGGTGCAGGACCCACACCTTGCCCCCACCTCCCTCTGCTCCGCCCGTACCCTCTCCCTGCTCTCCCTGCTCTCCCTGGCCCCTCTGAGGGTGCCTGGGGCAGCTGCCAGCCAGTAACAGAAAGCTTAAGCCCCTCTCCGTGCTGTGAGAGCACTTTGCTTCCCCGCCCCGGCAGGCCTTACCCAGGGGCAGCCAGCGACTCCCTGCCAGAAGGGAACTGGGGGCTGGAGTGGGGGGGCCAACCCCCTCCCAGGAGGCAGGCACCGCACCCCACCCTGTGTCTCCTAAGAAGGCAAAACCACAATAGAGGACTGGGTGGGGAGGATATCTCAGAAAAAAGGGCCACTTGGATGCAGAGGCTGGATGTCAAGAGGGGTCCTTCCTTTCATTTAGGGGTTCCAGAGAAGACCACTCTTCCAGGAAGTTGTCTCAGTTGTTAATAGCATTATATGTATTAACAATAATCATCACTCAATGCACAAGCACTACATGCCAGGTGCTTTACATATGGCACGTCTAATTAACCCCATTTTATAGATGGGAAAACTGAGGTTCGGTCAGGTTAACTTGTCCTAGATCACACAACCAGTGGTGACAGAGTCAGGATTTGAACCCAGGTCTGTCTGTAAAGTCTGGACCCTTTCTTAGGTCTATGCCTGCATCTTCCTGTCTGTTCTCAGCCAGAATGGGCACCTCTGTTCTTCCTCTTCCAAAGAAAGACAGAAACATGCTCAGACTGGACGGAACAACTAGGGGGAATGGTGGGCTGGGCTGTTGGCAAAGACTTCCAGAGGATGGGAGCATGGAGGAAACTCAAGAAGCCAGGGGGAGAGATTGTCGAGTGGAGGAAAGAAGGGATGGAAAGGGGGACTCTGGCCTCTGTGACACCTAGCTGGGGAGGGCGGGTGCATGGCTGCATGCAGGGTGGCACAGAGTGGGAACAGAGATGGTAAAAATTGGGGCCTGGTACCGAGCCCCCAAAGTACCTGTCTCCCTGCACCATCGTCACTACCCCCAAGGAGGCCTGGGCCATCTGCTTCTTGACCTCTGCTGGGCCAGGGGTCTCAGACCCCAAGGAGCCCGGGCGCTGAGCCACTGAGCACCTTCAAACTCTGGAATGTGCCAGGGCTTCCTTCCTCTAGCTACCTCATTCCCAGCAACAGGGAGGAGCCCCTGAACCCCTGGACTTGTGGGGAAGAGAAACTCAGTGGGGCTCCAGAGGGGCAGGCCGGGTGGAGGGGTTGCCTGGCAAAGATTCGGGAGAGAGGAGATCCACAGGGGCCAAAGAGGAAGTGGGAGGAGGAGGGACAGCAAGGCAGGGTGAATAGGGGAGAGCGTGGGGGGAGGAATGGGGATTAGGGGTGCCAAAGGAGCCTGGCACAGGTTCCTCGCTGAGGCGGGGTGAGGTGTGCGGGGAGGGAGGTCGGGCACACCTCACCTGGCCTCACCCCAGCCGCCTCCCAGCTTCCCCAGGGAGAAAGCGTGTGGGAAACCCAGGGAGGCAGAGCATCAGGTCCCCTCGGCCCTCTCTCTGGGACTCTACTCCAGGAAAGCGACCTGTGCCACCTCAAGCTCCCCAGGCCTCATGAAGCCCTTTTGCAAGAGGGAAGTAGAGAAACTGTATCAAAATCCCCTTTGACAGTTCCTTAGAAAGCCTGGCCCCACCAGGGTAAGGGGCTAGTGCTGCCACAAGGGTGCCTGAAGTCAGACCACCGATGATGGGGAAAGGTCAGGGTCAAGGAGCAGAGGGACAGGGTCTGGGCTACCTGGATCGGGCAGGGAGGGGCCGCCGCACAGAGGCAGGGGAATGCTCAGATGACTTCTTCAGAGTCCTCTCCCAGGCTTGACTCCCAGGAGTCTTTGCGCAGCAAACTGCAGGCCAGAGCCCCCCTTCTCAGGGACCTCCCAGGAGGACCCAGCTCTCCAGAGGGTGGGGGTGGGATCCCGTCACATTCTTTTCAAGCCGGTCTGGTAGCTGGTGATTTGTGAGGAAAAAGGGAGAGACTAGGAAACAATATTCCAACCCCACAGGGACCATGTGTAAATGAGGATGATGGTCCCTGCCAGTGGGTAATGTGACAATTAAGTGCAGTATCTGAAGCACTTAGCACCTGCGTGCCTGGCACAGGGAGTTCTTGGAGGTGCAAACAGCAAAGATGGGATCCTAACACCCACAGATGGGTCGAAAGCAAGCCAGCAACTTCTCTCCACACCCCTGAGATACAAAAGAGGGGCCTGGGCCCAAACACCCTCTGGTTCAGGCCGGGCCGTGCTAGCCAGGCTCATTTGCATTTCATTTGCATGTATTTTGTCTAGCCATCGACACTTGTCACTCCAGTAGCTTCAGAGCCTCTGGGCCCCATATTGCTCTGGTCCTTCCTCTGGCCCCTTCTAGACTCCTGAGGCCTGGAGGACCCTAGAGGGACAAGAGAGCCCTGTCGGTGGCAGGGGGCTGAGATAGGACCCCGCTTCTCCAGAGGGCCCGTTCGCTGACCTCCGACAGGAAGCCTGGCTTAGGGCGCCCCCTGCAGGGCGTTCCCAGAATAGAGGGGGAGGAAGACAGCGAGTGTCCGCTCCTCCCCTCCCGGCTCCACGCCGGGCGCAGCCGCCCAGCCTCTCTGCCTCCCCCGCGCCCTACTGCTCCGCGGCCCCGTGGAGTCTGAGGGTCGTCCCCCTACCAGACCCTCATAGAATCTGGAAACTCACATCCAGCCCCCAATTAGCCAAGACCAAGGGCTCCACGGGGGTTGTAGCAAGCACCAAGGCAGAAGGATCTGGGAGTTGTGGCCGCTGTCGGCAACACCGGTCCCCTCCAGATACCACTGGATTTGCACCGGTGCCCAACTCGGCACCACACCCCCATCCCGCAGCCTGGCCACGAAAGGGATCGTGGTTTTACTGTTGGAAGAATTTAGGGAACATAGAGACTTGTGAAGAAGTGGGGAGAACCTCACACAGCCTGCAGGAAAGGCAGACCCGCCAAGGTCTCTCCGGCAGAGGTCTCAGCCCACGGGGGATGAAGTCACCGGGGAGGGGCCACAGCTGGGTGGACTGAGGTCGACTCCCCCCCTCCCTCCCCCGCAGTGGGGGTGTTTCGGGGCCTCTGGGAGATCCCTTCCCGCCCAGGTCAGTTCTGCCGGTTCAGTTCAGCTGGGAGTGGAACCTCGGAGAAATGCAGTGACTGCAACATTTGACTCTCAAAAAAAAATGTCAAAAATGCTCTGAGCCTCAGTTTGCTTGTTGACATCTACATCTACTCACAACCCAGGCTTTCGCCGCTGGGCTCCGCCGCTGGGCTCCCTCTGCCCACCACCCCTGCCTTGGCTGGGCGTGTGAATGGGGGCAGAAGAGAGGGCAGGGCAGAAGGGTGTGTGTGTGAACAAGTGAAGTCATTCTCTCTGGGTGGCTCCTTTTAATTAGCACCCTGAAAAACTCCCAGCCAGCAAAACAGGGTCTTGCCAACTGAGAGCCCCACCCTTCTGGTTCATCCAGGCCCTGGGGGCAGAAGGCAGGAAATCTGAGCGCAGGAAAGGAAGGGGTCTGTTGAACACCTGGGTGTTTGAGAGGCTTTCTCAGTCCTCTGAGGACCCATCAGCAGAGCAGGGCCACCCTCAAGGGCCAGCTGGCCTCTGAGAACCTTGGCTTGGCCTTTCCTGGAGCAGGAGAGTGGAGGTTGGCAAGATGTTCGTGGAGCTGTCATCTCTTTGCCCCCAGCTCCCCCAGGGAGACCAAACCCTGAAAATGGCCAGTGTCCCCGCCCTGAAGGTTACACTGTAGGGAATTACACCCAGGTCCAGGCCTGGGCAAGACATTCAGGCCTTTCTTTGGCCATTTTAGTCATGCCAAACATTTGAAGCAAAGGGTTACCTGGTCGCTCATAGCCGACCCCCCAAATCCAGCACGTTTACTCCTTGAAGTGGATAAAACAAGCCTCATCCATCTTCCCTCCCCCAGCCCCATGGTCTGGAGACCACTGCCCTGGACGTGTCCATGTCCCTCCTCTCCCTCAAAACCCTCCTCCAGGTAACTGCTTGATAAACCTCCCAGAGGCTGTGAGAGCCCTCTAGTCTGGTGTGCGTGCTCAAGCCCGGTCTGCGGCCTGCCTCTGCTCCCTGGATCGGACGCCCTCCTCCGCCAGCAGCCTGGAGCTCCAGAGCACAGGGCCTGAGTCCCCTTGTTGCTCTAGTCTCCAGCCCCAGCTCCTAGGACCGGGGGGCCATGGGAGGGTGTCAGACCTGCTCCCTGTGAAAATGGACACGAGGGGCAGGGGAGATGGGAGCACTGAGAAATGTGACTCTCTTCCGGACGAGGAGGAAAGAGCCCAGAGTCCGATCCCACTGCTGCTTCTTACAGAATCACTGTGCCAACTCAGACATGGGACCCTCCATCTCTGGTTCTGACTTTATGTAACTTTGGGGGTTCCTTCCAGCTCCGACAGCCTATGGTACTGGAATTATCCAGTACCCCAATGTGTGAATGAGGACAGAGGGCAATGGCAAAGCACTAAGTGGAAAACCAGGCTGGTGTGACCATGGCTCCACAGAAAAGGACTCGCACTCCCAAGCTGGGGGCAGGGATTCCTTCTAGCTTTTCCTGAGACTAAAGACCTATCTTTCCAATGTCCCCGTCCCTGGGGAGGGTTTAGGGTCAGGCAAGAGCTGGGGATGGGGAGCACAAGGCAAAGTAGAGGATGGCTCAGTTGTGCCCGTGAGTAAGTTCTAGAAAGCTGCTGCACAGCCCTCGGCCTATAGTTGGCAACACTATACGGGACGTGTACAGTTGAAGAAGGTAGATCTCGTGGTAAGAGTGCTTACCACCAGAAAAATAAAATAAAAAGTAGAGAGAAGCTATCTGAATCCTGTCCAGAGCCCAGGGGGATCTGAGCCCAGAGGGGCATCCCAAGCTGCAGGTGGTCCCCCACTGGCTGCTTCCAGGGCCCAGCAACCAAATCCACACAACTACTACCTTCCAGAATCCACCAGGCCAGAGAAGTGGCGGGGACAGCGCCAGCCCTGGGGACCCCCAAGCCCTCCCCAGGAAGCCAGGCCATTGTGCCCGACCACCAACCACACAGAGCCCAAATCCTTGGGGGCCCCACCCTGGGACTCTGGCTGTTCGGAAAAGTGGGGTTTTGATTTCAGAGGACAGTGGAGAAAGGATGGGGTGTCTGCTCTAGGGGGACAGAGAGGGGCGTGTTGGAAGACTGAAAGCGTCCCATCCCTGGGGCTGAGTGGGAGCTGGAGCAGAGCGGGCACCGCCCGACGCGGAGGCCTCCGCCCCCCACCCAGCTGGGCCGGCTGTTCCCATCACACCCAGAGCAGTAAAACTTGCTTTTATGGTTGTTGTGGGGGTTGCTGTTTTCCTTGGGGGTGCTGTTTGTGTCTGTGTATCTATGTGCAAACACACCTGGTCCTCATATGTGTACGGCTGTCTGAGGTTTGGTGTGTCTGTGTGCCTTGGTGTGTCCCCGAGTGTGTTTGTGTGGATATATCCACGTGGGTCTGGGTGATCATCATAGCTGCCATCGATGGAATTATTACAACGTGCCAGGCACTTTCCAGCTGTTATCGCCTTTAATTCTCCCAACAACCCTTAAGGAAGTTATTCTAGCTATCTCTATTTTACAGATAGGGAAACAGAGAGATACGATAACCAGCCCAGAATCAGATAACTAGTAAGGGATGGAGCTGGGATGCTTGCCTCTCACACTGAAAATGTCTGTCTGTCTGTGTGTGTGTGTGTGTGTGTGTGTTCTCATATATATGTGAAAATCTGGGTATAACATCTGCATGCCTGTCTGTGTGTGTCCCTGAGTCTGCACGGTCTCGTACCTCCCTGTTCAGGTGAGTCCGCCCGTCTGCATGGGTGTCAGTGTCAAGACCCAGGCCCCGGCCAGGCCAGGCTCAGTAGCTGGGGCCACCAGAGCCTTAGGAACAATGAGCCTCCCAAGAACAGTGCCTGTGGTTTCTGAATACGGAGGTGTGCCTGACCGAGGACCAGGAACTTGGCCATAGAGACTGTTACAGGGCATTCGGTGCGCAGCCAGCGCAGGCCCTTAGCCTGGGAAATGAGGGCAGTCTGCCCCCTTCCCAGAGAGGCTGAGTGCCCTGCACAGACAACCTGGGAAGGACTCAGAAGACAGCAAGAAGGGGGCAGTGCCCACTGTCACCTGCGGGGCCACCCCTGCCCCTAACCAGCCAATGGGACAGCAAGGGGACCCCTGGGAGAGGAGCTGACTCTGGCTGGGAGCTCTCTCCCCTGAGAGCCCGGTGCTCCCTCTCCTACAGCCTCTGTCCGGAAGCACTGACCGCGGGATCTGGCTGGGTGCCCGGTCAGGGGTCCGTTCAGCTGCAAAGGGCCCTGGGAACTGGGAAGCCGGCGACCCGCGGCGGGGGCGGGACCAGAGCGACAGGCCCGGTGGCAGCCACCGATTGGATGGGCCCCAGCGCTCCCACGGTGGCCCGCGGGCCCAGGGCGGCTCCGGCTGGGCCCCTCTCGGTGACTCACCCTCCCCCTACCACCACCCCTGGAGCTGGACGAATGCCCAGTCGCTTACAGCCAAGACCCGCCCGCTAAGCTGGAACAGCCTGACTCAGCAGGGAGAGTTGGGCGGGCTGGGGGGGGATGGGGAGGGAGTAGGAGGGGCGCGGGCGGGTGGCAGGGGGCTCTCTAGGGGGCACGGTCTGGTGTCCGTTTTTCTGGGGGATCCAAGTGTCTGTCCTTGGGGTGGTGGGGACACCTCTGAAATGGGAAGCTGTGCCTATCCTTCTGGAAGTGTCTCTGTGTCTCCCTCTCCTGGATCTTTGCGGGTCCAGCTGATGCACTCTGGTCATCTTTTGGAGTCTGTATGTTGGTCCATTTGGGGTGTCATTCCGTGACCACCATTTCAAGATCATTTCTGCACTGCCCCTCCCATGCCCTCCAAACACATCCTGGACGCCACCTCCACGCCTCTGGGTCAGAGGCCCAGACCACTGCGTCAGGGGTTACATTTGGAGAGTTCTCAGGCTCAGGCTCTGCCCATCTCCACACCGCAGGGCCCCTGAAGGTCAGAGACCAGCTGCTGCCCTGCACATCAGACTCAAGGCACCGCTCCAGCCCCTGGGCCCTACATGCAAGATCTCACAATGATTTTAAAGCCATCCTTTAAACAGAAAAGGACCCATGTCCAAAGACCACTGGGTGCCAAGCCCTACGCTAGGAGCTTTATGTTCACCTCCTCCATTGCTTCTCCTAGCAACTCCAAAAATCAGCAGAGGAGAAACGGAGGCATAGGGGGTCACACATGTATAGTTTGTCAGAGTCTGAATTTGACCCCAGGTCTGTCTGGCTTCAAAACATATGCTCTTGCCCCTGGCCAGGGCTGCTCCCCCAACCGCCCAGCTGGTGGCAGCCTCCCCTTGGCCCGTTGGTACCAGAGCAAACTTGGGGAAAACCACTGACTCCACAGAAAGGCCCAGTTCTCAACTTCACCCAGGATTTCCTGTCCCAGGGGAGGATCCTTGATGGCTGTGGGAAGGAGTGGGGTGGGGACCAGGGAGGGGAACAGAAAGAAGCTGAGTGTCAGGACATGTGGGCTTTGGAGGAGGTAACAGAATGTATGTGCCAGGTCCCCAGCAGGGAGACGGCTGAAGAGGAAGACCGTCAGCTGGATCCATACACTTCATGGGACCCACACGCATGCACAGGGCCGGCAGAACCCCACGCACACTCATGCACATACGTCATGCTTCGCGGGGATCGTGGCACCTAGACACACAGGTGTATGCATCACGGCATACCTGCATATTTCACACGCTGCACACATGCTATTTAGGGGAATTGCTACAAACAAGTATATAAAGAATCAGCGGCGTGGTTACACACACTGGTAAATAGTTTGCAGGTCATCGCGCACACACATTGTTCCAAACCCTCACCAAGGGGGCGATGGGGGAGCGTGAAGGGCATGTGGATCTGGTGTGGAAACAAATTGGTTCCAGGGCCTGGCCAAACCCCAACCCAGGAAGCCCAGAGCCCTCCACTCCCCACACCCCCTCCCACCCCCGGATAGGCCACTGCCAACCTCGGCCCCCTCTGCCCTCGGCGCCTAGAACCGGAACGAATCACATACACACACAGACACACGGGCGCACACACACAGGCCTCGGAGAAAGCTCGCACCGACCCACACAGATGTCTTCCACAAACATGACACACACACAAGCTACGTAGGCCTTGGCCGCAAGGGCGCACACACGCCCAAGCGAGACCCTCACACAAACATGCCCGGGGGCCGGTCACACACACGCCCCCAGCACCACGGCCCTCACACAGACCCGCCGATACGTGCCGGCACCAAGAGGAAACTACAAAGACACACGCAAATCAGACACACATACAACAACCGAGTGCGTGTGTGCACACACACCACCCCCATCACAGAAGGAATCCCCCAGAAGAGACCACTGCCCCCCCCACCTTCTGTCTTGGCAAAACAAGGCCCTGCTTGCCCCATTAGCCCTATGCTCTCCCTGGCCCGAGACAGACCCTGCCCGGCCTGCCCCGGCCTGCTCGGGTGGGGCCCCGCCCGCTGCCAGCTCAGCACAGGGCAGGGTCCCCGCGCTCCCGGCGGCCGCTCCGGCACGTCGCTGGCCCTGCCCCCTCCTGCTGGGCCTGCCACCTCAGCATCTGGGCCCCGGCCGGCCTCCACCTCGCCCATTTCTGCAGGCAGTAGGCGGGGCGCCTGATGCCCCGAGCTGGGGGCGAAGAGGAGGGACAAGATCCTAGGGGGGAGGCATAGCCGCCTGGTCCTTTCTCCTTCTTCAGACTGACCCCTCCTCACCAATCCTGGATCCCCCCAGTAACCGGTAACCTCCTGATTGCAGTGAGCAAACACCCCCAGAGCTACAAGTCTGTCACACTGTCCCCTAACCCACGGACGTCTGTCCAGCACACACACAACCAGCACTCTTTCTCACGGCCCCATGCACGCAGCCTTGCACGCACGACCACTCGGTCATCTACCCCCCCAGCACGTCACACCCCGTGCCCCCGCACTGCCAGTCACACGGAGCCCCATGACAGACACACGGCGTCATGCGGCCTTCATGACATCTACGCAGCCGAAGGAAACCGTGCCCCGCACGTGGCCGGTCACTCAGACTTGCCCAGACTCCCTGGGGGCTGGTAATTGTCCCACTCAGCCATGCCAGGGGTGCCCTGAGAGTGCTGGTTCTCGGGGTGCAGGTCTCTGCACACACACACACAGCCCTGGTGTCCCCAATTCCAAGACATCAGGGTGGGCTTCATTTTCTCCCTGCTCTGTTCCTATTCTGCAGCTATGATCAGCCCGGCCAGGGGGCTGGGAGATGTCCCCCCAGAAGCCACGCCCTCGCACAGCGCCCCCCCCCCCAGACATGAGGAAGAAAAGCAAAATTGGCCAGTGGCTGATTTGCACACAGGACCATAGGCAGCTTCTGGCAGCTGAGGTGGACAGGGAAGAGTAGGCCGTGGGCCTGCTGCCCAAGGAGGGGGCCCTGCGCGGGCCTGGCAGGTGGGGTGCTAGAGGAGGAGAGACAACGACAAAATGGTGGCAGAGGCACCAGGGAGAGGGCCGGGGTCCAAAAAGCAGTAAAACTCCTCGGTCCACACTGGGGAGGCCCAGACCCTGCAGGGGCAATAGGCGGAGGTCTGAAGGCCCCAGACTCGCTCCTCTCCTGCCCCTCTCCTCCTCCCTCTCTGGACTTGAGAGTCCAGCAACGGGCACTTAAAAAGCTCCCACTGGGAGCTTCCGGGGCTGACCCTGCTCCTTCTTGATCAGGGCGCTGGTACCTTGCCGTGTTCAGTTTGTGGAAGCTCATCAAGCTGTAGACTTAGGACTTGAGTACTTCTGCACGTATGGTACACTTCAATGAAAATACTGTTTGAAAATAAATCCCCCGCTGTGTACAGAGCGCTGTCTTTCCGGGTTGACCCGGTCTGTCATGCCCGTCGCCTCCTGTGCCCATACAACTGCCCCCATGACTCAGTCCTTATAGCGGCTGCCTGGGGTCCTCTGTACGAGTGCGCACCACAGACGTGCGGGCTCACACGCGCACACGCACGCATGCACACACACACACCCCTGCCCCCCCTCCCCGTTTTCCTCTGTGCCGGCGAGGCTGCACCCTGCAGGGCGAGGGATGTGGGCAGGCCTCCCTTCCACCTAAAGAACAGATACTTCCCACCACTTGCTCTGTGCCAGGCCCGGGGATACACGATGCATTCCAGGCAGACCCGGCCCTCACCAACGTCATCGTCTGTTGGGGAAGCTGCGACCCAGGGGAAAGGGCCCTGCAGTAGAGTACAGGGCAGTGGGGGAGCCCAGCTTCGGAGGGGCCGGGGACGACTGACCGGTGGGCCAGATAGGAGACACACACTGCGGGCAAGGGGAGAGCATACACTAAGACTGGGAGGTGCCAGGGGGCTTCCTCCGGGAACCTGCAAGGAGCTCAGCGGTGGAACGAGGGGGATGCAGGGGGAATGGGCGGGGGGTGGCTGTAGAGGTGGTCTTCAGGCAGGTCCAGCAGGACCTTGAGTGCCAAGCTCAGGGGCTTGGTTTTCCCCAGGGAAGGGGCTTAGCCAGGGTGTGACATGATCAGAATCAGCCCGGAGTGCTGTGGAAAGAGGAGCATTGATGGGGAACATGGACACCC
Source organism: Phoca vitulina (assembly GCF_004348235.1). Classification (NCBI taxonomy): domain Eukaryota; kingdom Metazoa; phylum Chordata; class Mammalia; order Carnivora; family Phocidae; genus Phoca; species Phoca vitulina. The sequence goes on along the minus strand of NW_022589726.1, from coordinate 18,382,882 downwards.
AAGTTCTCGCCCTGGCCCTGCCGAGACACTCAGTGACTTCCCTCTAGAGCCTCCAAAACAACAGGGTACCGGGCCAGCTATGTTCTCATGAGGCAGGTGTCCCTTCTTCCAGAGCCAAGAACCCCCATCTGACACCCGCTGTGCACATCCTCCCGGGTCCTGTTGGAGCTTCCCCAGCCAGCCCTTCCTCTGCATAGTCCTCCCACCCTCACCTCCCTCTGCCTTGCTGGTGGAGCCGGGAGCCTGCCACCTGCTGGAAAGATGGGAGCCAGTAGGCCGGCACCTGGCAGTGTGGCGCCCTCTAGGGGAGCCCCTGCCATCTCTCCCCAGGAACTCACACTTCCAGCGCACTGTAGCAGGCGACACACCCCTGCAGGAATAGGGCTGCCCCTCCCGGGTGCCCGCAGCCCCCAGCTCCCCACCACCACAGCATTGGCCCCTGGGTCGTCGGGTGTGTAAGGCACAGGTGGATGGGGACTAAAATCCACCCCAAGCTCCACTCACCAAGCCATACCCACGGCTGTATCCCCCAGGAGGATGGGAGCGCCCTCTGATTTGCAGGAAAGCAGCCTGTGGGCGTGTGGTGGCCTGCAACCCAGGGGCCTCCCAGGTCTGGCTCCCGGAACGGGGAGGGTGCAGCAGTCCTGCCCGCTCTGCTCAAAGAGCACGTGGAGCTGCTTCTTCCCTGCTCCTCTGCTGCCCCCCAGTGGACATCTGAAGTACTCCTAGTCGCTCAAATCCAACCTTCCCTCAGGCTGTGGCCTGGTCCTAGCGCCCAATCCTGCAGGGTCCACACAGGCTGAGCCGCAGGCTTCAGGGAAAGATGAAAATCCAAGGCTTTCTGTGTCCCTTGGGTCCCCACCACTGCACTGGCCCCTGACACCAATACTGGACTCTCGAAGTCTGGCAAAGGGGGACAGATGCTGGTGTTGGAGGTTTTAGGTCCCCTTTTATCATCTTCCCTCAGTCCCCTTTGCTGTGAGAACGAATTCAAACTTTGTCTCCCTGACCTCAGTCTCCCTACTTTGAACCAGAGCCCAAAGATATGTTTTCCCTGCCTTGTGTGGTCTTAGCCAGGAGAGTGTTTTTTCTAAACATTTGAATTAGCTGTCAACACTTAAAAATTAGATTTCATGTAAAAATTCAGATTTCCAATTTCTGTTGCAAAGTTGAAAGTTCTGGAAACTCTGGATGAAAGTTCGAGAACTTGCTTGTCTACAGCAGGCGGGGGCTGAGTAAAGAGGCTGCCCTGGGCTGGGCCCCAACATGTGACAGGCACAGAGGGTGCAAAAGGAGGCCCACAGCTCCCCTCCCCTTCTGACCCAGCTCCATCCCCTACTTCATCCCACATTTGGACGGGCCACCATGAATACCAGGACAACTCTTCCAAGGGCCGTCTGTACCAACCCAACAGGAATATAGGGTGCACTACAAATGCAAGCCACATATATAGTTTTTAGTTTTCTGGTATCCACATTCATAAAGTAAAAAGAAATAGAATTAATTTGAATAGTAAATTTATTTAACGCAATATATGCAAAATATTATTTCGACATGTAATCAGTATTTAAGACTATTCGTATTTTATATTCATCTTTCTCCTACTGTCTTGAAGATCTGATGTGGGTTTTATAGTCACAGCACATCTCAATTCAGACTAGCCACATTCAGAGTTCTCAACCACACGTGGCTAGCGGCTGCCCAATTGGACAGGGCAGCTCTAGAGGCTCCCCACCCCCAAATCAGCCATCCCTCAGCCAGGATGAGGTACAAAGGAGGCAGGACCCAGGGAAGAAGCCTCAGCAGTTCCCAGAAGTGAGCTTAGGGCCTACTGGACAGGATGGGGAGACACAGGCTCTGTGGGTGGACCTGCTCCTCAGCAGAGGTGCAGGGGCACGGCCAGAGGGTAACAGAGCAGGGGTGCCTCCGGCCCAGGTGTTCTAAGTGGTTCTAGTTTGCTGTTGTGCTCACCACGCCCTTTTACCGTCCCTACAATGAGGCTGAGTGTCAGATGCCATATCTATACGTGCGCCATCTTCTAATAAAGATGAAAGAGAGAAAATGCGAACAGATGAGACAGAGAAAAGGAAAGTAAACCTTCCCCATGCATATCTTTCAGTCTGCAGTGGGAGGATGGAAGGCCGGCATGTTTCAAAAAGACAGCGGGAAAGCGTAATTCTTTGTGAAGGCCAAGAATATTCCAGCATGTTTTATGTGCCAACGGCGGGTGACTATCCACAATTTCTCACCCCACACCAACTTCTCTGTTTTACCTTAGCTGCCTGGCCCCTGTGGGCATTTGAATTTTAAGCTCCTAAACCAAAAAAAAACCTCCAGGTTGCTCACATTCTCACCATTCCAATAAGCCCCAAAGGTAGACTGGTACCCTGAAGGAGAGGGAGTGTCCGGGGAACCATCCAGAAGCCGGCTACGGTGGGGAAGGTGATCGGCTGGGCACTCCCCACAATGCCCAGGAGGGGGCACCCGAAGCCCGGGTGAAGTGACCCATGGGCCCAAGGAGTCTGAAGCTATGCTGCCCCCCCCTCCCCCACCCAGTGGCGTGCCTCCCAGCCTGGCCCACTCCTCAGTTCTCTCCTCTGATCCCACAAGTTTCCCCTAGCTTCAAACGGTCTGGGCAGGTCAAATAATCTGGGAACAGCTTCAGACTTACGGTCTCTTTTTCCAGTCCACACTGCCACCAAAAGCCAGGCAACCCTGAGGAAATGACTTCCCCTCCCGGGGCCTCAGACCTTGTCCCTCACGAGGGGAGAATGAGAAGAGAACCTTCTTCAGAGAGAACATGTGAGAAGCAGGCGAGGTGGGGTAAGCACTTTGACACCTGCAGGAGAGGAAGAAAATGCCGCGGGGGGGTGGAGGGGGGTGGCATGGCTAGAGCGGGCAGGTGCCTGAGGACCCCTCTGCCTTAACATCAGGGCCATGCTGCTTCCCGAGGCCCCCCAGTCTGATGGGGAATGCATGCACTGGGGTGAGCCACAGACACAGAAGGGAAGACGGACAGAGAATTCATCCTGAAAGGGCTCCTGAGGGAAAGGGCAATCCTCACCATCTAGGGTTCACAGAACTCCTTCATATACATTACTGTGTCCCAGCCTCAACTGCCCTGGGACAGGGTGGATCGTCCCCACGTCCCTGGCAGCACACTAAAGTTCAGCGAGGGGCGGCAGCATGCCCACAGTCCCAGACCCTGTGCATGGCAGAGCTGGTCTTCCGATGTTCACCCAGCACCCACCCCAGCTTAGCCACACGTCCCTGTCGAGAGACTCCAGGCTCTTAAAGCATCACCTCCGCCACTTCCCATCCCTGCTCCCCACCAGGAAAATTCTCCAAGGACACCACTGCTTCTGAGATCAAGTACAATGTTCTTGGCTCAGCATGCCGGGCTTCCAGGACTCATCAAAATATCCAGAAGATAAAATGGCAGGGCGAGAAGATATCTTGGTGCCCACAAAGTCCGACACCTTGGTTCAAGAAGAGGGGACTGAGGCCCGAGAAGGGAGAGATTTTCCAAACATCCCAGAGCAAGTCAAGGGCAAGACGCGGCTGGAAACCACTTTGCTTACTCCAGCCGGGACTCTCTCTGCTCATCTTCTGGGCTCATCTGGAAGCTATGCGCCTGAGACTATATGAAGATTGGCTTCAGCTAAGAGTAATAGCAAAACCCAGAATAACAGTGGCTCAGTGCAGATGGAATTTTATTTCTCTCCCAATTTCCAGACATGGAAATAATCTGGCCAAGGCTAGTATGGCATCCCATGGTGCACAGACCAGGTCTCATCTCCACTTTGCTCTGCCAAGGATGGCTTTCATTCCCCAGGTCTCCTAATGGTCCAAGATAGTGGCTGAACTACAACCATTCCGTATGCATTCACACCAGCAGAAAGGAGGGGTGGAAGAAGCGCTCACACTCTCTCCATTTTAGGATACTTCCCAGAAGTCTCACCCTCCACTTCCTCTTCTAGCCCTTTGTCACATGGCCACAGTTAACTGCAAGGACAGCAGAAGTATGCAGTCTTTATTCCAAGTAGCCATGTGCCCAACTAAAAGTGGAGTTCTAATTACTGGGGAAAGTGGAGGAGAATAAGATTTGGGGGACCACCAACAGTCAATGCTGTCCTAAGTCATCACTGAGTCCATCATGCCCAGCGACTCCTCACCTTGCCAGATGCCAAACATCCAGTCCTCTTTCACCCTGTGCCTGACCGTGTCTGCCTCATCCCAGGTGACCAGTGAATGCCTGCTGAATGACTGAGCAAGTGAAGTTGACTTTTCTGGGTCGTGCATGGTTTTCCCAGGCAAGCTGAAAGTAGTTTGAGGCCCAGGACCCTGGCTTAGGTGTCTGTGGATTCACTCCTGCCATCCTCGTCCCCATCCTCCGGGCACCAGCCACACACTGCTAGGCACATTTATGCCAAGCTTGGCCCCGAGTCTGCCTTCCCCCCGCTTTCCCAGGCACTTATAGATGGCCTGATTGCTGCTGTGAGGCCAAGGCCACTTTGCAGGGAGATGCTTTAAAAGACCAATACAGGAGTGCCTGGGTGGCTCAGTTGGTTAAGCATCTGACTCTTGGTTTTGGCTCAGCTCATGATCTCAGGGTCTGAGATCGAGCCCTGCATCGGGCTCTGCGCTCAGCGGAGAGTCTGCTTCTCTCTCTCCCTCTCCCTCTGCCCCTCCCACTCATAGTCTCTCTCTCTCTCTCAAATAAATAAGTATTTTTTTAAATAAAATAAAATAATAAATAAAAGACCAATACATCAAGAGAAAGAGAGAGAGAGAAAGAAAAGAAGAAAGAAAGGAAAGAAAGAAAGAAAGAAAAGAAAAAGAGAAAAGAAAGAAAGAAAGAAAGAGGAAGGAAGAAAGGAAAGAAGGAAGAAAGAAAGAAAGAAAGAGAAAAAGAGGGAGGGAGGGAGGAAGGAAGGAAGGAAGAAAGAAAGGAAGAAAGAAAGGGCCCACCTGGCCTGCAGTGTCTAGGAGGCTTTCCTGCGGAAGCCGCATTGCGGGCACTGTGAAGAACAATAGGAAACTCCTCAGTGTGCATAGAAAAGCACCGTGTTCCAAGAAGACAGAACGGCCTGTGCAGAAGGCCCGAGCAGAAGACAATGTGATGAAAACCAAGCCCTGAAAAGCCTGCACCCCCGAATCAAAGAGAACACAAGGGAGAGGGTGGCCAGGAGGCCTGAGGAGCAGGAAGAGGCCGAGCAGGCCCCAACTGTGGGGCCTTCTCCTCCGTGTCAACATGAGGGGCTGCTAAGCAGGAGAGTAACCAAACCTGATTTGTACTTTTATTTTTTTTTTTTTTAAAGATTTTATCTATTTATTTGAGACAGAATGAGAGAGAGAGAGCACATGAGAGGGGGGAGGGTCAGAGGGAGAAGCAGGCTCCCTGCTGAGCAGGGAGCCCGATGTGGGACTCGATCCAGGGACTCCAGGATCATGACCTGAGCCGAAGGCAGTCGCTTAACCAACTGAGCCACCCAGGCACCCTGATTTGTACTTTTAAAGGTGCACTCTAGCCAGGGGCACGCCGGAATCTTCTGTGAGGCAGGAAATGTTCTACATCGCAGGTGGGAAGGGAAGCAGAAATCTGTGAAGCACTTTCTGCCTTTTACTGCACTCATGTTATACCCCAGCAAGAAAGGAACAAAGGCTTTGTTCTTTGATTGGCCAGGCTGGCTCCACCACTCCTGTGGGCCCAGAGAAGAGGTAGTGTGACTGGCAGGCCCACCAGAACCACAGGCTGCAGCTGGGAAGGACAGTCCCTGAAAAGAAGGCCAGTCACAGGAGGAGGCCGTGGGAGCGGCCAGGTTTGGGGAGAGTCCTGTCACCAGAAGGGGGAGGGATGCTGGATACACAGAGCTGCTAACACCCACCAGGATAGGCGAAGCTTCAACAAGCTTAAAATTGTTCAGCCGTGTATGCTGTACAGATGATAAAAATCTAGTATTGTCCAAAAGCCCTGGCCCAAGCAGTGGACACCACTTCCATCACTTACAGGGTAACCTTGTGCAAAGTCTACATGCGTAAAATGGGGACTTTATTACCCGCCCCACAGGATCACTGGAGGGTTGGAAGGTGATGCAGCACAGATCTGCCATTTAGTAGGTATTTGAGAAGGGTCAGCTTCCATCCTTCCTCAGTGTCGTCTAAATGAGAATTGGATGGCCAGCTCTTGTATTTGGTGTCCCCTGAATGCTGAGTGTCATTGATCACATAGCAGGAATACAGCAACGTGGAAAGGAAGGGGGGGAGGGAGCGAATTCTCCCCAGACTTTTCCTGCCTTTCCCTGAGCAAACACCTGGGGTGTGGAAACACCAGGAGCCTATTGGTGGGGCCCTTGGCTGCCCCCAGCATTCGTGGGGCAGGGCCTGATAAGACAGGTGGCTGGCTTCAAGAAGGATTGGGTGGGGCACAATTTAAAATATTGACTTGGGGCCTCACGGGGCAAGAGGTCCCTCTCACTGGGTGGCATGCCTGCTCCGGGCTCTAACACCACCCTGCCGCCTCCCGGGACCCCGGTGAGAGTCAGCCACGCATGAGCCAAAGGCTGGTTAGGCTGTAAGTTGTGATAAAAATGAATTTCTTACTTCAAGCTGTTGCCAGTTAATGAAAGATAATGGTGTTCTAAATAATGGTACTTACTCCTTTATAGGGACAGAGTCCAGAACTCTGGGCCTAGCCCTGGGAGGGGCTGGGAAAGTAGAAGGCCTGGGATCAGTCCAGAAGTAGCTCCATCGAGGTAGGTAGCCAGGGAGATAACCAGAGAATCCCGAGGCTGGGAAGCCAAGGATCTGGGGACAGGAGCCCTGAGACCCTACAGCAGGACCAGAACTTGAGAGCTTCCTGCCCTACCCTGTCCCCACAACTGTACTCTGTATGGTTTTTATTCTCCCTTGGTGCTTTGGAAAGTCAGAACTAAGTAAGGGCTTGTCCACACTTAGTCCAGTGCTAAGAGGTCCGCATGTCTGCCTGGAACCCCAGGTGGTGGTAGTGGTGAAGCCGCAGGCCAGGGATGCCCTGCCCCACCCGGGTGTGTCCTAAACCTCTGGCCCTGCCCTAGACCCCAGAGGCTGCAGTTCCAGCAAAGATGGGCAAACCCCTTTACACACTTAACAGAACATAAACACACCCATATCAACACAGCACACCCTCCACATGCAAACACAGAACGCACACACCCTTCACACACCCAGCTGCATATATAATGTAAACACTGCGTGTAGGGGCGCCTGGTTGGTGCAGTCGGCTAAGCGTCCGACTCTTGGTTTCAGCTCAGGTCATGATCTCAGGGTCGTGAGATCAAGCCCTGCGTGGGGCTCCACACTCAGCGTGGAGTCTGCTGGAAATTCTTTCTCCCTCTCCCTCTGCCCCTCCCACTCGAGCTCACTCTCTCTCTAATAAATAAATAAGTCTTTAAAATATATATAAACACTGCGTGGAAAAGGGTGAAAAAGGAATGGCAAGGACCAGTGTCGGATGGGAGCAACCGTCAGTGGAGCCAGGAGGAGCACCCTTACCAATGCCGAGTCCTATACTATGTTGGCTTCTAGAAACTGTGGGTGTGACATGTCCAATTGCTACAAATGCACTCTGGGCTTCTGAAGGGAGAGGAAACCCGGGACTCCTTGGTCCCCAGCTGCAAAGGAATGAAGACGGTAAAAAGACATCTATGGCCACCAAGGAACTGCCACGTGCCTGGCCGAGGAGGAGGAGAGGCTTGGGAACTGCAGAGTATAGATGCCCGAGCTTCCTCTTTCCTGCTGGGCCAATTACTTGGCCCTCCGGGCAAGCAGTCCTGCGAGGTCTACGGAGAGGAAACTGCACTCTCTCCTGATAATAGCATCTGAAACCCGCCTGCCTGCCTCAAAGGGTTTGTCGCACAGATAAAATGAAATGGGGTACTGAAGAGGACATTAACGATTTCAGCAAAGAAGTCTCTGTGGGAACAGCCTGGAGAAGGCCAGACTTTCATCCCCAGTGCCTCCCCACTTCCTAGGGCCCCCCCCACCAGCTTCTGAGTCCCAGGAGAGGCCTCCTGACCCCCTCTCCCCCACCCCACGGACAAAGGCTGCACAAAGCCAGTGGGATTGGCAGAGTCGGCTGAGGCTTTATTTGGGAAAAGACACTTGAATCGGCTTTTAGTTGGCGGCATGGACAAGAGGGGGTACCCAGGGCAGAAGACTCCCCCCAAGGGTAGGCTGAGGACTGGGGCTGAGTCTTAGGTGGCTCTCCCGTTCCCGACGCTGCCCGGCACAGCTCCTTTCCCCCCAAAGGCTCTATGGCAGCCACAAGAGTAGGGAGGCTGGGAAGGACCACCATGGTTGTTCACTTGGATAGGACATCAGACGACTCGGACACCAGCTTCCCGTCACGGGTCTCGATCTTCTTCACGACCACAGCCTTGGAAGAGCTGCTGCGGTTGAAGGAACCAGCAGGGCCAAAGCTGGACTGGAAGGAGCTCAGGCCATAGTTGAGGCCGGGGCTTGTGAGGCCTCCATAGGGCGAGCTCAGGCCACCTGGTCAGAGACAAAAGCAGCCATATAAGCGCAGGCCAGACCCACATCAGGCTCTACGTCCCCTGTTCCCTGCCGCCCCCTACATGGTCCCCGGGGCTGGGCAAACGCCCTGGCTCATTATTTTAGGATGGTTGGGGAAAACCAGTAGCAGGGCAGGACAGAGCTTTGAATTAGTTATGTGACCTTGGACAAGACCTCTAACTGGGCCCCAGCTTCCTCACCTATACAAGAGGGAAATTTATAGGAGCTGTATAAAAAGGCCCCGCCCTCCTGCCCTACACCCCCAAGGCTGGGACACTCACCTGAGTAGCCACTCGTGGTCTTAGTATGGATACTCATGTTCTGCATCCCAGACTCCAGCCTGTACCCAGAGGATACATGGGACATCAGAACCAACTCTGGGCCCTTGTCCCAGGACAACAGGACTCAATTCCCACCCCTGCCCACCCCAAGTCCCCAGGCCGGGGCACCGGGGCCAGTCAGAGACCCCAACACCCACCGGCTCTCCTCGCCCTCCAGCAGCTTGCGGTAGGTGGCGATCTCGATGTCCAGGGCCAGCTTGACGTTCATGAGCTCCTGGTACTCGCGCAGCTGCCGGGCCATGTCCTGCTTGGCTCGCTGCAGGGCAGCCTCCAGCTCAGCCACCTTGGCATTGGCGTCCTTAATGGCCAGCTCCCCGCGCTGCTCAGCATCAGCAATAGCCGCCTCCAGGGCAGCCCTCTGTGGGGGCAGGGGGACAGGTCAGCAGGTAGAGCAGTCTGGTTGCTTCCTCCCCCTGCACCCACCTTCCCTTCCCCTCTACTGGGGACCAGAGCCTCTCCCTGACCTAGACTAACCAACTCCACCTAGCTCCAAGAAAATGCTACCAATGGGCTTCAGGAAGCAGAATAGGGAAATCTAAGCAGCTCCCAGGCACCTCCTTGCATAAACTTCTCACCTGGGACACCACGAGGCATCATCCCAGCCTAACTAACTGGACCACATCTCCGCTTTCCAGACTGCCTTAAAGCGGTAGAACCTGACCTTACCCTGATATATAAGGCAGATAAAATAAAGCAGGCTTGAGGGAACCCATCCTGGAGCCTAACCCCCCTCTGGCCCCTCATCATGGCCCCAGGGACCTCCTCAGCACCCTTCAGACCCCCCAGAGCAGTCTGAGAAGCTGAAAGTCTGGTCTAGAATTCCTTTCCTGACCCCCAGCTCCCTCACTCCTTGCTGCCTTGTCTGCTCTCACCTTGACATGTCCAAGGATCCTCTCCACCCCCAGCCCAGCTCATACCTGGTTTTTGAGGCCCTCAATCTCAGCCTGGAGTCGGCTGATGCTCCGGTTCATCTCAGAAATCTCCGTCTTCGTGCGACGGAGGTCATCCCCGTGCTTCCCAGCCAGTGTCTGCAGCTCCTCGTACTGTGGGTGTGAGGCAAGAGCAAGGCGAGTGCCCAGCTCGTCTCACCTCACCCCTTCCCCACACACATATACACACACCCACCACGGCCAGCCTTCTTCCAGACCTCCAGGCACACGGACATCCCTGTCTCCCCAGCACCCACTCAGCAGGCCCAGCTCACAGCAGGCAGGCTAGTTTGAAATCCTGGTCCCTCCTCAAGTATGAGGGCACAGAACCGGCCAGAGGGGAGGGCCAGCCTAGTGACCCTGCTCTTCTTGGGAAGCCAAAGATCTGGGGACAGGAGCCCTGAGACTCTACAGCAGGGCCAGAACTTGAGAGCTTCCTGCCCTACCTTGATCTGGTACATGGTCTCGGCCTCAGCCCGGCTACGGTTGGCGATGTCCTCGTACTGGGCCTTGACCTCAGTGATGATGCTGTCCAGGTCCAGGGAGCGGCTGTTGTCCATGGACAGCACCACGGACGTGTCCGAGATCTGGGACTGCAGCTCACGGATCTCCTGGGGAGGGGGGACGGCACGGGGGGGGTGGGCGGTGAGTCCCTGTCCTTGCACACAAGGACCCCCCTTTGGCAGAACGGACTTCCTTAGGGACAGGACAGGGAGGCCAGCAACCGAGGAGAGAAGCAGGTGGGAGCTACGGCTGGGAAGATGGGTCAAAGGCTTGAAACCTGGAGGGATGTATGGATGAAAGGAGGCAAGGACAAAAGGCCACCTGGCTCCAGGTGAGTGACCCGAGGGGCAGAGCCCTTCCCCACTCACCTGCCAACAGTGAGCCCCTAAGAGCTTGCTACAAGAAACAAAGGCTCTGGGGACAAAGCAGGTTCAAGTTGCAGCTGGGCAACCCCTCTGTGTATGACAACCTTGGACAAGCTATTTCATTCCCAAGCCTGTTTTCTTCTCTGTGAAATGGGGTAATAAACCCTCCCTCACCCTCACGCAGGGGGACAAAACATATAGAATAGCCATGTTGGGTTATATGGATAATTGTAATTATTCAGGGGTGAGACCCTGTCTGCTGACGTGCTGGGGGCTGGGAGGAGCCTCTGATGGGGCGGGGGCCCCTCAGTCTTCAGCCCCCAAGAACATACCTCTTCATACAGCTGCCTTAAGAAGCTGATCTCGTCGGTCAGCCCTTCCAGGCGGGACTCCAGCTCTACCTTGTTCATGTAAGCTTCGTCCACATCCTGGGTGGTAGGGAAGGGGAGTGAGTCTGAGCTGAGTGCACACACATGACCGCAACCAGGGGCACCCAATGGCCCAGACATAGAACCTTCTAACTAAATGACTTTCCCTGAGTCTCTGGCCTGATCCTCCAGCCTCTGCCCCATCACACCTGTATCCCCAGCCCAAACACCTTTACCTCCGTTTCCTGCAGCCCTCCTCCTCCTCCCCCTCCAAGAAGCCTTCCATGGCCACACCTCCAATTCTGCTCCATTTTCTTAACCATATCCCAGTATCAATGTCCAAAGTTCTGTCCAAACGCACCTAACTACCCCTCTGTCCTTGTCTGTCTTTCTATGCTGTATACCTGGGAGGTAGCCAAATATCCCATTACTTGGACACATTTAGGGACAGAACCCAGAAAGCCTTATTCCAAGTCTCTAAGCCCCGCCTCCTGTTATCTGGTCGAGGAGGGGTCATCCCTCACCTTCTTGATGAGGACAAATTCATTCTCCATGTCTGCACGCTCTTTGATCTCCTCCTCATATCTGGTGAGGAAGACTTAGAATCAGAGGATGAAGGCAAAGGTGAGGTTGTCCTGAGTATTTGGGGAGGGAAGAATATCTAGGAAATTCAGTTCATGAAGATGCAGGATATGAGGACAGGTCTGGTCCTTCTGCCTCAACCAGCCATTCTCTCCCCACCCTTACCCCAGGTTATCATCAGCCAGTGGGGAAGCCAAGAGTAGGAAATCCCTCTCGGAATCCATGAATACACATTGGATCAGGCACGTGAAGAGGGTTAGCAGCAGGGACTGACATGAGACCTCAGACAGAACTTTCTGGGGTGTACTGGAGATCAAGGGTAAGGAATAAATAGGGCCAGGGCTGTAAGTATACAACAGAGGCCTTTCCCACCTTAGGTTTACTATGTACATATTAACATAAAATTTGTTGTCCAGGGCGCCTGGGTGGCTCAGTCGGTTAAGCGACTGCCTTCGGCTCAGGTCATGATCCTGGAGTCCCAGGATCGAGTCCCACATCGGGCTCTGACCCTCCTCCCTCTCATGCTCTCTGTCTCTCATTCTCTCTCTCTCAAATAAATAAATAAAATCTTTAAAAAAAAAAAAAAAATTTTGTTGTCCAAATCCAGACAGTTCTGAGATTGAAAGGGGGTGGGTGCTATTAACAATCATGGACAACGGGCATAAAGCTGGACTGTCCTGGAAAACCTGGTCCTCTGGTCACCCTAATTATACAGGACTGCACTGCCCGACAGGCAGGGGGCCACGTGGTCTTAGGCAGGACTGGAGGACTTCAGTCAGGTAGGGGGCAGCGGGAAGGAGGGCAGCTCACTTATTCTTGAAGTCCTCCACCAGCCCCTGCATGTTGCCAAGCTCCACTTCCAGCTTCAGCTTCTCCTGGCCCAGGGTGTCCAGCTGCCGCCGGAGGTTGCTGATGTAGCTCTCGAACATGTTGTCTATGTTGCTCCGAGCGGTTTTCTGCTGCTGTAGGAGGCTCCATTTGGTCTCCAGAATTTTGTTCTGCTGCTCCAGGTGCCTCACCTGCATGAGGGAAGAGGGAGCAAAAAGGTCCACATCGGGCCCACGGGGCAGGGGAGGAGTCTAGGGGGTAAGCAAGCACTGTCTTCTCCCCTAAGCCACTTCCAGTGGTGTCTCCAGAACCCAGAGAGCTGTTTAGCTGCTCTGGGAGGCTCCCCAGTGGCCTGAAAGAGACAGCATGGTGAGTGGAGTAGGGAGCCATGTCCCCCAAGTGCTGGGGGTAGGGGGGAAGGGGGACAACAAGCAAGCGCATGGGTGGAAGGGAAGGGCTAAGAGAGTTATGTTGAAATGGTATTTGCAGAACAAATAGGTCTTATTTACTTAGACTGTATATTACAGATCAGTAAGAATAGCCAAGTTTCCATTAACACTTTATAGAAGATTGAAAAAGAAATGTAATTGCTCATATCAAATATTATCGTCATCATCATTATTATATGGAGTGGCTTCGAGGCACTCCTACAGATTACAGAGAAACTTCAGCCCTTCGGCCGAAGAGCACTCACCAGAAGACCTAGGTTTTAGCCAAAGGCTGCTACAGATCCTTTGCCGCACGACACTGAGTTGCTTCCCCGCTCTGAGCCTGGGTCTCCTCAACCCTGCGGTGGCCTGGAGGAGCCCAGGCAGGCCCTTTCAGGAGCTTATCTCTGTGCAGATGTCCCTTTCAGCCAGAGAAGAGGCAAAAGACTAGGCAGATCTGGGTGCAAACTGCACACCCCCCTCCCCATTGCACTCCCTCTGAGATTCTCCAGCAGGTACAGGGCTCCCCGACCCCCACCCCACCCTTGAATCATAGTCGTCTCTCTCCGCCCCAAACACAAAGGTCCCGGGGTTCCTTGGGCTCAAGGAATCCAGATTTTAGGATGAAACTAAGGCATGTTAGAAATGATTGATTGAGGGGCGCCTGGGTGGCTCAGTCGTTAAGCGTCTATCTTCGGCTCAGGTCATGATCCCGGGGTCCTGGGATTGAGCCCTGCATCGGGCTCCCTGCTCCGCGGGAGGCCTGCTTCTCCCTCTCCCACTCCCCCTGCTTGTGTTCCCTCTCTCACTATCTCTCTCTCTGTCAAATAAATAAAATCTTTAAAAAAAAAAAAAAGAAATGATTGATTGATTGATTGATTGATTGTATTTTTTAAGTAATCTCTACAGCCAACATGGGGCTTGCACTCACAACTCTGAGATCAAGAGTTGCATGCTCCACCAACTGAGCCAGCCAGGTGCCCCAGAAAGGAAATTTTTAAAAGAAAGAATAATAGACGGGTTCCAAGAGCAGGAATGCATTGTCTTTAATCAAACCAAAGTCGTCACTTTTTTTAAATTGAGGGGACTTAAAAGAGAAGGCGGTCTGAAGGGTGCAGTCTTGATCCAACAAATTCTTCTCTATAAATCCTTTTCTTCCCCAGGTCATTCTGCCCGCAAATTATAAAAAGTAAATGATTTTAACATTTAGCCTTAATGGACTGCTTAATATGGGCCAAGCACTGCTAAGCTCTGTACATACATTATATGCTTGAATAGGTAAAACCTCTTTGATTTAGGGATTATCATGCCCATTTTATAGATGAAATCAGATTTGGCAAGGTAGCCCCATCAAAGGAAAGGGCAGGGCACAGTGAAGCAGAAATTCCGATTCAGAACCTGTGCGTAACCACTCACTGTGAGGACCCCAGGGCTAACAAAACGCTATCAAGGAGTAAAGTCAAGGGTGCCTTTTGCCCAGGAGCCAGCAAGCCCTCCTTGGGGGGGGGGGGGGGGGGGGCGGGCAATTCCCTGGGGGGACTCCAATTCCTAAGGGCGCTACTCTGCCCCAGGATTTGCCTCCTTCCCTTCCCACAATGCCTCCAGGAGCCAGTCAGCAGGGAGGGGCCCAATCTTCTGGAGCGCTGCCCCCCACCCCCACCCCGGAGGCAGCAACCACCGAGGCTGCAAAACCCGGCTCGGTGCCTGCCCTCGGAAAAGTGGAACCAGGCTGGGGCGGAGCCGGGGTCGGGAAGAGCGAAAGGGGACAAAGGCCGAGGGGGGAGAGGGGCTTTGGCGGACAGACGCCTTATTTGAGGCCATAAACTCTGGGATTGAACAGGACAAGAAACCTGGGCGGGGTGTCCAACGCCCGCAGACTTTGAATCCTGGATGGGCTTTCCTGAAGCCAGCCCCTGGCGCCCCCCTCACCCCGACCCCACCCCCCAGAAGCTAAGAGCTGCCCAGGTAGGGGAGCGCCTCCCCCAAGACCGAGGGCCTCAGCCCCTCACCCCAAGATGGGGGGCGAGTGTCGGGCCCGCCCGGCCCCGCCCACGCCGGGTTCCCAGGGCAGGGGCCAGGTGATGACTCATCTCGGTGCCCCCACACTCAGGGCCTGGAATGCCGAAGGCCTCAATCAATATTTGCCCTCTGAGTCAAATCACCCGCTTCCTTATTCCACAATCCTATCAAACCCTATTTAAATTTAAAAAAAAAAAAAAAAGCGGAGGGGCACCTTTGGGGAGCCCTTGGGGCAGGGCCAGGGAGAAGGGTTAACCTGGTTAAAGGGGCCTCCCCGTCCCACCCCACAGCTGAACAGCTAGGACTCTTCCAGGCTGAAAGCTTCACAGAGCGGTCAGAACTCGGGTAGGGGTGTGATGCGTGAGGGAGGAAGCCTCAAGGTTTAGAGTGAGAAGCCGCCCGGACCCTCTCCCCCTGGCTGCGCCGGCCCAAACCAAAGTGCATGGGAGGACTGAGTCATAGTTGGAAGGGAGAGTGCTGCCAGGGTGGGAGGCGCCAGCAGGTCGCCGGTGGGGAGCTGGAGATGTGCCCCCAGACAGGGCGACCAAGACACAGGTCGGGACCCCCAGCCCCAGGCACTGCCCGCCATGCGGGCGGGGTGGCCTCACCTTGTCGATGAAGGAGGCAAATTTGTTGTTGAGGGTCTTGATCTGCTCCTTCTCTTGGGTGCGCACAGCTTGGATGTTGGGGTCCACCTCCAGCTTAAGGGGGCTCAGCAGGCTCTGGTTCACTGAGACAGCCGTGATGCCCCCCACGCCGCCGCCGTAGCCCCCGACCACACTCATGCTGCTGCTCGGGACACCCCGGAAGCTGCTGCTGCTGCTGCTGCCCACCCGGGAGAAGGCAGAGGAGCTGATGCGGGAGCCAGGCCCGCTCGTGTAGGAGCGGCTGCTGAAGGCCCGGGGGCCGGAGGTGGACATCTTGTAGGACTTCTGGGTCACCCTGATGGACATGGTGGAGGCCGGAGTGGAGGCTGGAGTGGAGGCGAGTAGGCTGAACCTGACAGAGGTTCCAGAAGGAGCCGAGAAGCTGCTTCTAGGTGGGAACAGCCCCCCCACGGTTGGCCCTTTATAAAAGAGAGCCCAGCCCAAGGGGAGGATCCAACGGGTACCTGAGTGGCTAGGCCCTGAGGGGGCTGGGCCTAACCCGACACCTGCCACCTACAGGCCGGACTCAGGTGGGGGCAGCAGAGAGCTGCTCCCACTCAGGAGCCCACTCTAGCTAGCGCTGCCCCAGCTCAAGAAAAGAGGGATTCCGGAAGTGTAACACTGGAGAGACCGTCCAGCCTGGCGGGAGCCTCTTGTAACAAAGAGACTTGGTTGGGGTCTCCCAGACACTGCAGCCCTCCTCCTCCGTCTGGTCTCCTTCCCCCCTTGGGGAAATAAATGCAAGGACTGGGAAGCATAGCAGGAAAGGGATCCCAGAGTAGCTGACTCCCCAAAGTCACCACCTCATGTTCTTCTCTCCACTTTGAGTGATGATGAAATTCTGCCCAGGCTGGAGGACAGGGCATCTAGGTTCCAGATCCTTGAACCTGAGGCCAGCCATCTGCCTAGTCTCTCCTCAGTTACTGCTATTAACCTCAGCATCCGGTGCAGTGCCAGGAGGCACTGGGTGAATAGTTGTGGAATGAATGAACACACACACACACACACACACACACACACACACACACACTGGCTGTCTTCCCTCTGGGTCTGTGGGTGCAAGAAAGTGAGATCCAACAGAGCACGTTTCCTGGACACAACCTAATGCCTTCCTCTCCTCCCAAGATCCCAGGATTCCCTGGGGCCGGGCTGGACCCTGTAGGCCTTACTCTGGGGCACAGAGAATGAAGAACAAGGGGCTAAAGAGAGAAAGGGGGGGGGGCGCTCAGGAGAGAGGGAAGCTGCACTTGCAAGAGTCGGTCCCATAGCACCCGGTGGGTGAATCACGGGAAGGGAGACAGGACCGTGGGGTGGCGTGGAGTGGGTGGGGCGCTGATGGTGAGTCAAGCTGGAGCCACCTGGACCCTCTTTCTCTTCCCAGGCCAGACGAGACAGAAGAAGAGTCCCTGCACCTGTCTCCCTGAGCCCATTATCAGAATGAGTCAGACAGCAGGTTGGAAAAGAGCACACACCGTAGAAGTCTGAAGAATAGGGAGCTCTGCAGGGAGCCCCAGGCCTGGGCGGGCCCAGTGTGGCAGGCTGTGGGTGTAAGGCAGGAGTTGGGCCCCCCGAGGCAGAGATTCCAGCAGCAATTACCTGATGACTGGGGCTAGAGTCTCAGAAAGATCCTGCAGGGCATGAAGTGGGGATTGGATGACACCCAGCTAGAGTCCCCTGGAGGAGAGGGACACACAGCCCACAGCCCCGCCCTAGGGCAGGGGGTGACCATGACTGCCCACCGGCCAGGAGGGCAGATATACAGGTCCTTCCCCAGCCTTCAGGAGACACGCTCAGGCTTCCAGAAGGACAGACACATAGACCCCTACTCAGAGGGACAGAAAGACCCAGAAGCCCCCTCTTTGGGGACAGACATAAATCCGAAAAGACAGACCCACAGAAGAGTTCCACTCAGACCGAACACACATATACACACACAAGGACACACTTGTCCTTTCCACAAAGACAAATCAGAGGCTCCAGAGGGGACGAGGGTCCACATTCCTTTCTCCCCTCCCCTCTTTCCTCCTCCCCACTCTTCCCCAGACTTCTGGCCTCCTCTGACTTGCTGAACCAGCAGGGGAAAATCCAGTTTGTACCTGTTTGCACCAGGCCCTCTTCCAGCCCCTTCAAACAATACTTAATTTCCAAAGACTGAATTGAGTGCATGCCACCCCCTCCCCAACAAACACCCACACTAGCAAGGTGGAGAGACTTCTTCCAGAGACCAAAGGGAGGGCATGTGGGCCCAATGCCAAACCTGGGACAGAGAGCAGGAAAGAGAAAGGGAGGGACTGGTCAGACAGGTATGGCAGCCCTGGGGAGGGAGGACACCAGCTCCCCCACTTCTTCCCCTCCCCCATACTGTAGTCCGGTGGACCCAGGCAGATCAGAGGGGAAAGAGAGGGGACAGTGGGGGCAGGGACAGATGGTACCAGAAGTCCTGAGCACAAAATAACAACCCAGAGCCAGTCCTAAAGTCTCAGCCCCTCCGCCCCCACCTGCCTGGTTCCCTGGTTCCAAGAGTGTCTTTTGTTGGGACACCTGGGTGGCTCAGGGCGTGATCCCAGGATCCTGGGATCGAGCCCCACATCGGGCTCCCTGCTCCGCGAGAAGCCTGCTTCTCCCTCTCCCACTCCCCCTGCTTGTGTTCCCTCTCTCGTTGTGCCTCTCTTTGTCAAACAAATAAAATCTTAAAAAAAAAAAAAAAGAAGAAAAAAGAGTGTCTTTTGTTAAAGTGAGGACAAAGGAGGCTACAAGGACCCCTGTGGTTTTCAGGCTGTAGAGCTGGCCCAGACCTCAATGGAGGTGGGGGAGGGGGGAGTTGCTGGGGCGGCCCAGAACTATCTGGGGCTAGAAGTACGTGCACCTCAGTTGTCAGCTCCCTGTTGCCCGAGACCCCAGCCAACACCTCCCGTGATGGCACAAGCCAGCCTCAGAGCTGCCCTCTCCAACGCTCCTGCCCGGGATTCCGGGGTGGAGGCAGAAGGGAAAGGCCCCGGGACTAGGGCCAAGTGGTGAGGGAAGAGAAAACCAGCCTGGGGCAGCCACAGGCACAACTCCTTGTAAGGCTGACTCTGGCCGCTGCGGTCTGCGCCGCGGAACGGAAAGCGTTTGCAGTGACTGCGTGGCCGGGAGAGCCAGCTGACTCTGCCCCAAACTGCCTTTTCCAGAGAACGGAAGGAGGAAAGAGGAGTGGGATGGCATCTCGAAGATGACCCCAGGAGGCCCTGATCCCGGCTGGGGGCAGAGGTGGGTGGGCAGGGCAGTGGCTACCATCACGGGGCTTGCAACCATCAGGAAAGAGGGTCTGTACCTCACACCAGTCAGAATGGCTAAAATTAACAAGTCAGGAAACGACAGATGTTGGCGGAGATGGGGAGAAAGGGGAACCCTCCTACACTGTTGGTGGGAATGCAAGCTGGTGCAGCCACTCTGGAAAACAGTATGGAGGTTCCTCAAAAAGTTGAAAATAGAGCTACCATACGATCCAGCAATTGCACTACTGGGTATTTACCCCAAAGATACAAATGTAGGGATCCGAAGGGGTATGTGCACCCCAATGTTTATAGCAGCAATGTCCACAATAGCCAAACTGTGGAAAGGGCCAAGATATCCATCAACAGATGAATGGATAAAGAAGATGTGGCATATATATACAATGGAATATTATGCAGCCATCAAAAGGAATGAGATCTTGCCATTTGCAACGACATGGATGGAACTAGAGGGTATTATGCTAAGCGAAATAAGTCAATCAGAGAAAGACATGTATCATATGACCTCACTGATATGAGGAATTCTTAATCTCAGGAAACAAACTGAGGGTTGCTAGAGTGGGGGTGGGGTGGGAGGGATGCGGTGGCTGGGTGATAGACATTGGGGAGGGTATGTGCTATGGTGAGCGCTGTGAATTGTGCAAGACTGTGGAATCACAGATCTGTACCTCTGAAACAAATAATGCAATATATGTTAAGAAAAAAAAAAAAGAAGAAGATAGCAGGAGGGGAAGAATGAAGGGGGGGAAATCGGAGGGGGAGACGAACCATGAGAGACGATGGACTCTGAAAAACAAACTGAGGGTTCTAGAGGGGAGGGGGGTGGGAGGATGGGTTAGCCTGGTGATGGGTATTAAAGAGGGCACGTTCTGCATGGAGCACTGGGTGTTATGCACAAACAATGAATCATGGAACACTACATCAAAAATTAATGATGTAATGTATGGTGATTAACATAACAATAAAAATTAAAAAATAAAAGAAAGGAAAGAGGGTCTGAACAGAGCTCCTCTTGGTGATCAGGACAGATGACACAGGACACCACATTCACAGCAGAACTATCCGTAAGAGCCAAAAGAGAAACAACCCAAATGCCCACCACCTGACAAAGGAATGGAGAAGGAAAATGTGAATATCATTCACAGTAAAAAGGAATGAAGTAGTGGGCGCCTGGGTGGTTCAGTTGGTTAAGCGACTGCCTTCGGCTCAGGTCATGATCCTGGAGTCCCTGGATCGAGTCCCGCATCGGGCTCCCTGCTCGGCAGGGAGTCTGCTTCTCCCTCTGACCCTCTCCCCTCTCATGTGCTCTCTTTCTCATTCTCTCTCTCTCAAATAAATAAATAAATAAAATCTTTAAAAAAAAAAAAAAAGGAATGAAGTAGTGACATGGGCTACAATGAGGATGAGTGCTAAGCCAGGGAAGCCAGTCACAGAAGGCCACATACTGCATGATTCTATTTAGATGAAATGTCCAGAATAGGCAAATCCATAGAGACAGAAAATAGATTCATGGTTGCCTGACCAGCTCCAGGCTGGGGAGAATGAAGGGGATTGCTAAAGAATACAGGTATTCTTGGGGCGCCTGGGTGGCTCAGTCGGTTAAGCTGACTCTTGATTTCAGCTCACGTCATGATCTCATGGGTCGTGAGATCAAGCCCTGCAGTGGGGCTCGGTGCTCAGCATGGAGCCTGCTTGAGATTCTCTCCCTCTCCCTCTGCCCCTCCCCCCACTCATGTGCTCTCTCCCTCTCTCTCTCTCTTTCTCAAATAAATAAATAAATCTTTTAAAAAAAAAAAGAACGCAGGTATTCTTTGGGGGGAGTTGAAAATATTCTAAATGGGATTAGGGTAATGGTTGCACAAGCTCGTGAAAAAGCTAAAAGCCATTGAATTGTATACTTTAAATGGTTGAACTGTATGGTGTGTGAGTTATAGGTCAATAAAACTGTTACCCAGGAAAGCCACAAAACCATAAATGAGCCACATATATACGGCAGAGACTGTAGGCCAGCACAGAGATCAGGGGGCAGGGGGGAAGATTTTGTTTAGATGCCAAAGGTAAAGAGGTTCCCTGCCTCTACATCAGTACCCAAGGCAGTGTTCTCAAAGCACTGAAGTCATTTTAAAAGATGGGCAATTTAAAAACCTTATTGTTGATATAGAATAGCTGAGTTTAGCACCTAGGCAGCAAGAACAATTCGTTTAAGCAAGAAGGCACAGATGGTGGGAACACCCATCAGTAAGCCGTATCATGAATAATAAAGGTGATTTGATTGTTGGTTTTTGTGCTGTGTACCTCAAGGCCAAAACTGTTCCCAGTCAATGTTCAATAAATGGTACCTCTTTTTCTTCATGATAAGTGGTGGCTCTGATGATTAAAGCCTGCCAGGATGGGAATGGACTGCCTAGAGGGGCGGCAAGCCCCTGTCCTGAGAAGTATTGAGACAAAGCCTTGCTTACCGGCTGTCCACCAGGCTCACCATGGCCTCACCGTGGGAGGGTTCCTAGGTCAGATAAGCGTTGGACTAGAACTTCCAAATCCTCCCCACTCTGTGAGCCTTTGATCCATGTCCCACCACCATAGAGCTTTCCCCATAGATTAGATGTCCACGAATATTCTCTGAATTGAAACTTTGATTTTAATAGGACGTGTGATTAGAAGTTATTAGAACGATGGGGCGCCTGGGTGGCTCAGTGGGTTGAGCGTCAGACTCTTGATCTCAGCTCACGTCTTGATCTCAGGGTTGTGAGTTTGAGCCCCACATCGGGCTCTGTGCTGGGTGTGGAGACTACTTTAAAAAAATAAAATAAAATAAGGATGTTATTAGAACAAGTATGGGGAAAAGGACAGCGAGGTAAGCCTCACTGCGGAGGCGAAGAGACACAAATACATGTCAGAGAAGAAAAATTTCCCTTTATACTTCGAGATTCTTCTGACTGGTCTAAGAATTAAACTGACATGAGACACATCAACAGGAGAAATCAAATTTAATTATGTACGGGGAATCCTCACAAACATGAGAGATTCCAAAGACAGTTGAGCAAAATGAGGTATATATGTCATCCTGAATTAAGGAGGAGGCTATAGGAGTCTGGGACTTCTAAGGGAAGGAAAGCAATTCACAAGAAGGTGAAAAAGAGTAAATATTTGGTAAACAAATGTTCCCTGGGCCATAAGGAAACAAAGGGACAGAGAGAGAAATTTTAACAGACTTTGCTAAACTCCTCCCTGTCTACCACCCCTAGTTCATATTATACCGTAATCTTTGGCGGTAGCTCCCTTCCTGGAGCAGGTCCTCTATCTAAATTCTTTAGGCAGTTAGGGGGACCGTCAAAGTTTCTTTCCGAGTCTTTTGGGCCTTGATTGTTTTCAGCTCAAAATCATCCACGTGCCAAAGTGGCACATCTTGGGGCCATTCATTCTGTACTCCCACACCCAACAGCCTGGAGATGATGACGTCTCCCACTTACCTTCACATCCTCACACCCTCATCTCCACATATATCAAACTGGAAGAGACCATCAAGATGAGGTGGGAGGGATCCAGCTGGACTCCTTCCCCTTAACCCAAGTTCTGTCCAGAGCATGCATACCAAAACTGTCCAGGCTGCAATCCATCTGGATTTTTTGAAAACTTCCTCCACTGAGCCAAGACTGAACACAAGACTTTCGCTCCAGTCCCACCACCAAGACCTCCAGGAACACACTCTTCTCTCTGCAGAGAAAATAGCTCAAAGCCCAAACTCAGATCACTGCAGGATCCCTCCAATGGATAACATCCCTGTCTTCAGTGGATAACATGCCTGCTCCTCAAGAAGGAAAACAGAGTGGCCAGTCCCCAGAGCTTGACATTCCACGGTGCTGGCTAAGGAAACAGACAGAAAGTAAGAGAAGACCCGACAGGGGCCCACTCATGGCCATGAGGACAGCAGTGTGGGGGACCTGTGTCATGGGAAGTGGAAGGCAGGGAGTCACGGGAGAATGCTTCTCAGAGGAGATGAGTCTCTGGAGGAACCCTAAAGAAGGAGTCACACAGGCCTCCCACAGCTCCACTGCAGAAAAAAAAAGTTTCCCCAAAGAGTGGGTTCAGGTAACCAGACGGGAGTGCAAGAGGGAGGAAAGAGAAAGCAGGACCTGAGGCTCAGCGACAGCCCCCACGCTCACCCCCACCCTCCAGCCCTGAGAATTATCCAGGCCTGGGCTGCTGGGCAATGGAGCTATTGTCCAGAGGTCTGTTGTTCTCAGTTTCCTGCCGGGCAACCTGAGGACCAAGGTCTTTATTTCCTCCTGCTTTTATTCACCCATTCATTCATTCACCTATTCATTTGCTTATCAGGCACCAGCCTGAAAAGTCTTGGGAGATAGCTTTTTGGTTCCTTTCACACCAGTTAGGTACAAGTGGGAGCCTCCTTTGGCCAAGGCAAGGTATCCTGAAGGTCTCTGTTGAAAAGTGACCATTAAGAGTCCTTAGTCACTAATTCAGTATATTGGTGGCTGACTATATACTGGGCACCTGCCGGGAAGGCTCTGAGAGAGCTGGGTACCTAATGGCCTTCACTGTAAGTTGGGAGAGACAGACTCATAATGACATTTACTCTAATACTTTAATAATAATACTTATATGGTACAAAAAAGGCCTTATAGGGGCGCCTGGGTGGCTCAGTCCATTAAGTGTCCAACTCTTGATCTGGGCTCAGGTCATGATCTCAGGGTCCTGGGATTGAGCCCCACATCGGGCTCCCTGCTCAGCGGTGCGTCTACTTCTCCCTCTCCCTCTGTGATCTCTCTTGCTCTTACTCTCTCTCAAATAAATAAATAAAAATCTTTAAAATAATTTTTTAAAAAGACCTTACAAGCATTAATTCATTTAATCTTCATAAGAAAAGTAGATGTCATAATCACCATATTTACCAGATGAGGTTAAGAAACATGCCCAAGGTCACACTGCTGGAAACTCTTTCTCCACCTCCTCACGGCTATGTCATCATATTTCCACTGTTGTAATGAGGAGCAAGGAAAGTGGTACATTGGATTAACAGCCAAGAGACTGTCTTCAGGTCAGCAAACCAGCACTAGCTGGGCAGGGCCTGAGAGAAGGGGCTGAGGACCAGAGGAGCCGAGTGTCAGCACTGGGTCCAAGCGACCCCTAAGGAAGCAGGAGCATGGTGAAGGATGCTGAGGTGAGCTTCCTTACCTCCACATTGCCTGAAGTCACTCTTGTCTGGGATGAAAACTTCTGAGTCTCCATTTTTCAGCCCCGTCCCCCTGGCCCCAGTTGCTCAGAAAAATCTAGGGCTCTGCTTATAAAGGAGATAATCCATACCACACGGAGCTGGACAAGAATTTTGAATCCCTGATACCCCGTATTGCCGGAGATTCCCAGGTTAGACAAACACTAACAGGCTAGCCCGGGCTCCCGTCCTGCCCCTGGGAGAAGAGAAGGGCTCCTCTCCTGCTCTCTTGATACACAGGAGCGTGGGCCTTCCATGCCTGGTACAGAAAAGCAAGCGGCACAACATTGGGGGGGGGGGGGTCGTGAAAAGTCACGCGCGAAGCATAGTCCTCTGAGAGGTGCTCTCCCGGTTCCCACCTCACCCAGGGATACGGCCACTGCTTAGGCCATTCCCAACCTTCTCCACAATCATGGATCACGGTGAACAAGAAATGATCATTTGTGTACGGCAGGCTGGGGTCAATGGAAGGGTCAGCTTGAGACCAGACACGGTCAGGCCAGAGGCTATGGCTGCCTGAGACCTCCACTCAGACATTCAGAGGGCTGATGGCCCCAGGACATCACGCAGTTACAGCCACTCCTGGTACGGTGGCTGGGACACTCTGGCTTGGGAACACCAGTCTGTTTTGGGGAGGTGAGGAGCTGCAGGAGGAACAGGAAGGAAAGGGGTGAGCTAGAGCACAGCTAGAGCACAGCCCTCCTTAAGGGGAAGGCTCAGGGATCAAGGGCATCCATCAAGGGAAGCCATAAATACGTAGGGATCTAGGCACAGCTGAGGTTAACCACCCACCATAAAAGCAACCACAGCCCATGGGGAGGCAGGACCAAGGAGGGACCTCCTCAAAAGCGAGCTGCCCCAAAGCCAGCCTTGCCTGCCCCCACCCTACCTGCTGGGGTAGGAGGAAGTGAAAACAAGGAGTCACTGTCTGAGTCTCAATTTCCTCCTCTGATATTAGGGGTTGGTCCCAACAGCCTCTGATATTTCTGACTTTCCCAAGAACATCAACAAGTTTTATGATTCTATATATCGCTCAAAGATTCTAAGGAATTTGGCTTCAGGCCTAAAATAATGAGGATTTTTCTCTGAAAGGGAGAGGCTAATGACGATAAACAGGGTTTTTTTGAGCAACAGCGATTCTCCCGGGGTACGTAGACACACACAGCTGGACTCCTGCCCTCAGGACACAGAGAACGCAGGTGCTCTGCCATTAGGAACCACCCCTCACATGCCCACCCCCGGCTGTGCACACACAACCTCAACCTATACCACCCATCCCCCGACCCATGCACACGCATGCTTGTGCAGCTGGTCAGTCATACTTGCCCTGCAGACACACACACACACACACACACACACACACACACACAGTCACCCTCACATGAGTGTGTGTGCCCCCCTCACCTTGCCCACCCATCACCGCCACATACATACCACTCTTAAATGCACACCACACACACCCCCATGCACAAGCAGCCGTATCATCCACACCCCAACACACAGATACGCATTATTGCTCACAACTCCTGATTGCAAGCGACTGAGATCCAACTCACACGGGCCTCAGTGTAAGAGATCATTTATTTGCTCACACACCTGGGAGGATCAGGGGTGCATGTGACTTTTGGCATAAGCCAAAATGAGGGGTTCAGTGACGAGGGGCTCAGTGACGGCATCAGGACTGTCTTCCTCTATTTCTCTAGTTTTCCTCTGTGTTAGCTTCCTCCTGGGGCAGACCCGCTCACGCTGCAGCGACGATGGCCACCAAAGGGGGGCCTCTGGCCAATCGTTCCGGCGGAAGTTGCAAGGCTGACTCTCATTGGGCTGGCTTAGGTCATGTGCTCATCCCGGCGCCAGTCGCTGTGGCCAGAGGACTAGAAGACTGTAAATCTGGGCTAGACCGGATCTTGCTCGTGTCCAGCCCATGGAGAAGGGCGGTCAGCCCCACCCAACCTATATAGTGTGTGTGGGGGGGGGGACGGGGGGCAGAAACAGGTGATTCGCCAAAGAAGGTGGACGAGTTGTTGGACAGATAAAAAACAGATGTTCACTGCCTACACTAACCCGAATGTACACAGAGGCAGGCGTGGAAATCTAGAGGGCCACAGGGGTATAAAGATACGGGTGTGCACACTGAGCCCTTGGATAAATATAAATTCTGTACCTTATCAATGAAATATTGATGTAAGAAAAATAAGTGATCCAGACATATGCTACTAGGACTTCAAAGGAAGGGAAGAGCTGGTTTTAAACAAAATAGGTTTGGGCTCAAGATGAAACCAGAGAGGGAGACAAACCATGAGACTCTTAATCTCAGGAAACAAACTGAGGGTTGCTGGAGGGGAGGGAGGTGGGGTGGCTGGGTGATGGACACTGGGGAGGGTTTGTGTTGTGGTGAGCACTGTGTATTGTGTAAGACTGATGAATCACAGACCTGTACCCCTGAAACAAATAATACATTATATGTTAATAAATAAATAAATAAATAAAATAAAATAAAATAGGTTTGGGCTAGGGGCGCCTGGGTGGCTCAGTCGGTTAAGCGTCTGTCTTTTGCTTAGGTCATGATCCCAGTGTCCTGTCCCCCATCGGGCTCCCTGATCAGCGGGGAGTCTGCTTTTGCCTCTCCCTCTACCCCTCCCCCCCGCTTGTGCTCTGTCTTTCTCTCTCTCTGTGTCAAATAAATAAATAAAATCTTAAAAAAAAAAAAGAAAAATAATAAAATAGGTTTGGGCTCGACTGAGTCTTCACAAAAGAATATGGATGAAAAGATCTGGAAATGTGAGGAGTCACTGGACCGGAAGAGGAATCCTATGGAACGAGCAGAAAGACTAGGGGGTGAGGAGGCAGGTGGGACTGAGGGTTTCAAAGGCAAGACAGTTTATCCTGTAGGTTGCAGAGTCCCACGAAGGTGTGTGGCAGGAGGGTGACATGGTGAAAGCAGGAGGTGAAAGCTTGAGGAAGAGGAAGTGAGCTGCGTAGGTTAGATGGTAGAGGCGAGACTGGAGGCGGGAGAGGAGAGAAGCGGCTCTTGCAGAACGCTCATGAGGAGGCGTGTGGTGTGGTAGGAGCAGTGGGGTGGGAAGGCAGGCATGGAATCGAGCTATAGTAAGAAGGAAGAACCAACGGGATGTGGCAGTTGATTGCAGGGCTGAGTTCAAGGTGAAGGGAAGCAAGGAGGTGACTCAGATGCACTTCTGACAGCTCCCTGCTTCCCCCCAGCCCTTTCTGCTCCAGCCAGATGGGTGCATCCATTTGCCACAGCCGCTGGACCTCCCCCCCTGCCATCGCGTTCAGCCCACCAGCATCAGACCACAGCTCCTGGCGGACAGGGCGGGGTCCTCTAGCGTCTGTGTCTGGTTCTTACCTCCGTGCCAGCCTCTGCCTGGCGGGCACCAGCCCAGAGTGGGTGTCGCAGAGTGAATGTGCAGACCCTCCCCGGAGCAACCTCTGTTCATCCCACGGGCACACAAGCACACACCTTCCCTGAGGCCACAGCATGATGAGGCTGCCACGAAACCCTCCACGGTCCTCAGCAGCAGACACAAGCTTGGGAGAGCCCATTTTCTCCCCGCTGATCGTGACGTGCCTGGAGAACAGGGCCTGACTCTTGTCTGACTCTGAGGGGGGCCTGGACACATGGAAGCCAATGCAAGGAGATGCCTGGGACAGGGGGGAGAATGGGAACCCCGCGAGGCAGACACACAACCACAGGACCGAGGGTGAGTCCTGGAGAAGAGGCTGGACTGCCAGGAGAAAGGGGGGACATTCATCTGCACAGCCCAGGGGAGATGGCTAGAATCAGCAGGAAGGAGCCCCAGGGAGAGACTTCTCACTGCGAGCTAAGACTT
Source organism: Phoca vitulina (assembly GCF_004348235.1). Classification (NCBI taxonomy): domain Eukaryota; kingdom Metazoa; phylum Chordata; class Mammalia; order Carnivora; family Phocidae; genus Phoca; species Phoca vitulina. The sequence continues at coordinate 18,354,962 of NW_022589726.1, read as the reverse complement.
TCCAAAAGTTGAGCCTTGTGCAAGTGGACTCTGCATCGTCATCTGGGAAGTTGTGGCTTGCTCTGTGTGAGGATGGGTTCAAGCAGAAGGCCAAGGGGGCTCGAGCATCAGAGGGGTGTGTCCTGAGGGCCTACTGTGTGCACCGCGCACTTCACCTCCTTTAAATTCATAAAAACCCTCCCTGTCAAGCAAGGAAGGAAAGGGGCCCAAGTCCACACAGCTGTGAGGAAAAGAACTGGAATCTGAACCCCATGGATTCCTCACTGCTGGGACCGTCCCCACGCATGTGCCCCCGCCCCACAGCCAGGGGTGATGGCAAGCCACAGGAGAGTGAATGCAATAAGAATTGGGGAGCCACTTCCTAAGTGTGTGAAGTTGGGCAAGTGACTTAAGTCTCTCTGAATGTTCCTTTTCCTCACCTGAAAATGCAGATAACGGCAGCCCCCCAAGAAGGCTGAGGTGAACACGAGATAGGGGACTGGGGCCTGGCAGCGGTGGGTCAGTCAGTGTTATCTGGACCCTGGCCACCGCTCCATGCTTGTCCCCCTGCCTTTCCTAAAGCCTCCCTCCAGCAGCTTCCCCCACCCCCGTCCTAGTCAGCACCCCCCCTGGAATTTGTGCTGACACCCACTTTGACACAGTGGCCTTATAAGAATTTAAGTCCTGGTCTCCCCCTTGCAGGATGGAACAGCGTCTCTTGAGTCTTCGTGTCCTCCAACGTGCCTGCCCAACCCACGGTAGTAGGTGCCCAGGGGAGAGAGAGCGCCGGCTGGCTCAGAAGGGCCGAGGGCCACTAGAGGAAGTGGCAGCTGGGGCCGTAAGGAGGACTCTAGAAGAGAGTAATAAAGGGGACAATGCAAAAATCTGCCACCATGCAAAACAGAAGCTTGCAAATCCAATTCCGAAGGAGCCAGCCATGCAAACCGAGCCCTGTCCCGGGGACACAGCTTGCCTTCGTCAGCTCTCAACCCAGGGCTCCGTTCCCTGCCAGCGATGGTGGTGGTGGTGGTGGTGGTGGGAACGGTGGGGCTCATGGGGGCAGCTCTCATTTATGGGGTTCCCGCTTATGTCAAAGTGTCAGATCTCTCGCCTATATTATTTGCCATCCTAAAATAACCCATGAGGAGGGTACCATTAAGCCTTTTTTACAGACGAGGAACCTGAAAGTTCTTCAAGACTTGACCTTGAGTCTGGAGTCAGTCCACAGCCTGAGCAAGCTCTTTCCAGCGCTCCATCGAGGGAAGCGGTCATGTGGATAACCCAGAAGTAATGGTCCAAAGCCATTTTTCTTCTTTTAGTTAGCCATTTGAAAAATATATATTGCATTCATTCGATTGGTATTTGTCAAACATCTAAATCACCCCTCTTACTGTAGGGATTCTGATAGACTTAGGGCACCTCTCCCATGAAGGCAGGGACCTTGACGTCGTCTTGTTGACGGCCAGATTTACAGCATTAGAAAATGCCTAGCAAGCACTCCACCAAACATATGATGAATGAATTCACAAATGAGCAGCTCGGGTCCAGGAAAGCCCTGCTACCTACCGCTCGGTAACCAACCTACCTCCCAGATTCCCTGGTGTCTAAGGCCTGAGGTAACCCCAAAGCAGGATACATTGACTCATTCATAGGTCTTTGGGCAAGTCTGCTGACCTGGAAGGTAGGAATGGGCTCTGAAGGGCGGGCGTGGGGCAGTCTGGGGCTGGGCAGGGTTAGCCTCAGGGAAGTGTTAGGCAAGCTCCCATGGCAACGCAATTCTGTGTGTGTTTCTGCCCTCCCAATAGAATTCCAGGCTAAGGCCATCTATTCCCCAAGGCCAGGAGTTGCCCCATCTCCTTCCTTGACTCCTCAGGTTTCCCTGGTGATTCATCTCAGGAAACTAAGAGAAGCCTGGGCAGCAGAAGCAGCCTCCAGCGGATAGGAGGCAGAGGAGAGAAAGTCCTACCCAAGGAGAGGGCCATTTCCCTCCCAGATTTGTGCTTCTGACTCAGAAGTGTCCAGCTGCAGAAGTCAAGCTCCCCAGGCCTCCTCCTAGATCCATGGGTCCTTGGTTTCCATGGCTCCCACATCCAGCCACGTTGACCCTCCACCCCCAGGCGCCCCTTCCCACCCACGGCCGGACCCTGTTCCACGTGGCAGTCGGCTCCGAAGCAAACTCTCTCTCTCCCTGAGCAGGTCACCAGACCAGGGACTCTCCTTCTCTCTCTCTCTCTCTCTCACTGTCCCTCCAGCGTGACTCCACCCCAAGCACCTCCTTCAGGAAGCCCTCCCAGACCTCCCAGGCTTTTCTCCCAACCCTCCAAGCCTGGACTGTGATTAGATACCCTCAGCTCTGACCTGGTCTGCCAGACTGGGGCGTGAGTTCAGGCATCCCCCAGTGGCCTAGCAGTTCCCCTAAGATGGTAATGACCACTTTTAATCCTTACAGAAACTGTGAAATAAGCATTATCTCTATTTTAGAGCTGAGGAAACAGCCTGGAAATTAAGAAAAGCTTGTGCTGTGCAGTAGCAGCTGGGAGAGGCCGAACTGGGCCCTGTCTGCCTCCCAAGCCATGTCTCTCCTCCCTGCTTCCCTCCCCCTCCAAGATCGTACCAGATGCCAGGCACTCCCCACACCATAGACTTTTTATAACCCCATTCAATCTTCACGCTTAAGCCTACAGGGAAAGTACAAACAGCCTCATTTTACACCGTAGGATAGGGAAGCTCAGAAATTGTCAAAATATTTCCTAAGGTCACAAAGCACTTGAGCATCAGGATCAGAATTCAACCCAACCTTCTAGCTCTGAAACCCAAAGTGAGGTTTCCCAGGCCCCTGGGTCTAGCCAGAGCCAGGCCAGAGAGAGGCAGGAGATAGCCATGTAGATTCTCCAGGCCAGGAGGAAAGCTTTGACTCCAATCAGCCAGCCCCTCTGATAAAGGAAGATGCCTTCCAGAAGGGAAGGCCTGCCGAAGTGGCCCTGCTGATCTGGGAAGACCCAGGAATTCCAGAACAGCTGAGCAGCTGACTGGCATAATCGACCTCCCAGCTCTCCACCCTTCCTCCTCACCCTGTGAGCTGACACACCCTCAAATCCTTTCACTTCTGCACTTCCTACCACCACTCAGTGCTCTTGGATTTGTGATTAAATGAAATGAAATGGAACTGAGAATTGTTTTTAAACAATCCCTAGAACAACGTAGAGTAGCCGAAAAACATAAATTTGGAAATCAAATCACATGTGTTCTAATCTCAACTGTCTCTAAATTGCTGTGTGACACTGGACAAGTCACTTCCCCTCTCTGAGCTACAGTGGTGTCTCTATAATGAAGGAGCAGGACCATTTATTTCTGGAATTCCTTTAATTTCATTTAAATTAATTTGGTTTGGGGTGCCTGGATGGCTCAGTTGGTTAAGTGTCTGACTCTTGATTTCAGATCAGGTCATGATCTCAGGGTCGTGAGATCGAGCCCCGTGCTGAGCATGGAGCCTGCTTCTCCCTCTCTCTCTACCCCTCCCCACCCAACCAATCAATCAATCAGTTCGGTTTTTAGAACTTTGAATTTCCCAAAGTTATTGCAGCACAGCGGGGACAGCACTAAACTTGAAATCATACTTGGTTTGGGCTCTCAGCTTTTTTTCTCTCGTATGTCAAATAAATTAGGTGATGACAGTAGTTGTCAGAGCTTTTCTTTGCCCTGTAAAGGCCCTGTTTAGGATCCCTGCTGCGATGAGAGAAAACCACAGACTCTTCTCCAAGATCTCACCCTTCCTCCTGTCCTTCATCTCCGTCCCTCAGTGAAAGGGCCCCTGTGATGAAGCACACTCTCGACTACACTCTGGAGTCACCCATAGTTCCCTCCTACCGCAGTACTAGCCAGTGGACAAGAGAGCATCCTCTCCTTCACTGAGCATTGAGAGGGGCGAAAGGATAGACTGGACAAAGGACTGGCTCATCTAAGGAATAATAAGAGTAGCAATGAGTGACCAGGGAAGGGGGTGCTCCTTCGAAGGAGCCTCTGTGCTGGGACTCCCCACTCAGACTTAGATGGGGTCAGGCCTGCCCAGAAGCTGAGGAATGGAGGAGAGCAGGGGCGGCAGGCCTCAAGGGGGCAAAAGCACAGCAAGGCCGGGACAATGGGGAAATGACCTCAGGGAAGGAGGTCTGGCAGGTTCTGAAAGTGGTGCTCTCCGATGGTCTGCAATTCCTAACACAGAATGAGTCAGGCAGGGCAAGGTCAGGCCCCCCGGAGGAATGCAGTTGGAGGTGTATGTCTATACAACAGACTGCCTCACAGAGAATGGGCCCATCCAGGGTCATAAACCTTATGTCCCCACCTCCAGAGAGCAAAACTAGCTACCTCTGAGTTCCCAGGAGCTTAGACTGAGTCAGAGCTGGGGGGCTGCAGGGATAGTGGGCCTGGGCAGCATGCTTCCAGGGTATGGGGTCCATCAGAAAATGGGACCAAAGGAGGTTGGGAGCAAAGGGGGAGAAGACATGGATCAGGATGACTGGTCCCAGCAAAGGCTAAGGTCTCAAACTCCTACTAGCAGCCCCAGGCCAGAAATCTCCCCACCCCCCAGGGAAGTCCAGGCCCAGAACTGGACAGCACTGTCATCTCAGCCTCCTGCTACTGAGCTCTGGGGTTCATGCACAGCTGTTCCTGGAGCGTAATGGGTCCTCTCTCTCTCTCTGCCACCATTAATTATTTCTCTAGATCTATTTTTTTGTAAGATTTTATTTATTTATTTTAGAGACAGAGCCAGTGATTGGGGGGAGGAGCAGAGAGAGAGGGACAAGCAGACTCCATACTTAGCCCAGAGCCTAATGCGGGGCTCAATCCCAGGACCCTGAGATCATGACCTGAGCCGAAATCAAGTCAGACGCTTAACCGAATGAGCCACCCAGGCACCCCTCCTTAGCTTTAAAAACCACATCAACTCACACTTCCTCTTAGAGGACAGGAGCAGGACCCAGAAAAGTAAAGGACCCAGGTCCTAGCTCCAGTCCTGGTCTTCCCCTCCACCCCTATACCCTGAGCTGGGCTCCCAGTCCCTTGGAGGAAGGAGGAGGCAGGAGGCAATGTTGCCTTGCTCTCTGTGTCCCTGAGAAATTCTCTTTCTCCCTGCGATGTTCCCTCCTCCTTCTTGCAGGCAGGTGAGAGGGGCCCTGGAGACGTGCGGGTCTGCAGAGTGGAGGGAAGCAGACATCATCACCCGCTCTGCAGCTCCTAGACACGTACACATCTTCCCTCTGGCCCTCTGGCCCTGCCCCCTTCCATCTCCCCCAGTCACTTTGCTCCAAGATGTCCTCTGGCCAGGCCCAGCCAGACTGATCTTCCATAAACACCGCTTTGATCCTGTCACTCCCCAGCTCAGAGCCTCCCTTTGCCTTCAGAATAAAGGTCAAACTCCTCCTCTGGCTGAGCTGAGCCTTGCCTGGCTGGCACTTAGCTGCCTCCCTGCCCCAGCCCCAAGGCCGTGCCTTCCTCCCACAGCACCTCCCTGTCACTGCACCTGCTGAAATCTTAGCCCTCGTGCCGGCCCTGGCTCCAGCACACCCCATTCATTCTGCAAACATTTACTGAATAAAAATCAGTACCAGGCACCTGCCCACACAGCCTGCCCAGGTCACCACTGCTGGAAGTCACCACTCCCACAGAGACCCCCAAAACGAGCCTTTGTTATGCCCCTGGGCTGGGTCACCCTTGCCTGAGCACCTCCCTAATTATAAACCTGATCCACAGGCATCTAACGTGGCTTGAACATTGGCTAATGAGGCAGTCTCCGATATTTGTCTCATTCGGTCCTCACAATGACCTTGAGGGTTTAGTATCATTACAGTAACTTGCCCAGCAACTAGTAATTGGGGCTCCAAATGGGGTCCCCAAATTCCAAGTCCAGGGCCTCACACCAGCACCAAGTGCAGGCTCAAAAGCAGGCTCCTGTCTTACACGTTTCTGTCTTGCTCAATAACCAGCACAGAAATTCGTTCGATTCACAGAAGGAAGGAATGAATGGTTCTCTGATTCTATTCTATCCCGACGAGTCCTCGTCTTCCCTCTGATCCCTATTTCCTCTCCCCCACATTCCTTTTTTCCTATCGTCTCCTCTCCTTCACCCTGGGCCCCCAGGATCCTGAAGATAAGGGAGCAAAGAGGCTGCGATTATTCTCATTGATACCAGGGAGGGATAGGCCTTGGGAAGTCCTCCACAGCCCAGAAACAGCCCCAAGGAGGTAATCCAGGAGGGGAATGCTCCTCCCTACACCCCACCACCCTGTTTGATAGACCAAATGAGCCCAGCCCTTATCTTCATCCCTCCCCAGTTCTAGCTGGACATAGGCTGGGCAGGGGGGGGAGCAGCGGGGGCAGCCAGATAACAGTGAGGGTGTGGAAAGAAACGTAAATTCGGTGACTCACCACCTTGTGCCTTCCCAAGATGGGGGCGGGGGGTACCTGCACACTTGGAATTCCAGCCCAACCCTGGAGAGTTGCGTGTCAGTAAGCTGGACAGTGTCAATAAGCTGGACAGGAGGAGGAGGAGGAGCCCTGTTTACCCCAAACTAAAGGGCAGCCATGGCAACGGAGGCCGGGGCCATCGGTGTAGGGGGCAAAGGTCCCAGCCAGAGTGGGGCCCCAACTGCCAGCCAGCCAACTGGGCCGGATGCCCAGACCATGGCAGCCAGACCTTCTCTGGCCAAGCACCCCCTTGTGGCCAGCCAGAGCTCATCCTGAGAGCTGGGGAGGGGCAGGCTTGAGAGAGAAGCCACCCATTTTACAGAATCACACGCGTTCTAGTCCACTCCCCTCCCCCTTCTGGGTGCTTTCTCTCCAGAGGCCAGGCACAGACAGACAGATACTGAACCAGGGGGGAGCTCTTGGCCTCTGTGCTGGGGCAAGGAAGGAATGGAGAGCTGAGCCAGCTGCTGGGAGGGGCAGAGTGGGGGTGTCAATCCGGGAAGGCTTCCTGGAGGAGGACAAGGCAGAACAGAAGTAGGGTGTCCCAGGCTAAGGAAAAGGCAGTGGAGTCTTCAGAGCAGAAGAGGGTGTCTCCTCAGCTGCAAAGACACATCATCACACCTGCCCTCTGCCAGGCACCAGACACATAAACTCCTGGTGCCTGAAGGGTTTTCCATGGCTGGCACCACCTCCTTAATGCCCCCCTCGCCTGTTATCTGTATTCATCCCCACCCTTAACTCCTTCTTGGAGGTGGCCCTCCCTGTGCTCAGGGCCAGGCCTTCCACCCACACTCTCAACTCTACCCCCTGGGAAGCTTGCTCCATCAAGCGTCTCCTCCCCCCGTCCTGCTGTGCCCACTGCCACGGATTTGTCCCCTCTTCCTGTATTCACGTGCAAGTCTCTCCTCCTTAAAAAAAGGAAGGGAGGAAGAAGAGAGGGAAGGGGAGAGGGGAGGGGAATCATCCTCCACCCTTGACACCTCTCTCTCCACAGCCAAGCTCCTCAAAAGAAGAGGTCATATTCATTGTCAATTCTCACCTCACACTACCTACCCCACCCCAGCCACCAGCCACAGAAATCATTAAAACCACTAACAGTCAGGGGCACCTGGGTGACTCGGTTGTTAAGCGTCTGCCTTCGGCTCAGGTCACGATCCCAGGGTCCTGAGATCGAGCCCCGCATCGGGCTCCCTGCTCCACAGGAAGTCTGCTTCTCCCTCTCCCACTCCTCCTGCTTGTATTCCCTCTCTCTCTTGTCTCTCTCTGTCAAATAAACAAATAAAATATTAAAAAAAAAAAAAACACTAATGATCGGGGCGCCTGGGTGGCTCAGTCAGTTGAGCTTCTGACTCGCTTTTGGCTTCGATGGTGATCTCAGGGTCGTGAGATGGAGCCTCAAGTCGTGCTCTGTGCTCCGGGGGAGTCTGCTTGAGATTCTCTCTCCCTCTCCCTCTGCATCTTCCCCCCAACCTGCTCCCCACACTTGCGTGCTCTCTCTCTCTCTCCCAAATAAATAAATAAATAAAATCTTAAAAAAAAAAAAAAACCACTAACAATCAACTAATAGCTGAATTTGGTGGACTCTTTTCAAATTTTCTCTTACCTGACCTACCTATGATATTGGACTGGACACCACTGACCACTCCATCTTTCTTGAAAGACTATTTCCTTGGCCTCCTGACATCTCCTTCTAAATTTCTTACTATCCCTCAGGCCATTCCTTTCCAATTTTCATTCTTTTTTTTTTTTTTAAGATTTTATTTATTTATTTGAGAGAGAGAGACTGAGCAAGAGAGAAAGAGAGAGCATGAGTGGGGGGAGGGAGAAGCAGGCTTCCCGCTGAGCAGGGAGCCCGATGCAGGGCTCGATCCCAGGACCCTGGGATCATGACCTGAGCCGAAGGCAGACGTTTAACGACTGAGCCACCCAGGTGCCCCTCCAATATTCATCCTTGAATCCTTTCTACCTGCCCACCACCTGTATCTGTAGTCCTTTATCTTCTTGGTGGGCCATGCACACTCCTTTGGCACAATCACAGATTGTCAGCATCTCCCATATAACTCAAGAGGCTCATGCAGTCAGGAAATCCATCCACAGAGGCCAGACCAGGAGCCTCGGCCTCAACCTCTTTTCTTCTGGTCAATCCCATCCACTTCCAGGATGATGGCTCCCAGACGCTCAGGAGAGCTGCAGAACTGTGTTTCCAATCACCACCTTGGGTCTCACCACGCCACCCTCTTGGCCTGTCTTCCTTTCATAATTCCCATCTGATGGACAGCATCACCCCTTCCAAAGTGAGAAAGCTAGGAGTCACCTGAAGGCCTGGGGATGGTACTATAATCTGCCTCATATGGTTGTTAGGAAGCTAAATCATGATATGTATAAAGCATGTAGAATTGTGCCTGGCACATCATAGGTGCTCAATAATTGTTGGTTATTATTGTTAGTATTCTTACTTCTTCATTCCCCATATATCCAAATAGACACCAAGACCTGCCAAATCTAACTTCTAAATTTCCCTTGAATCCATGTTCTTCCCTGTATTTCCACTGATTCTCCTCCCTTAATTGAGGCATTCATTATCACTTACCTAGATGATTGCAGTAATCTCCAATCTTCTGCCTTCATACCTTTCCAAGATATCCAGCTAGAGTAGTCTTGCCAAAAAGTAAAATGATTATGACACTTTCCTGCTTCAAGATTCCATGTCTCTCTAGATCCTTAAACAGTACCCAGATGCCTTTGGTGCATCCCTGGGGAACTTGTTATAAATGGAGGCCCAGGGGCGCCTGGGTGGCACAGTCCGTTAAACGTCCGACTCTTGGTTCTGGCTCAGGTTGTGATCTCAGGGTCATGAGATGGAGCTCCGCATTGGGGTCCATGCTCAGCGGGGAGTCTGCTTGAGATTCTCTCTCTCCCTCTCCCTCTGCCCCTCCCGCTCATGCCCTCTCTCTCTCTAAAACAAATAAATAAATCTTTAAAAAAAACAAAATCAAAATAAATGGAGGCCCAGACGCCAATACCAAAGAGTATTATTCTGCAAGTGGGGGTGCCACTTGGGCACCTGCATTCATAACAGGTTCCCCAGTGTACCTGGTGCAAAGTTGAGAACCAGGGAAGTGCAAACTCTTCATGGCCTACAAGGCCTTCCTTGACCTGGCCCTTACCGACCTTTCCCACTTCATCTTCTGCCTCTTACATTTTTCTGCTACCTATTGGCTCCCCATGTATTAAACAAATATCTATTGATCACCTAATAAGTGCAGGCACTAAAAACCCAATGATGAGCAAAATAGATATGGCCCCTGGAGCTTACAATCTAGTTAGAAAGATAGCAACCTAATAATCACACTAATGAAAAAATATAAATATAAATTGTTATAAATTATTTTAATAAAAGAAACATGATCCTATAAGAGTATATTACAAAAGAACATGGCCTAAATTTGAAGAAATTAAAGAAACTTCCCTGAAGAAGCAATACTTGAACTGAAATATGAAGGATAAGTTAATAGAAAAGGCTGCAGTAAGGAAAGAGAATGATTTAGATATAGGGCATTTCACGTGCAAAGGCCCTGGGCAAGCAAGAGTACCACATGTTCCAGATATTATCTCTCACCACTTCTATTCAGCATCGTACTGGAGGTGTTAGTAAAGGCAATAAGTCAAGAAAAATAAATAAAAGTCATAGAGATCAGAAAAGAAGAAATAAAGCTGTCTTTATCTACAAATGAAATGATAGTCTATGGAGAAAATCCTAAAGAATACACAAAAGATCACTAGAACTAATAAAAGAATTTAGCAAGTTTGCAGGATAAATGATCAACATTTAAAAATCAGTCATATTTCTATATACTAGCAATGAGCAGTCGGAAATTGAAATTGAAAGCACAGTATCAGGCACCTGGGTGGCTCAGTCGTTAAGCGTCTGCCTTTGGCTCAGGTCATGATCCCAGGGTCCTGGGATCAAGCCCCACATTGGGCTCCCTGCTTCGGGGGGAAGCCTGCTTCTCCCTCTCCCACTCCCCCTGCTTGTATTCCCTCTCTCGCTGTCTCTCTCTGTCAAATAAATAAATAAAATCTTAAAAAAAAAAAAAGAAAGCACAATACATTTATAATCAGATTTAAACATAAAATACCTTCCAATCAAACAAAATATATGCAAGATTTTTGTGCTGAAAACCATAAAACATTAGCAAGAGAAATTGAAGGAGATCTATATGAATGGAGAGATATACCAAGTTCATAGATTGGAAGATTCAATATTGTTAAAATGCTAATTCTGTCTCTGAATTGATCTATAAGTTTAATGCAGTCCCAATCAAAATCTCAGTAAACTTTTAAATAAAAATTGACGGGCGCCTGGGTGGCTTAGTTGGTTAAGAGACTGCATTTGGCTGAGGTCATGATCCTGGAATCCCAGAATCGAGTCCCGCATCGGGCTCCCTGCTTGGTGAGGAGTCTGCTTCTCCCTCTCACCCTCCCCCATCTCATGCTCTCTTTCTCTTCATTCTCTCTCTCTCAAATAAATAAATAAAAATCTTTAAAAATAAATAAATAAATAAATAAATAAATTGACAAAATTATTCTAAAAATTTATACAAAAAGACAAAGGGCCTAAAATAGCTAAAACAATTTTGAAAAAGAAGAAGAAATTTGTGGGGCACCTGGGTGGCTCAGTCGGTTAAGCATCTGCCTTCGGCTCAGGTCATGATCCCAGGGTGCTGGGATCAAGCCCTGCATCAGGCTCCCTGCTCCATGGGAAGCCTACTTCTCCCTCTCCCACTCTCCCTGCTTGTTTTCCCTCTCTCGCTGTGTCTCTCTCTGTCAAATAAATAAATAAAATCTTTAAAAAAAAAAAAAGAAGAAAATTTGTACTCATACTATCTAGCCTCAAGACTTGCCATAAAGTTACAATAATCAAGACAGTGAGGTCTCAGCCGAACGACAGATATATACATCAATAGAACATAAGAGTCCAGAAAGAGACTCACACGGTGGTGCCAAGGTAAATCACTGGAGAAAGGACAATCTTTTCAACAAATAGTGCTAGAACAATTGGACATCCTTGTGGAAAAAAAAAATGAACTTCAACCCATACTTCACATCATAGGCAAGAATCAACTCAAAACATAAAATCTAAAACTATACAACTTCTAGAAGAAAATATAAGAAAAAATCTTAGTGATCTTGGGTTAGGGAAAGATTTCCTTGAACACAAAAAATACACACCTTACAAGAAAAACTTGATAATGGAATTTTATCAAAATTAAAACTTCAATTGTTCTAATAACATTGTTAAGAAAATACAAAGACAGGCCACAGAATGGGAGAAAATATTTGCCAAACACATTAACTCAAATGAACCATAGGCCAAAATATAAAACCTAAAACCATAAAACTTCTGGGGGAAAAAAAAAAACAGGAAAGATCTTTGTGACTTTAACATAGGAAAAGACTTCTCAAATACAGCACCAAACTGTGATTCATAAAACAAAAACTTGATAAACTGGACTTCTTCAAAATTAATAACTTCTCTTCAAGGGCGCCTGGGTGGCTCAGATGGTTAAGCGTCTGCCTTCGGCTCAGGTCATGATCCCGGGGTCCTGGGATCGAGTCCCGCATCGGGCTCCCTGCTAGGCGGGGAGCCTGCTTCTCCCTCTGCCTCTGCCTCTCTCTCTCTCTCTGACTCTCATGAATAAATTAAAAAAAAAAAAATTAATAACTTCTCTTCAAAAGGCAAGGTCAAGAGAATGGAAAGGCAACCATAGATCGAGAGAAAAATAGTTGTAAATCACATATATGATGAAGAATGTAAATCCAGATCTATAGAAAGCTCTCAAATTTTAATAATTTTAAAAAAACAGTATTTTAAATGGGTAATATTTTAAATGGTGAAAGATTTGAATAGATACTTCATCAAAGATGAAATACCCACGAGCAGACACTCAACATCATCAGTCATTAGGAAATACAAATTAAAGCCACAATGAAATACCACTATGCACCCACCAGGAAAGCTACAATTTAAAAAAAAAAAAAAAAAAGACAGACAATACAAAATGTGTACAGGATCCAAAGCCACTGAAACTCTCAAACATTATGGGTGGGAATGCAAAATGGTACAACTACTTTAGGAAATAATTTGGCATTTTCTCACAGAGTTAAACCCATACTGATACAACCTACTTGTTCCATTCCTGGGTATTTTATCCAAGAGCAATGAGAAAACATATACCCACACAAAGACCTATACATCAGTGTTCATAATTCATTCTAAAAACTGGAAACAGGTTAAATATCCATGTATTGATGAATGGATAAACAAATTATGGTACCTCCATAGAGTGGAATACTCTATGGCAATAAAAAGGAGCAAACTACAGATATGTGCAATATCATGGATGAATCACAAAAGCATTATGCTAAGTGAAAGAAGCCAGAGATAAAAGGTTACATGCTGTATGATATAATTTATAGGGCATGTCTGATAAGGACAGAGATTAGATCAATTGTTGCCAGAGCTGGGGGTGGGTGAGGGAGATAAACTAGAAATGAACACACTGGGACATTTTGAGATGATTAAAATGTTTTATACCTTTTTTTATGGTGGCAGTTTTACAACTGTATTCCTTTGTCAAAACTCAAGGAATTCCATCCCTAAAAAAAGTGAATGTTACCATATGCAAATTATACCTCAAAAAAATCTGAATTGTTAAAAAGCAGGAAGAAAAAAAAAAACAGATGCAGTAAGTTCATAGGTTCAGCCTGAGATCCTATAAGTTTGTGGTGTTTTCGGTTTGGATTTATTTTTAGGCAATCTCTATGCCCAACGTGGGGCTCGAACTCACAACCCTGAGATCAAGTGTCGCATGCTGAACCGACTGAGCCAGCCAGGGGCCCCAGATCCAATAAGTTTAAGATGACTTTGAAAGCTCCAAGAGGGGATACTATCCTGTGACCAGCAGGAGACACAGACCTGAAACTCAGAGGAGGGGACTGTGTTAGACGCTAACAGGTCACACTGCCTGGAAAGCCTTCTCCTCGACCCCCTCGTCTCCCTAGCAAGTTCTTATTCATTTTCTGGAGCCCTGCCCGAGCATTCCCTCCTCCACGACCCCAATCCTTCAACAGCATGAGAGCAGCAAGCTTCTCTGGCTTTTCTGCACTCTGCCCCCAGAGACTGGAACATGTCTGGTATCAGGCAGGTACCTTACACATAGTTGGTGAATGGATGAAGCAATCTCTCCTCCAACAGTACTTTAGAACTTTTCATAGCACCTCTCACACTGTATTTTGTTTCTTCAATTATCTGTCCCCTCTAATAATGATCTCCTTGATTGTTATTATTTATTTATGTTCATCTTTGTATTCCCAGCTCTCTGTGGAACTGAACCAAACTAAAGGCTTGACGCTCCCTGCTGATGGAGAACCAAGGAGAAGGAGGCAGGGGAGCACCCATGAAAAGCACCTGCTAGGCTCACTAACTTGGGCGCCACACGTGATCGCGATCACTCGGAGACAAACAGCAAAGACAGGATACAAACCCAGGTCTGTCCGATTCCAAAATCTATGCTCTCTTCCCATCCTCTCTTTTGCTTGAGATCCTTAACTCCTTGATTTTCAGCACCTTCAACCACCCTCAGCGCCACCATCTGCTCTGACCCAAAATCCGATATCCTCTCTCTCACAAGCCACATCTCACACTCCCTTGTTTTCTAGACAGCTGCTGCCATCCATCTTGCCAGCTCCCAGTCCCTGGGTTCCTCCTCCTCCACGGAGCTCTCCTGGATGCCCCTGCTTCCCCACTCAGCCCCACCCAGTGGTCTGCCATTCTGGCGATGTTTTAAGCCTAGACTCCTTTGCCCCTGAGTTTCCACTGCCCCTTCCCTTTCATCTCTCAGTGAGAGATCCCCCAGGGCAGAGATTGCTTCTTGTGTACTTGGTCTCATCTCATTGTAACCTCCACCAGGACCTCAAACTCTTCGTGCGTCCTTTCCCGCCTCGTCGGTAGGCTTTGTATCCCACCGCACGTGTCACAGTCTCCTCTGCCTCTGTCCCCTCTTCCCGCTGGTCGAGAGGCAAGAGTATGTAGGGGCAACATACGTCAAGTCCCAGCTCTGCCCCCTATTTGTCCTATATTACCTCTCAGCTTTCAGCTTAAATGCCACTTCCCGCAGGATCTCAGGCTAGGTTAGTGCTGCGGCTGATCTCCTTGCAGCAGCTGCTATGTGCTTGCATTTTTCCCTGGACTTGGCCTAGCATCGCACCAGCCACTTTATTATTACTGCTTGTTTAATCAGTGACCAGCCTTGCTAAACTGTGCCAGCCCAAGCAAGCCTTCCGGCAACCTTGCTACCTGCAACAGCAGATCATCCCCTTTTCTCCTTTCCTTCCCCAAAAGTCTACACTCTGCCTCCACTTCATCACTAACCACTCACTCCTCAGCCCTTCACCACCTGCCCTCAGTCTCCATCACTTTCTGGATGTGCTCTTCTTGTCCTCAGCCTCCTTGATCGCTCTGTGTATCTGCCCCGTGGACAGCTCTTCCTTGAAAGTCCTTCTCCTTGGCTCTCATGACCTCTCTCTCGTGGTCTCTTCCTAGGAACTGGCAAGAGTCTGGGCCTCCTCCCCTTTCTCCTCTCTTTTCCCTCTGTCTCTTCCTCCTCTTCTTGCCTTAGCTCTCTGCCCACTTCTTTGCTCTGATCCTTTTCCGTAGACCATCTCATCCACTGGTTGAGGGTTTTCCCCAAATCCTCTAGGTGGGTGCTCCAGACAGGGCCACCACATCTGGCTATGCAGGTCGGTTGGTGCACTGGCCAAGGAGACAAGGATGAGGCTGACTTTTTCCAGTTTGTGCAAAGTCCCTAAGGGCTAGCTTTAGCCCTGTGAGTTGCATCCCCTACCCCTGCCTCTCCCAAGCTATAGCCTTGCTTTTCTAGCTGCTCACAGGATAGTTCCCCCAGACGCTGCTCGTAGATCTGCCAAGTCCAAAGCCAAAGGGAGAGAGACTGATAGAGACATGGCCACTGACAGGATGATTTTGAGATGCGTTCTCAGCCACTCAGCTTTTCCATTTTATCTCCTCTTTCCTCGACTCAGTTGTAGCTGCCCCTGCCCTGTGCCCAGATTGAAAGGAAAGAGTGATGAGGAGGAAACAGAAGACTAGAAGGCAGTGAGGTGAAAGTACGGGGGCTGGGAGGAAAAGGAGTAGATGGGGCAAACCAGACAAGAGAGGAAATCCACCGGCTTCTCAGTTGTCAAAGCTTGATCAGGCACATTGTCTCATTCGATCCTCATGAAAACTCTTAGAGTAGATATAACCATTATTTTTATTACCGAGGACACCAAGACAAGTACATTTGCCCAAGATCACCCAGCCAGCAGTGGGACCTTCAACCCAGGTCTTTTGACACCAAGGGCCATGCTCATCCCCTTGGCCCACCCACTTCTCAGTAGATTGGAAAGAGGTAATAGGCTGGGGATGGCATCGAGGTATCGGGGTTGTACCTGAGGAGAGACCAGGAGCACCGGGGTCAAAAGGGGAAGAGGTCATAAGAGTAGGAGAGGGCATCCCTGGTGGATGAGAGCTGACTTTGCCAGAAAAGGCTGCAGGAGGGCCCAGGGAGTTCGAGATTCAGTCCTGTACCATCCCAGCTGCGGCCCCCACCATCCCACCTGCCTCCACAGCCAACCCAGCCACGCTTGTCAGCACCCCAGCCTCTCCTGGCCCCCCCTTTTCATTAATTGTTTAAATCAAAATCTTTACAGAGTTCCCCCTACATGCCAGAAGCAGGGCTGGGCGTGAGGGAGTCCCACTCTGCCCCACACTCCTTTCTCTTGGGTCCTCTGCAGCTCTGCCCCTCACTCCCTAACTCAGCAGCTCTGGGCCCTCCAGGCAGTGAAGGGAGTTGAGGGGAGCCTCCCAGGACTCGCTCACTCTCACCCACCTTACTGCTTCCACCCTCCCCACCACAGGGGCCTCTCCCTTCCTCCAACACACACTCACACCTGTGGGAAGTCCTTTCTGAAGTCCCCCTCAATCCCTGCAGAAGATGATTGACATCGTCCCCTCCCTGTTTGGGCTATAGACCCCCACCCTCACACCTCAGTTGCTATTCTAAACACCTCCCTCCTCAGGACCCAGCAGGAAATTTCCAGCCTAAATGATGAAGCAAAACCTGAAGGATTGCAGGCCCCCATGACCCTCCCTGATCCCTAACCCCCACCATCTAGTTTCCCCTGGGCTGTCAGCTCCAACCCTCAGATAGAGAATGTGGGAAGGAGGAGGAAAGGGCTGACCCCGTTATCAGGGTCATCTCTGAGTTGACTCAGGAGTTAAACTTGCCTCTCATGTTCCCCACTCCCCTTCAGCAAGACACCAGAATGTGGGGCCCCGAGTGGGGGCAGGGAACATTTCCCCTCCCTCAGGAACCCCCCTGTACTCTATAAGCTTTCTGTCTTTGTTCTGGGAGCCTCTCACCAGGCCATCTCCTGCTCCACATCTCCCAGGACCCGCCTCTTAGACACTTATTCCTCCTTCCCCCTGGCCACCCACCCGAATCCAGAGCCCCAGTGTCCCAGTGCCAGGGATCTGTGGCTCAAAACTCCTCCCCCAGTCCCCACCAGCTTTCCCCAGGCTCTCTGACAGAGTGCAAAGGCTCTGAATCACAGAGCAGTCTGGACATGGTAGAAAAGGACAGGCCGGTGCTAGAAGCCTAAGGTTGGTATTTGCCCAATGCTGCAAGAGGTCAGGAATGTGGCCACTGACATCAGCTACGGGAGATAAGAGCCAGCTGGCAGCTCTCCCCCTCCGGCCCTAGACTGAGCCTCCACAGGCCCCGAAAGGTCCTGAGCAGTTGGAATGGGGTAGGGATCAGAGAACATCTGGGAAGGGGTTTGGTTAAGAATCCTGGGATCTGGGCCTGATCCCTGATGGAATTTCAAGTCCCCCAGGGGTCTTAATTGACTTAGACCTCTTATCATTGAACCATCTTTACAATTAAATTGATCCCCCGTCCTCTACCCTCCTGGATGTGTTTAAGCCCTACTCTGCAGTAAGTAACTAGTATTTGTTTTATGAAAGAGTGATAACACTCACATCCACCGTCACCCAAGGAAATAGACTGGATAGGCTTTATTATTCTCCCTTTATAAGTGAAGAAACTGAAGTTCAGAGTGAAGTGACTTCCCCAAGGTCACACAGCTAGCCAAGAACCCAAATTGGCTGACTTGAGGCTTAGCAAAAACAGCAAAGGCAATACAATCTACATATCTTACTGTGCAATTCTGCCCAACATGACAACTCTGGAACCCCGCAGGGGAACGTGAAGGTGAAAGCGGGAGAAACCGCTTTGACGGGCGGGCACCTCTCCTGCCATGCAAATGAAGCGGCACTTATTTGCCTGCTATTTTGCAGCCATTTGCCTTTTGGCCTTCAGCAGGCCCTGATTTGCCTCTGGCCAGCCCCCACTGAGCACTGTGAGGCTTTCCCCAGCAGAAGGTGGGGGGCCTGGGAGACTCCAGGGCCAAGCCCCGCGTCTGAGCTGTGCCTCCTTCCGGCGGGTCCACTGGCCCAGCTCTACCCCCTCCTTTCCCAGGCCGGCTCTCATGTCTGCCCCCATCTCTTCGGTTCAGCTGGCAGCTCGATAAGAATCAATAGGTCCACTCCCGAGCAAAGAGCACCAACAAGTGTATAAGGCCAGGCCCTGCCGAACAAGCTGCTCATGGTGACAGACTGGAAGGCCCTGTACCTCAGGATTCCCCAGTTCATTCAGCAGGGGGTGGCCATCAGCCTCAGAGGTGCAGGGAGCAGTGGGAACTTTTTTACTTCCATCCTTCTTACCGACGTCCTGATGTGAGCTTCCTGGAGGAGGCAGCTCCCTGGGGACCAGCTTGAGATCCAGAGAGCTTTTGGAGGAGAGGCAGGGGAAGGCGGGGACCTGCAGAAAAATCCTAGGAAGGATGGCGATGGGGCTGGCCAGAAGGGCTGAGTCTCAGCTGGAATATTTCTAGGCGTACATGGCTGTCGCCTCAGACCCTGCACCGTGTGGGACACATCGCAGTCTGCATGAGGGATTTCAGTCTCTTGCTAGTCACCACTGTTCTCCCAGCAGCAACTCAAGCGGGATCTGACACGCAGTCGGTGCCCAGCAAATATCTGTTGAACTGTGAAGTGCTCAGGAAGTATCTGTTTACCCAAGGGTGTAGGTAAGGCTGACACACGGGTGTTTAGAAGTGAAGAGTGTCCCCTGTTGAAATCACAAAGTGTCCCACTGAGGGCAGGCTTCCATGGGAGTGAGTGGAGGGGAGAAGAGCAAGAGGGAGGGGGTTCAGAGAATCAGTTTGTTTTCAGGAGTCTGAACCTACTTGGTGAGTGAATGTGTTTGTGGGTATTTGACAATACACATCTATATGAGGTGGGCGTGAGTGTGTGCTAGTGAACATGTGCACGTGGGTACGTTTGGAACCAAGTGTGTGTGGTGGGGGGGAGGTCGGGTGTGTAAACCAGCAGATTTGAGGCTCAGGGTTGAGCTACTCTTCTTCTCCAACCCCAAACTTTTCTTCCCCAGGACTCCTGGGACCTCCTGGGACTCCAGGATCCACCCCACCCCCCCACCCTCCCGCCCCAAGATCCTCTCCGTAGGTGGAAACTTGGGCTGTAGGTTGAGGATAATTACAGAGATTCACACCCGACTTCACTCACTCATCTCCCAAAACCCCCAAATTCCAACCTGCCAGGACCTCCTCTACCTGAGGGGAGGGGGGCATAACAACGTCATTTCCTGCCCTGAAACTACACTTCAAGGGCCGACTCCACCTGCTGCCTTGGTCCATCCAGGTTACTCACCCCCTTTCTGGGGGGTCGAGGGTGGCCTTGGCAGGAAGCTGCTGGGGGTGCTGGGGGAAAGGAGGCTGGGGAGGCCCGGGAACGAGATGCGGATTCCCGCCTCGGTCCACCTGTGCCCCAACCTTGAGCGCGGGGACTTGGTGGAGGGGGCGGGGCCTCCCTGGGCCGGTCCCCACCCCCTCCCTCGGCGCGATATAACTTCAGTCGCGGACCTGGCACCCTTCCTGGCCCGAGCCTGAGTCCTGGCCTCTCGTCTTACTCTCCGAACAGCATGAGCTTCACCACCCACTCCACCTTCTCTTCCAACTATCGGTCCCTGGGTCCCGTGCAGTCGTCCAGCCACCGGGTCCGGCCGGTCAGCAGCGCGGCCAGCGTCTATGCAGGCGCCGGGGGCTCAGGCTCCCGGATCTCCGTATCCCGCTCCACCAGCTTCCGGGGCGGCTGGGGATCCGGGGGCCTGGCCGCGGGGATGGCCGGGGGTCTGGCCGGCATAGGGGGCATCCAGGGCGAGAAGGAGACCATGCAAGACCTGAACGACCGCCTGGCCTCCTACCTGGAGAGGGTGAGGAGTCTGGAGGCTGATAATCAGAAACTGGAGATGAGAATCCGGGAACACGTGGAGAAGAAGGGACCCCAGGTCAGAGACTGGGGGCATTACTTCAAGACCATCGAGGAGCTGAGGGCTCAGGTAAGGGGACCACCCTGATCCCCAGCCGTGTTTGACCTTCCTGTTACCCACTCCCCGCTTCCTCCTCCCCCTCCGCAAGGATAGGAATTTTAATAGGGTGGGGTGCCTTGGCTCCTTCCCACTTTCTATCTCCACCCCGCCCCCTATTCCACAGGGAGGGGGTTGCCACGGCCTGGATTTTCATGCATAACCCTGGCCACAGGGGCCCCAAGGGCGGTGACCGGGCATGGGAGGGCCCTTTCCCAGGAAATGGCAGGAAGTGGGGGGGGGGGGTTTGCAGAGGAAGTAGACAGCATGGAAGGTGTGACAAGACCCCATAAAGAGGACCTGGACACTCTGGCTTCTGGCCAAATCAGGACAATTGGAGGGTTAAGCGGATGTGGCTAAGGCTGAGTCATCTAAGAGTAAACAGGAGGCCTACCTGTGGGAGGGGCCAATGGGGGGGACAAAGGGGAGGTGAGCAGGTGCAGGAGGAAAAAAAAAAAATGTCAGGAGAGGGCCAGGGAGAGGACTGACTCACTTCAGGGCTGGCGGGCCAGCAGAGGTCCCAAAGAAGGGGCAGTGGGAACTCTGGAATTTGGGACTCCAGGAAAGGAGGGAACAGTGTGAGGGGACACAGGTGGAAGGGGGTAGGCGTGCAAGGAGAACCTCTTTGGGACCAGAAAGGCTTCACTCATACACACAACACCTTCCCACACTCACCACACTCCATCACTGATTTCCTGTTCATGGAGCCACCTGTCTACAATCCCCCAGATCTTTGCAAGTTCTGTGGACAATGCCCGCATCGTCCTGCAGATCGACAATGCCCGTCTTGCTGCTGACGACTTCAGAGTCAAGTAAGCCTGGGGGTGCTAGGGAGCTGAGGGTGGAGCCAAGCACCATCTGTTCCTGGCTGGGTCGGTCAGGTGGGGGCTCACAGTGGGATCTTCAGCTCTGATCAGAGCTGGGTGGATAAGAGTTAGGCTCCCTCAACTTATAAACTGATATAACCCAGTTTAAGAATATTGTCCCCCAAGTACTGAGAACGGTGCTCAGAGGATTACCACCTGATCCTGACTCTGGGTGCTGGTTAGCTGTGGCCGTGGGGGCGCTCTTAGGTGGCATGGGCTGAGAAGGTTCCAGGTCAGAGATGAGGTCCCTCTGATCGCCTCCACTCCCACAGGTATGAAACGGAGCTGGCCATGCGCCAGTCTGTGGAGAGTGACATCCATGGGCTCCGCAAGGTCATTGACGACACCAATGTCACTCGGCTGCAGCTGGAGACAGAGATTGAGGCTCTCAAGGAGGAGCTGGCCTTCATGAAGAAGAACCATGAGGAGGCAAGCAGGGGCCACTGGCCAGGCCAGGAACAAGGAGGCCAAACAAGTCTGGGTGGGGGGAATAGACGGGATAGGCCACCTGGAAGTAGCTTGCAGGGACATTTAGAACTACCAGCCTGGGCTCTTCTTAACCAGACTGCTGCCACACTCAGTGGGTCACCTGAATTACAGCGTGATGGGGTCAAGAGGACATGGGTGAGAAAGTGAGGAGAGGACAAAAGAGAAAAGCAGCTAGCACCACGTGTGAGGGCTGATGGAGGAGTGAGAGCAGGTGGAGCTGGAGGGCGGAGAGACGGAGGGACAGAGCGAAGTGAGGAAAGAGAAACCACCTGTGGGTGATAGGTTTGGGCAGGGAGTGGGTGACGTTTTATTCATCGGGAGTAGAAAACCCAGAACTGGCATTGCCCAGAGTATAAAACCTAGAGTCTTCTCCGTGGCTTTCTCCAGCTGATCCCCAGGCCTCCTGCGAGAGCCAGGTGCAGAGGAGGAGCTTTGTCGGAGCTCTGAGCCCAAGTCTCCCCTCACTCTGATCCTCTCTCCCTTAGGAAGTAAAGGGTCTACAAAACCAAATTGCCAACTCTGGGTTGACCGTGGAGTTGGATGCCCCCAAATCTCAGGACCTCAGCAAGATCATGACAGACATCCGGGCCCAGTATGACGAGCTGGCTCAGAAGAACCGAGAGGAGCTGGACAAGTACTGGTCCCAGCAGGTGCATGAGGGGAAGGGATGGGGGCCAGGCTAGGCACAGAGGCCTGAGGGGGTGGGAGGGAGGCCGACAGAGAAGGAGGGACCTGAGGACTATACCCGCCCTGCAGATTGAGGAGAGCACCTCAGTGGTCACCACACAGACCGCGGAGATCGGAGAGGCTGAGATGACCCTCACGGAGCTGAGACGTACGGCCCAGTCCTTAGAGATCAACCTGGACTCGATGAGAAACCTGGTAAGAGCCCTCACTTCACCTGCTCCAACTACTCTTGGCCCTGAACTCTGTCAGCCTCAGACCCAATCCTGTCTCAGCCCAGATCCTACCCCTTCCATCCTAAGTCATGTGCTCAGAAAGAGTGGTTTCTCTTTGCATTACCCAGTGCTCCTACCCAAAACCTTAGTACCTGGCACACCCTAAGTTCTCCAAGAAGTTTCCAAGAGTGAAGGGATGAGCCATCATGGGATTTGGACTGCTCTGCTGAAACTTGCAGAGGCTCTCCCTCCACTCCATCTCGAGGCTCACCCGATCCTCCCCGCCCCCCACCCCCCACAGAAGGCCAGCTTGGAGAACAGCCTGAGGGAGGTCGAGACCCGCTACGCTATGCAGATGGAGCAGCTCAATGGGGTCCTGCTGCACCTGGAGTCAGAGCTGTCCCAGACCCGGGCCGAGGGGCAGCGCCAGGCCCAGGAGTACGAGGCCCTGCTCAATGTCAAGGTCAAGCTGGAGGCTGAGATCGCCACCTACCGTCGCCTGCTGGAAGACGGGGAGGACTTCAGGTAAGTGGGGCCCTCCTTCCACCCTCACAAGCTGGGGTGGAGATACACTTCTCCCCAAAGCCTCTTTGGTAAGCCCCACCATGTGCCGTTCATCGGGGTCCACAGAGCACTGGGATGGTGCTCCGTGCGGGTTCCTGCGTCTCCCAAGGGAGTAAGAGTGGCAGAGGCTCCCCATCTAGAGAAGAGACGAAATCTTGCCCCAGCCATACTTAGAGCACACATGGAGTTTGGCTCTGGGTTTCCCTTTTATGGAGGAAGTGGTCACAAGAATGTGGAGATAAAGGCAGGGATCAGGAGGGGTCTTTTTTCTTCCCTTTCCTTGACTCCCTGCTACTCTGCACAGCTGTTTATAACTGGGGCTTGGTCTTCTGTTAACAGTCTCAGTGAAGCCCTGGACAGCAGCAGCTCCATGCAGAGCATCCAGAAGACCACCACCCGCAGGATTGTGGACGGCAAGGTGGTATCTGAGACCAACGACACCAAAGTTCTGAGGCGTTGAAGCAGCAGAAGCAGGGTACCCTTTGGGGGGCACGAGGCCAATAAAAAGTTCAGAGGTCACTTCGTGTCTTCCTTGGCTGTTTCCATACTGTGTATAGATGCTCTGACCCAGGAGTCCTCCCTCTGATCAGGTAGAAATCAGCGCTGACCCCAGGGGTTTCATATAGGGGGAGGGGAGGTTGGCCAGAGGGAAGGTCTGCGTTCTCTTCTGAGAACTCACCTTCTCAGAAAGAGGAGGGAACGGTTGATGAGAATTTGTCTTTTCGAATTAAAAAAGGGATAAGAGTAACATGCACAAATTCCAAAAGGAAAGAAGAAAATAAAATTAAATATTTCCCACCCACTCCAGAGGTAACCTCTGTAAAATAATTTCTTAAACTGGACATACACGAACACATTTCATTTTACTTTGTATCTGTAGGAACACACTATTCTGCAGCTCGAGTTCTCAAACCCTTCTTTCTTTATCTCCCAGCATGCCCTGGACACCTTCCTCAATCACTATGCATACACCTACCTCGCTTTTTTCACCCAGTTGAACGAATGTGGAATCTCTTCTACCTCCATTTGGAATCTATATGCGTATTCCATTTTCCAGAAGGAAACTGTTAGTCCACTAGTGAGGGGAAAAGCATAGAATTGCAATGATTATGCACTCTGTCACCTCTCCTGTTTTGCTAACAATTTCAATGATTTTTTTCCTACCCATTGACCAGCCGAATGTCCAGATCACATACATTTTCTCTTAATCTGTAACAAAGAATAATTACCACACTCCAAATGCTTCCAAGAATCAGAAGCTTGATCTGTGTCATGTCCAGTCATGGTCACCAAACCAATTTGAGAAACGAGGTCCTTCTTGACCCTTGCCTTAGTAATTAGTTCTCCATCTAGTTTGAGTGACATCATACAAAATATGACATCATTTTACCTAAAACTTATTGCATCTCTATAGGAATGCCGTTGGGATCATTTTCAGAACGATCCCCAGAATGGTTTTCTCTCAGGTCTCAGCAACAGAAGACTTCTGTTTGGTAGTGAAGGGCTATTACATTTAATCTATACATCGTACATTCTTATTAACAGCTGCCGATACTGCAGTGTGTAGAGTACAAATTTACCTAACCCAGATCTTTTCATGATGAACATCTTGGTTTCCAGTAGTTTGGTTTTTGCAAAAAAAGATTGTGATTAATGTTAACTCATATGCTATTAATATCTGTAACTAATATGCACTAATACGTGAGCAGATCTATAGAACAAATTCCTAGAAATGGTGTGCCGGGCAACCATATTAACAAATATTCAAGAAGTACTTACTTTATGCCAGGCCCTATGCTAGGGCGCTGAATATCTATGTGGTAGACAAAGTGGGTATTGCCCCTACCTCATCAAGCTCACAGCCTAATGGTCAAAAGTATGTGCATTTTGGGGGCACCTGACTGGCTTAGTCCATGGAGCATGCGATTCTTGATCTCAGGGCCATGAGTTCGAGCCCCACATCAGGTGTAGAGATTACCTAAAAAAGTAAAATCTAAGGGGAAAAAAAGTGTGTATTTTTACCCATTTCTTCAAAAAAAAAAATACTTACTGAATACCTACTATGTACCAGCCACTCTTCCAGGCAAGAGAGATACACCAATGAACAAAAAAGACAAAATCGCTATCCTCACAGAGCTTATATTCTGGTGACAGGAGACAGATAAATGAACATAACATAGCGTGCTAGCAGGTGACAAGTGTCCTGGGCCTGGGTAGAGCCTGCAAGGAAGGTCATAGCGGGGAGAAGTCAGGAAAGTGAAAAGGTGATGCATGAAGATCCCAGGATAGTGAATCTTCGATCAAAATGAAAAACAGTTTTGCGCTCGCTTCGGCAGCACATATACTAAAATGAAAAACAGTTTTTACCTAAAATACAGCGTGTTTACTCTGCAATCTCTAAAACGATGGGGTCCTTGGTGGAGAAGAGCTAAAGACAGCACTACTTGAGGCACTTTGTGGGAGGCCCCGAGGACAGTGCCGGGACAGGCAGCCCTTGAAGCTGGTGGGGAGCCCCCTGGAAGGACAGGCCGGAAGTCTTCAGCACCGCAGGGCCCTGCAGGCTGCGAAGGAAACAGAGCCAGGGCGGCTTCCCGAGCAAGTTACACAAGAAGTGACCTGGAGCTTCTGTGAGCAGGGACCCTGGCTGTCTCTGGGCTCCTGGGTGCTATTACGCAGAGGAAAACTTCCTAGCTGAAAGCAAGACACCCCGGTGAGGGGCTTCTCACCCTTCTGAAGCCTACCTTCCCTGAATAACTGCAACAGTCACCTGTCCCACCTCTCGTTCCCATTGTCTCTACTTTTTCCACACCCTCCTCCCCTGTCTATGTAGGTAGGAGTCTATAGGAGACAAAGCTTTGGGACCAAGTGGTTGAGTTTTACTTCCTGAGATCTGTTTTGTTTTATTTTGTTTTAACTTTTTTTTTAAGATTTTCTTTATTTATTTGAGAGAGAGAGATAGCGAGAGAGCATGAGCAGGGGCAGGGGAGAGGGAGAAGCAGGGAGCCCGATGCAGGGCTCCATTCCAGGACCCCGAGACCATGACCAGAACCAAAGGCAGACGCTTAACCGACTGAGCCACCCAGGCGCTCCCTGAGATCTGTTTTAGGAAAGCGATCAGAGTGGTATTCTTGCCCGTGCACCCCACTATTTTCCAAATGTGTAAGTGTAATACTGAATGTGCTCTCTCAGACCACACAGAAGCCCCAGAGCCGATGAGGGCCCCACCCCCACCTCCGCAAAGACCTGCACGGCCCTGGCTGGCCCTCACTGTAATTTAGTCAGGAGGAATCCAGCCTTCCTAGGGCCCCTAAAACAGAGAGACTGGTGGCCAGACAGCCCGATGTGGGACTGCAAGCGACCGTTATGGGATGCGGACCTGCCTGAGGGTGAAACAGAAAGCCCCTGGCAGAACCGAAGCAGCGCTTGTGGCTGAGTCAAGCCGACCAGAGTAACCCAAGACCATGCACCTGATATGACTATCCCTCCCATCGGAAAATGTCTCACAGTTCCCAGGGCGCTAATGCATTTGATCCCCATTACAATCCTGTGAGCTATGCAGGGCAGAGGGTATTACTGGCTCTAGCTCAGAAAAGAAGGCGCTGAGGTTCCCAGAGATCATGTGACTTGTCTAAGACCACAGAGCTAGATCTTAAAGCACAAAACCACATCTCCCAATTCCCAGTCCCAAGCTCTTTCTTCCGTGTATTAGAACTTAACCCAGGGGTTCTCAGCCCTGGCTGTGATTCCAATCACCAGCGGTATTTTACCAACAATACCAAGGCCCAGGTTCCATCTGCAAAGATTCTGATTCAGTTGTTCTGGGGTGAGGACCCAGGCCCCCCGGCAAGTGTTAACATTTGATTTTGGTGATTCCAATAGGCAGGCAAAGGGGAGACTCAGATCCCGGCTGTAGCCAGAGTCAGCACCTTGGCTTTCCCTCCTGATACAAGGCATGCATGTGTCTATGTTAAATTGCACACTCCTGGAAAAGCTCAAGGCCTCTCGGGCAAAACTCCTCATCTCCCACTTGGAAAGATGACCTCAGGAGGGGCAGCCCATTTTGTCCCCTGAGTGCCAAAGGGGAAAATTAGCAATTCCAAGGTGATAATATAGAGTCATCTGTTTCATCTCATCCATTCCCTGTCTAGGTGCAATCCAGCCCAGATACTAAATTAATAAATGCTACTGGAAGGTGCAGAACTACATGTATCATATACTGACATTTGGGGTTTTTTTAAAGACAAAAACGACAGATGATAGATGATAGATAGATGATAGATAGATAGATAGATAAAATATATATATTCATATGTATATATCCTTGTATATGCAAAGCTCTCTGGAAGAATACACAAGACATTTAAATTAATGATTGACTTTGAGAGAAATTAGTGTAAGGAGAAGCAAAGGTGGGAGGGAGATTAACTTTCCATTGTGTATCCTTTGTACCTTTTGAATCATATATTACTAATACAAATACCAAAAAATTCTCTTTGTTAACTTTTATAATGGTAGAGGAACGTACAGCTTTCCACAGAAGGAAATTTTGCACCCATCTTTGTTTCTGACTCACCCCATTCATTCAATCAGTCGTTCAATAAATATTTACTGAGTCCCTAGTATATGCCAAAACTGTTCTAGGAGCTAAGGATACAGTGGTGAACAAAACAGACAAATAATCCTTGGTCTTGCGGAGCTTATATTCTAGCAGATGGACACAGACAACAAATGATAAATGTAGTAAGTAAATTATATTGTATATTAGGTAAGTATTATGGGAAAAAATAGAGCAAAATATGTGGAATCAGGAGTTAGAAGGTGGGGCGCCTGGGTGGCTCAGTCGGTTGAGCATCTGCCTTTGGCTCAGGTCATGATCCCAGGGTCCTGGGATCAAGTCCCCTCATCAGACTTCCTGCTCCGCGGGGAGTCTGCTTCTCCCTCTCCCTCTGCCTGCCGCTCCCCCTGCTTGTGCTCTCTCTCTCTGTCAAATAAATAAAATATATTTTTTAAAGATTTTATTTATTTATTTGACAGAGAGAGACACAGTGAGAGAGGGAACACAAGCAGGGGAAGTGAGAGAGGGAGAAGCAGGCTTCCCGCGGAGCAGGGAGCCCGATGCGGGGCTCGATCCCAGGACCCCGGGATCACGACCTGAGCCGAAGGCAGACGCTTAACGACTGAGCCACCCAGGCGCCCCTAAATAAAATATTTTTTAAAAAGAAATGCTCTCAGCTTATTTTAAAAATAAATAAACGAACAAACAAACAAAAGGAGTTAGAAGGTGTTATCAGTTTCTTATTATTGCTGTAACAAATAATTATAAATTTAGTGGCTTAAAACAATACACACTTATTATCTTACAGTTTGGGAGGTCAGAAGTCCTAAAAGCAAGGTGTCAGCAGGACTGCGTGCCTTCCGGAAGCTCTACAGGGAGCTGATTTCCTTGCCTTTTCCAGCTTCTAGAGACCACCTGCATCCTCTGGCTTGTGGCCCTATCTGCTATCTGCAAAGCCAGCTGTGCATCTTCAACTCTCTTTCTTTCTCTGACTTCAACCACAAGTCTGATCTCTTTTTCCATGAGTTTGGCTTTGGGTTTTGGTTTATAAACGAGATCATACAGTATTTGTCTTTCTCTCTCTGATTTATTTCAATTAGCATAACGCTTTTAAGCTCCATCCACATTGTCACAAATGGTACGATTTCCTCAATTTTATGGCTGAATTATATTCCATTGCATACGCATGCCACAACTTCTTTAACCATTTATCCACGATGGACCCAGGTTATTTCTATGTCTTGGCCATTGTAAAGAATGCTGCTATGAACATGGGGGTGCAGATAGATTTTCGAGTTAGTGTTTTCATTTCCTTTGGCTATATTCCCAAAAGCAGAATTGCTGGATTCTATGGTAGTTTTGTTTTTAATTTTTTGAGGATCCTCCATACTATTTTCCATCGTGGCTGTACTTGGCTGGGTCTGAAGGCAGTGAGGTCTCAGTAACTACATGTAATGGCAAAACCGTAACTTATTTTACCACTTGGGGCTACCTGGAAGGACTGGCCTCTTGAAGGTAAATCTTGGGCAGACTACACACCTGTTAAGATAGACCATTACAGTGGGAAAAAGGAAATCAAGGATTCTCTGGGGTGGTCTGGCCGCTTTGGCTACACTGGTGAGCTTAGAGAAGGGAAAGGAAAGCTCCAAGTTTTAAATTCTTGGCTCAACTCTGGAAAACAGTATGGAGGTTCCTCAAAAAGTTGGAAATAGAGCTACCATACGACCCTGCAATTGCATTACTGGGTATTTACCCCAAAGATACAAAGGTAGTGATCCGAAGGGGCACATGCACCCCAACGTTTATAGCAGCAATGTCCAATGTCCACAATAGCCAAACTATAGAAAGAGCTCAGATGTCCATTGACAGATGAATGGATAAAGAAGATGTGGTATATATATACAATGGAATATTATGCAGCCATCAAAAAATGAAATCGTGCCATTTGCAATGATGTGGATGGAACTAGAGGGTATTATGCTGAGCGAAATAAGTCAATCAGAGAAAGACATGTATCATATGATCTCACTGATATTTGGAATTTGAGAAACAAGGCAGAGGATCATAGGGGAAGAGAGGAAAAAATGAAACAAGATAAAAGCAGAGAGGGAGACAAACCATAAGAGACTCTTAATCTCAGGAAACAAACTGAGGGTTGCTAGAGTGGAGGGAGGTGGGGGGATGGGGTGGCTGGGTGATGGACATTGAGGAGGGTATGTGATGTGGTGAGCACTGTGTATTGTGTAAGACTGATGAATCACAGACCTGTACCCCTGAAACAAATAATACATCATATGGTAATAATAAAAAAAAATTCTTGGCTCAAGAGGACCAGGCTGCTTCTAAGACTTCCTAAATGAATCTCTCAACTCCTGTAGCCCCAGGGCTGATGGAGCCGAAGCCTGACACTGCAGCATAAGTTGGAATCACAACCAGGTCTTATATGAAAGCCAGGGCATTGAGGAGGAATCCTAAGAATGGGAAAAGGAAGTTTGGGATATACTTGAGGATGCTGAATGCCCAGACCATGCTAAACCTCACTGACTGGCAGAGGCAGCCCCTCCTTCTTTGCCTTCTTTGTCTAATGAGACTGGTTCTGTCTTCCTTGGAGACTCTGTAAGGGCTTCACCTGAGATAGTTAACATGTAATAAATGACTCAGTACAAAATCTGACCCTAGAGAAGACTCACAAGCCAAAAACAATTGTAAAGATTTTGTCAGTTTATATAGATACAAACTTGGGGAATTTGTATGGAGGTGGATTCTAAGGGTGCTGAACCAGAAAGGGAGACACAGTTTTAGATTGGGCTGAATTTATTTATATGGGTTTATTTATATGGATTTGGAGAATCCAAACTCAGTGTGCTGGCTCCAGCAGCCGGGAATGATTTTATCTCTTCCTTTAGTTGATTAGCTAAAACCTGATCTCAGGGGCGCCTTGGTGGTTCAGTCAGTTAAGTGTCTGCCTTTGGCTCAGGTCATGATCTCAGGGTCCTGGGATCAAGCCCCACATTGGGCTCCCTGCTCAGTGGGAAGCCGACTTCTCCCTCTCCCTCTGCCTGCCACTCCCCCTGCTTGTGCTCTCTCTCTCTCTGTCAAATAAGTAAATAAAATCTTTAAAAAATAAATAAAAAATAAAACCTGGTCTCAGAAGTAGCATACAATAAATGAAGCTGAGATACGAGAAGTCCTATTGCATAATTCAGAGGAAGGAATCTAAAGATTTAGCAAGAAAGGAATGTTGGAACGGATTTTATCGCATACAATCTACTCACTCACCCCTGAATAATTCCCCCAAGAGGGCCTAGCGAATATTCCCTTCACTGAGGCATTGGGAAATATACCGTTAAGAGAAGCACAGCATTCTTAAAAAGTACTGTGCTAATTTTTCTCTGTATGCTGGGGGATGAAGATGGAAGGGCTGCTATGGAAATGGGCTTCCTGATTTTGGTAGCAATGATGGGATCCCAGCATGGCAGAGGCCAGGTGGCAACAGTGGACCACCAGAAGCAAAGTGGGTATGGTTACCTTAAAAGGCAACAGGGTCAGAGCAATAATCAGAATGGTCTGACCCACAGGAATCTTTGGCAGTAATTACCTGATCATAGGGTTCTAGTTTTAAATTAAGTGGGCAGTCTATTAAAGTCTGCTCTTATTGCTTTATTGTAAATATGACTACTAGTGAGGTGCCTGGCTGGCTTAGTTGGTAGAGCATGCAACTCTTGATATTGGGGTCATGAGTTCAAGACCCACATTGGGAGTAGAGTTTACTAAGTAAATAAATGTGACTGCTAGAAAACATTTTAACCATTTACAAATCTATACAAAGAGTTACACTCAAAAACACTACCAACTAGGGGCTCCTGGGTGGCTCCATCAGTTGAGCATCCGACTCTTGATTTTGACTCAGGTCATGATCTCAAGGTCATGAGATGGAGCCCTGCGTTGGGCTCCATGCTCAGCACGGAGTCTGCCTCAGATTCTTTCTCCTTCTCCCTCTGCCCCTCCCCCTGCTCATGCTATGTCTCTCTCTCAAATAAATAAATAAACCTTAAAGCAAAAAAAAAAAAAAAAAAACACTACCAGGGCGCCTGGGTGGTTCAGTCAGTTAAGCATCTGCCTTCGGCTCAGGTCATGATCCCAGGGTCCTGGGATCAAGTCCCGCATCAGGCTCCCCACTCATCAGGGAGTCTGTTTCTCCCTCTACCCCTCTCCCCTGCTCATGATTTCTCCCTCTACCCTTCTCCCCCGCTCGTGATCGATCGCTCTCTCTCTCTCTCGGATAAATAAATAAAGTCTTTTAAAAAAAAGATTAAAAAAAAACACTACCAACTAATCAAAATGTAGTTCTAAAAAAGTTTAAGCAATCCAAAAGAAGGCAGAAAAAAGAAATGAAAAACAGAGCAAATAGAGAAAAATAAAATAAAAAGGTAGACTTCAGCCCTAATATATCAATAATCACATTAAGTGGTATAAATATACCAATTAAAAGACAGATATTGGTGGAGTGGATTAAAAAACTATATGCTGTCTATAAGGAACTCATTTCAAATACAATGACATAAGTAAGTTGAAGGTTTCATATAATATGAGGGGCACCTGACTGGCTAAGTCGGTTAAGTGGCTGCCTTCAGCTCAGGTCATGATCCCAGGGTCCTGGGATCGAGCCCCGCATCGGGCTCCCTGCTCAGCAGGGAGCCTGCTTCTCCCTCTCCCTCTGCCTGCCTCTCTGCCTACTTGTTCTCTCTCTCTATCTCTCTGTCAAATAAATAAATAAAATATTAGTTTAAAAAAGTTTCATATAATATGAAAACATCAATCAAGAGACAGCAGAAGTGGCATATTAATATCAGATAACTTCAGAGCAAAGAAAATTGCCAGAGGTAGAAAGAGACATTATATAATGATAAAAAGCTAATCCACCAAGAAAACATAGCAATCCTAATGTGTATGCACCAAATAACAGAGCCTGTGAAATACGTAAAGTAAAAAAAAAAAAAAACTGATTGAAGTGAAAGGAGACATAGACAAACCCACAGTTATAGTTGGAGACTTCAACATGTCTCTCTTAACAATTGATAAAACAACTACACAGAAAATCAGCAAAGATATAAAGGAAGTCAAAAACACCATTAACCAACAGGATCTATTGACATTTATAAAACAGTCTACCACGAACAGCAGAATACACATGTTTTTCAAATGCCCACTGAACTTACACCAAGACAGACCATATCCTGAGCCATAAAACAAACCTCAAAAAACTGAAAAGAATTTAAATCATACAGAATGTGTTCTCTGACCACAATGGACCCAAACTAGAAATCAACAACAGAGAGAACAGGAAAATCTCCAAACACTTGGAAACTAAACAGTACACTTCTAACTAATCCATGGATCAAAGAAGAAATTGCAAAGGAAATTTAAAAATATATTAAACTGAATGAAAATTGGAATACAACATATCAAAAGTTGTGAGATACAGGTAAAGCGGTGTTGAGAGGGCAATCTAAGCTTATGTTAGAAAAGAGGTAGGGGTGCCTGGGTGGCTCAGTTGGTTGAGCATTGGACTCCTGGTTTCAGCTCAGGTCATGATCTCTGGGTTGTGGGATTGAGCCCTGCATCAGAGTCTGCACTCAGCACAGAGTCTACTTGAGATTCTCTCCCTCTCCCTCTGCTCCTCCCCATCCTGCCCCCATGCCCCCTCTCTGTTTAAAACAAATAAACAAATAAAATCTAAAAAAGAAAAGAAGTAAAGTCAACAAATTAATAACTCAGCTCCCACCTCAAGAACCTAGAAAAGAATAGCAAAATAAGCCCTAAGCAAGCAGAAGGAAGAAATAATAAAAATGAAATCAATGAAATTGAAAACAGAAAAACAATAGAGAAAAATCAATGAAACAAAGAACTATTTCTTTGAATAGATGAAATTGACAAAACTCTAGCACAACTGACAAATTTAAAAAGAGAGAAGACAAAAATTACCAATCGGCAATGAAACGGGATTTTTTTATAGATATAAACAAAATTATCCTAAAATCTATATGGAAAGACAGAAAAACTAGAATAGCTAAAACAATTACGATAAAGTGGGAAAAATCAGTCTACATGATTTGAAGACTTAATATACACCTATAGCAACCAAGACTGTATGGTATTGACAGAGGGATAGACACATAGATCAATGAAACACCATGGAGAACCCAGAAAGAGATCCATACAAATATGCCAAATTGATTTTTGACAAAGGCATAAAAACAATTCAATGGAGAAAAGAGCCTTTTCAACAAGTGGTATCAAAGCAACTGGACATCCATAGACCAAAAAAAAAAAAAATCTTGACCTAAGTCTCACACCTTACATAAAAATTAACTCAATATTGATCACAAACTTAAGTGTAAAACATAAAATTAAAAAACTATAAGAAAAAAACATTTTAAAAAAAAACAGAGAAATCTGAGATCTAGAGCTAGGCAGATCTCTTAGACTTGACATCAACAGCAGATCCATAAAAACTGATAAGCTGGAATTCTTCAAGATTAAAAATGTTTGTTCTGTGAAAGAAACTGTTCAGAGGATGAAGACAGGCAACAGACTAGGAGGAAATATTTGAATACCACACATCTTACAACAATTAGTATCTAGAATATGTAAAGAATTCTCAGGGGTGCCTGGGTGGCTCAGTTGGTTGAGCCTCTGACTCTTGATTTTGGCTGGGGTCATGATCTCTGGGTCGTGGGATCAGCCCTGAGTCAAGCTCCACACTCAGCACGGAGTCCGCTTGGGATTCTCTCTCCCTCTGCCCCTCCCCCCCCCGCACTCTTTCTCTCTCTCTTTCTCCCAAATATATACAAAGAATTCTCAAACTCAGTGACAAAAAACAAACAAGCCAGTTAGAAAATGGGCAAAAGATACGAAAAGACATTTTCCCGAAGAAGGTACACAAGCTGCAAATAAACTCCTGCAAAGATGTTCAACATCACCTGCCGGAGGGAAATGCAAATTAAAATCACAGTGAGATATCACTACACACCTATTAAAATGACTAAAACTAACAATAGACAAAACCAAATGCTGGAGAGGATATGGAGAAACCGGATCACTCCTACATTGCTGATGGGAACGCAAAATGGTACAGCCACTCTGAAAACAGTTTGGCTGTTCCTTAAAAATCTAAACATATAACCCAGCAATTGCACTCCTGGGCATTTATCCTAGGGAAATAAAAACTTATGCTCACACCACAACCTGTGTAGGAAAAGCAACTCTATTGTTTTTTGTTTTTAATTTATTTTGGAGAGAGAGAACTGTGGCGTAGAGGAAGAGAAAGTCTCAAGCACACTCTGCGCTGAGCACGGAGCCCACCTGGCTCCATCCCAGGACACTGAGATCATGACCTGAGCCGAAACCAAGAGTCTCACGCTGAACTGACTGGGCCACCCAGGAGCCCTGCAACTTTATTCTTTTTTTTTTTTTTTAAGATGTTATTTATTTGCGAGAGAGAATGAGAGACAGAGAGCATGAGAGGGAGGAGGGTCAGAGGGAGAAGCAGACTCCCTGCTGAGCAGGGAGCCCGATGCGGGACTCGATCCCGGGACTCCAGGATCATGACCTGAGCCGAAGGCAGTCGCTTAACCAACTGAGCTACCCAGGCGCCCCCTGCAACTTTATTCTTAATAGCTAAAAACTAGAAACAATCCAGATGTCCTTCAACAAGAGAATGAATGTTTCAACTGGGACACATCAGTGTAATAGAATACTACCCAACAATAAAAAGTAATGAACTATTGATACAAGCAACAGCCTAGATGAATCTCCGGGGAATTAGGCTAATTGAGAAAAGCCAATCCCAAAAGACTACATACTGTATGATTCCATTTACATAACATTCTTGAAATGACAAAATTCTAGAAATGGAGAACTTAGTGATGGGGGGTGAGGGTTAAGGAGGAGATGCGGCCATAGGGAAGTGAGTGTGGCCATACAAGGACAACACCAGGGATCCTGTGGTGATGGAAATGTTTTGTATCTTTACTCTTATCAATGTCTTTATCTTGTCTGTCATATAATACTATAGTTTTGCAAGTTGCTACAAATGGGGAAAACTGGGTAAAATGTACGTGGGATCTCTCTGTATTATTTCTTACAACTGCTTAAGTTGTAAGTAGTACATGTAGACTCATGTAAGCATGAGTCTACAACTATCTCAAAATAAAAAGCTTAATTTTTAAAAAATGGGTACATAAAATGTTTTGCATTTATTTTCTAAAAAAACAAAACAAAACATTTTTAATACGCAAGTCTTACCCTAAACATGTGCACACGCGCACACACACCCACACCCAAGATTTTTCCCTTGAGTGTTATGATAGGAAAGAGCTCCCCCCTGGGGCGCCTGGGTGGCTCAGATGGTTAAGCGGCTGCCTTCCGGCTCAGGTCATGATCTCCAGGTCCTGGAATTGGGCCCCCTGCTCAGTGGGGAGTCCGCTTCTCCCTCTCCCTCTGCCTGCCTCTCCCCTCTGTTCATGCTCTCTCTTAAATGAATAAAAATCTTTAAAAAGGGGGGGAAGAGCTCCCCCTTATCTTAAGAGACTGGAGGGAGGTTGCAGGTGCCCCGGGATTCACCCTGGGTTTTCCCAGGAGTCTCAGGACACACTGGAAACCAGGAGACCCCTCAGCTAGAGGCCAGGGTGCTGGGGAAGCGGTGGCGGGAGGTTGGCAGCCCTGCCCTGGGGGCCAGACCCCAGCCACGCGAAGGGCGGCCGGCGCTGAACCCTCGCGGCTGGGGACACCCAGGCGCCCCCCGCCAGCACCCTGGGGTCGCGTGGAGGTGGGGGGACGGGTAGGGGGCGGCCACGCCCTCCTGGGTCCACCGTGGGCTGCTTCCCAAAGGTGTGAGGACGCAGCGCGAGAGAAAGGGCGCGGGCAGGAATGCGGCTTCCCCACGCGGCTTGCTCGGAAATGAGCCGAGGCGGCGGGCAGCGCAGAGCCAGAACGACAGGCCCAGCTCCACGGCCGGTTCTAAAGGAGAATTTTTGAGATCTAGGGTTCTGCTTCGCGCCCACCCCGGCTCTAGCTGGGCCAGCCTCGCCGCGCGCTCCCCGCGGTCCCGGGCCTTGGCGCCTTCCCTGGGTTCCTCCCCACACCCTATCCGCTCCCACCTTGGCTGTGGCTTTAAGGGGAATCCTACCCCAACACAAAGCTTTTTCAGGTTCTTCCAGTTCCTTTCCGCCCCTCGGCCCCCGCCCACCCACCGAGGAATGCGGCCTTGGAGGAGGCCACGGATATGGTCAGTTTCAATGGCGAGGGCGAGGCAGGTGCCTAGGGCAGCGGGATGGCCAGAAGCCCGCTGAGGGAATAGGGAGGAAGATGGGCTCCGGACCTGGGAGTGGCCGAGGCCAGAGCCCCTGAGAGACAGACGTTGGGCTAGACTACCAGGGCTCAAATCCCTGGTGAGCCACTCACTAGCTGGGTGACTGTGGCCGGGTTCATTACCTGTCCAGGCTTAGTTTCCCTTGTCCTAAAATAGGGCTAAAATAGTGCCTGCTTCTTGGGGTTGTTGAGAGGATTAAATGAATTAACATATGCAAAGTTTTAGGGTTCTGTCTAGCCCACAATAAGTGCTTCGTGGGGCTTGATGTTATCATAAGTAGTTGAGCACCCACCAGAATTCAGGTGTTCTCTTCCCAGGTTGCATAACTGCCCCTGTCCCTTCCCTCTCAGGAAGGCCTGCCATATAACCTCTGGAAGGTAATGCCCATTGGTCACCAGGAATGAGAAGGGCGCTTTGCAGCCCCCCCCCCCCGGCCAGTACCCTCATCCTGGCCCAGGTGCCTTTTCCCTCTCCCAACCCTGGGGAAAGCCTCAGTTCTCCTTGATGAAGGGAGCTAAGGAGAGAGATGCTCTGGCCTCCACTGGTCTGGATGGCCCATCAGAGTGGGAAAAGCTGGCAAGTTCTAAAATCTGAATCCAGTCCCCTGTCACTACCTCTGTGACCTCAGGTCAGCCACTCTCTGGGCCTCAGTTTTTCATCAGTGACATAAAGACATACCTTGGGCGCCTGGGTGGCTCAGTTGCTTAAGCAACTGCCTTTGGCTCAGGTCATGATCCTGGAGTTCCAGGATCAAGTCCCACATTGGGCTCCCTGTTGAGCAGGGAGTCTGCTTCTCCCTCTGACCCTCCCCCCTCATGTGCTCTCTCTCAAATAAATAAATAAAATCTTAAAAAAAAAAAGACATTCCTTTCTTTCTTCTTCTTCTTCTTCTTCTCCTTCTCCTTCTTCTTCTTTTAATGTGAGCTCTACACCCAATGTGGGACTTGAACTCACTACCCCGAGATCCAGAGTTGTATGCTCTACCAACTGAGCCCACCAGGTGCCCCAAGACATTCCTTTCTTGAGCCCACATTTACTAGATGGGAGACACTGGCCTGGCCTGCTCTGACTGTTTGAAGGGTGGTTGTGAAGATCACCCAGAATAATGTGGGTGGAGGTGAGTCATGGCATTCCAACCAGTTCCATACATTCTACAATCCTCACATTATAGGAGGCCTTCCAAATCACCTTGTGCTTTTCTTCCCACTCCCCCCACCTACCCACCCGTGTCAGCTCCAGGATGTTATGGATTTCTGTCTGCTTCATCTTCAGTTGTAACCCCAGCACCTAGCACAGTGCATATAATAGGTGGTCAATAAACAGGTGTTGAATGAATGAATAAACGGTTCAAATTTGGCCTCTCAAAGTAGAAATCCTCTTTCTGGCCTTCCCAACTTTTTCTGTGTGAAGATTTTAAAACAGCACAGCCCCCTTGGGCATGTTAATTATTAGAACATTATCACTCCTTCTACTGGGCTGAAATCTGCCTCCTAACCTTCTAGACCAACTCTGCCCACTAGAGATACACAGAACTCCCTCTTTCGTAAGATTTCATGTGTGAGTGAGTACTCTTCTCCTAACCTGGGCAGAGGGAGTCCCGAGCACTGTGTAAGCATGAGCTCCACTGCTGGCCTCGACCCCACCTGCCCAGGGATGAGCTGGGGAAGCAGTCCTCTAGTTAGGAACATCTCAAGGACTTAGAATTTCAGTGATCCTCGGGTCTTGGGAGAGTGTCTCTACCGAAGGCCCTGATCAGAACACGGTGAAGTGGCTCGTGCTACAGCCAGCGTAATTTATAGTAAACTGGGGATTTGAAGGCATTGCAATGCCGTGGGCTCAAAACCCACAGAGTTCTCCACCCCCTCCCACCCCAGGCAGCAGGGTTGACCTGCCAAATTGGCTGACCTTTCTCCATCACTCACCCCCTTGAGAGATCTGAAGCCATTCTTTACACCGTGGAGCTGCCCCCAGGCCCTTCCCACACATGCCTGTGTTTGAGTCCCGCTTTGTGTCCACTGCTAGAGCTAATGATTTACACTCAAGGCCAGATGAAAAGGCTGGCAGCGGAGGCCAAAAGAGGGCAGGAAGGCAGAAGCTTTAAAGTAACCCATGTTTGAGGAGTGAATTCCAGCTCTTTGTGGCCCCTGGCTCCCACCCCAAGTTAGTTCCCTTTGCCAGACTTACACTCTCCCTTTCCTTCTTCTCCCCACCACCCCCGTGGTCTCTTCCAGGACACCCTCCCCACCTGCATCATTCTGCTCTGCCCCCATCACCCTGCCCCACCCCCACTGACGTCAAAGCAGTGTTTTTCAAATTGCAGGGTATGAACACGGAGAGTTGATTAACCAGCATATTTGTAATAAAATGAATAGGATAGGGTAGAATAAACTAGATCAACATGCATACCACATGGTAAGGTAAGGGAGAATACTGCTATACTATTTCCTGAAACTTGTGGGACACGCCCCACCCCCACACCAGAGCACTTGGTTCTATCATCTTGAAGGTCTAGTCTGGGTCTGGGTATATATGATCTATCAGCCCTACCCATTCCTCTTCTCCTTCTCCTGTCTCTAGGCACCATCCAATGATGGAACTTTCTGCAGTAATGAAAATATCTGTGTTGTCTAATACGGTAGCTACTAACTACATGGGGCTATTGAGCACTTGAAATATGGTTAGTGTGACTGAGGAAATTATTTTTTATTATATTTAATTTCAATTAATGTAAATAGCCACAGTAGAGACTAGTGGCTAAGGGCTACAGATTACCATATTGCACGGTGCCATTCTGACTGTAAGCTCCCTGTGGGCAAAGACTAGGCTGCTTTGTTCACCTTTGTACTCCTGGGACTTAGCACAGCTCTAACATAGGTTAAGTCACCAATAAATGGGGGGGAGGGGGTGACAGGGGGAGGCAAAAAAAAAAAAAAGTAGCCCCAACCTATAGCATTTTCCTATTCTCATAGTGTAAATACTCCCACGGTGGTCAATTTCAAGCTATTAGGGGTTTAATTCTGGCAAGCAAAATTTCTGAAGTTAGCGATCAGCTCTCATTAGCTTTTTTTTTTTTAAAGATTTTATTTATTTATTTGATAGAGAGATAGAGAGAGAGAACAAGTACGCAGAGAGGCAGGCAGAGGGAGAGGGAGAAGCAGGCTCCCCGCTGAGCAGGGAGCCCGATGCGGGGCTCGAATCCAGGACCCTGGGATCACGACCCGAGCGAAGGCAGCCGACACCCAGGCACCCCTCTCATTAGCTTTTGAATGAACAACTAAAGGAACAAATAAGCTACCAGGATGGAACTCCGCAGGCAGAACACCCAAGGGAAGGAGGAAAAAGGTGAGTCGAGGGACATTTGAAGCTGTCATCGGCCATCCTTCTCCCTCTGTAGCTCTTCTTTGTACCAAGAAACAGAACACAGTGGGAGGATGGCTGAACTTCCTCGTTTCTGTGGCCCCCCTCCACCAACCCACCCCAACTTTAAGAAACCCCCCACCCCTACTTATCCATTTCTCCTTCAGGACAGGGCTGGAAAGGTGGGGGATGCCAGACTCAGCTCTGAGCTTCGTGCAGGGGTGCTGTCCGCAGACCCTTCTGTCCTTGGGCAGGGGTGTAATTTGGCCCCTCTATGGCTCTGGAACCAGAGATGCCTGGAAGGCTTTCCAGCAGGCCTAAATCATTCTAGCCAGAGGAAAATCTTATCGGCTACAAAAGCTATTGAATGAATATACAAGCACGTGGAATGAACCCAGTGCAATGGCTATTGCGAGGTGGCTGCTTCCAGTTCTCCCTGATACAGAAATTACAGTCCCCTTCAGTCACTGAAATGGCCTCTGTAATGGGAAAGTGCTAAAACTGTAAATCTTGCTGTCATTTAGGAATGCTTAGTGCAAATGTTTATGGGCCCACGGCACCATTTTCCCCCTCTTCTTTGAAGGGCTTTTATAGTCCTCCCCTGGGGTCACTCCTGCATTCCACACGTGTTCAGGGAAGGAGGGGCAGGTGCCTACTTTGGGGATAGCTTGGACCTAGGTGCAGACCCTTGGTCTTAAGCCCTAAATGATTCAGAACACCAAGCATTCAAATAAAAATTCAAGTAACAAAACGGAAGACAAGGATACGAGAAAGCTCAGGAGGTGAATTCAGAGCCAAGGAATGGCAGGGCAGTAAATGCTAGGCATTCTAAGAAAGGATGGTGATCATGACTCATGGCAGAAGTAGAACTCAGGGATGCTAGGATTTGTGCCGTGGGAGAGGCGTGCATTCCAGATGAGAGAGAGAATAAGGAGAATGTAGCCCCGGAGGCTCAACTGCTCGCCTAGCACATAGAAGGCACTCAATAAACACATGTTCCTAGGGTCCCAGAAAATCTGAGTCTGCTCTTGGCTGTAGCAGTAGCGAGTGAGCATGTGTGGGCGAATGCCAAGCCTCACGCAGTACATCAGCAGGGAGATAACCTTGAGCTGGCAGGAGTAACATAGGCACACAGGGAACTGAGCTGAGCCAAAAGTTCAGGACAAAAGGGTCTTGTCCCTGCAGCTACTCTCCAGGATTGCAACACTCCCAGGGCTGCCCAAGGCCCCAGGCCTAAATAAGGAAGTCACATCTTACCTGCAGAACATGGCTCTGCCCAGCCCAGGTCTTAAAGGCCTGCTGCCCACCTTGGTGCTGCCTTGAGCCCTATCTGGCGCCGGGCCCAGCCACACTCTGCTCCTCAGACCTATCAAATCCTTCTGTTGGCAGGGCAAAGGGTATCTGGATGGTCACAACCCTGGTCTAATCAAAGCCTTCCTGGGGTCCCCTGGAGCTCTGTCATGTGCCCCCACTTCCAGGCTTCTGTCATCCCATCCAGCCCTTCTCAGCAAGTCCTCCAACTTACTCACACTCCCACCAAGTCACACAATCACCCTTCAAAGGCAGTATCTTATTGTTCAACTCCTACCCCAACAATTGCAAATTCCAGAAGCTCTGGAGACCAAAAGTTCTTTGTAACTCACTTGCATGCAAAACATGACATGGGCTATTTATAGTTTTTACATCTCCAATTCAGTGTGACTATTCCTAAGTTTTGCTGTAGAAATAAATGTTCATGTGTCTGAGTCCATAATTCCAGGGGCCACCTCATACCCCACTGTGGTTTTCCTTATACTTTACCTGCACTACATTTCTTTTCTAGAAAAGGAAAAGAGAGTCATCTGGACGCAAGGGTTTTCGGCTCAGGGATTGGGCACGAGCAGCAGAAGTCCAGGCTTTGGAGCTGGTAGGGAAACGATTTTGAGCCTGCATGCCTGCTCCTTAGGGCTGATGGCGGGGAGGAGTCCTAGGAAGACAAGGGGGGGGGGGGGGGATTTCAACAGCTCAGGCAGTGACAATTTACCAACAGGGACACCAGTGCAGTAAGGACACAAGGCTGTAAGGACACAGCAGGTCATAGGCATACCTGTGGCCTGGGAGCCAAAGCTTGAGACACAGGTCACCTGGGTTTCGTCTTCATTGAAATGAACGCACCTCAGAGCCCTGGGCGGGGAGGAAAGGCATGCAGCTCACTGAAGGAACTCGGTGGGTATCAGCTACTGGGATTCTGTAAACTGAACCTCAAGAGAGGCCCCGTGTTTGCAGAGCCCTTGCCAGCTTACCAGATGGGGCCATCCAATTCCATGCTTGCGGCAGGTCTGAAGACAGTGGGGCAGGAACTCAAGTCCCAGTCCTCAAGGAGGCATGGGGACCCCGGACCCTGGATATAGAGAAGAAACATCCTCTGGGGCACCCGGATGTGATGCACATTGCCCATTAAGGGAAGGGAACTTATAGTCATCTATGCACATAATACACAAAATGCAAATTATACACCAAAGAACAGAATATAATCAGTGGGGGCTTAGTTGTGACAAGGGCTGGCAGGGGTTTAGGGGACAGTCCGTGTCCTCACCACCTCTCCAGTTGGGCATTTCTGCCCCTGTTCTCTCTGTCTCTGTATCTCTGTCTCTGTCTCTCTCTCACACACACACACACAACACACATACCTCTCTCCTCCCTCTGACCCATCATACCAGCCTCTCTCCCCACCATCCCCACCCCACCCAGGAGGAGATGCAGCTGCTGCCCTTGAGGAGTGTAAAGTGTGCCCAGGCAAACCGGACTAACCCATCCACAGGAAGCCACAGGGGACCAAGGTCCAGCAGAGTCTGCCCTGTTTTGTCACCAGAAAGGAGAGCTGCACCAAGAAATACAGAGAAGGAGGGCATGCAGGGGAAGGGGTGGGGGGCTTCCTGGAGGTGGTGGGCATCTTGCTGATAGCTAAGGATGAGTGGAATGTAGGTGGTCAGAGGATGGGGGCAGGGAGTGGTGATGGGAGCACCATAGGTCAGGGCTTGGAGAGTCACTTGCCTGGATCCACAGAGAAATCCCCTTCCAGAAGTAAAGCAGGGGCCATTTTTGGAGAGGACCTAGGGATCATGGAGGTGGGGACATCGATTTAATAATATGAAAATACCTCCTGTTCCTTGACATTTGGAAGCATGCTAGTTATAGGGATAGAGATAGAGATAGACAGATAGAGAGATATGGAGGCATCTCTGGTTCCAGAGCCAGAGAGGGGCCAAATTACACCCCTGCACGAAGTGTAGGGGACAGCACCCCTGAGGTGTCTGCGGGTCACAGAAGTGTCTGTGGACAGCACCCCTGCACGAAGGACAGAGCTGAGTCTGGCATCCCCCACCTTTCCAGCCCTGTCCTGAAGGAGAAATGGATAGGTAGGGGTGGGGGGAGGGGAACCAGGAGATGAAGAAAGGCAAGCGGCCCGCCTTGGGACAAAGAGAAGGATGAATCCCTTCCTGTGAGAGCA
The DNA here is from genome assembly GCF_004348235.1 of Phoca vitulina. NCBI lineage: Eukaryota > Metazoa > Chordata > Mammalia > Carnivora > Phocidae > Phoca > Phoca vitulina. The sequence goes on along the minus strand of NW_022589726.1, from coordinate 18,311,363 downwards.
GCTCTAAAGCACAGAGCTGCTCTAAAGCACAGTCCCCGATTCCCAGAGACAGAAGCCAAAGAGTCCAGCCAATGCCCCTACAGGAACAATCCTGGAGACGTCACTGCCTCCATCCCCCTGTCTCTGAGACATTCTCCGAGACCCCAGGACTCAGTGTGGCTCGGCATTCCAGTGGACTCTTCCCAAGACCTGACCCCTGAGGGAGGAGGAGAGGGTAGGAAAAGTGGGTGTCAGTGAAGCCTGGGTTTGGGGATCACAAAGAGAGGGAGGGGATACTCTGGGGCACCTCTGTAGATGGACTGAGCCTCTGCAGTGTCCCCAGGGACCCAGTGAGCTGGTTCCAAACCATCCCCTTTGCTCTTGAGGCTGAGGTGAAAGTCAGGTGCATACAGTTACCCGAACCCTTCCCTGGGCGATGCCAGACACTCTGGCCCAGAACAGTTCATCCTGTCCTGTGCTACCCGAAAGGCAGGAAAGGCTTTGAGGTCCAAGCTTTATTGTGGACAGAACCCCTGGCCAAGTGTGGACCCAATGTCTGCGAGTCCCCACACTGAGGTTCCCTCAGTCCCACAGATTCCAGATCTTCGCTCCAGGGACTGCTGGGATGGCCGAGCCAACAGCACCAGCTGAGGGGGGATCTCTGGGGGAGATAAGAGAGAATGGGACCCTTGCCTCTCTGCCCTGAACAACAGTCCCCACGTTGCTTCCAGAATTATCTTTAAATCTACGTCTGCCCCCTCATCACCAATCCCTCCCCCAATGGTAAACACCTTTAATGGCTTCCCATTGTTTCCGGTATAAAACCCAGCCTCCTTATCCCTGCATTCCATCTCTCCCACCACCCCCATAGTTGTCCCGATCTTTAACTCTCCAGTCTCCCCCTTCTCTAAACCCTCTGCTCCAGCTGAGCTGATCCGAAGCCATGCTTCCGATGCTGCCTCCTGCGCCGGCCTCTCTCTCCTGCACGCCACGCTTCCCTCAACCAGGCCAACCACACCTCCTCCCTGAAGCCTTCCCTGGAACTGTGGCTGCGGGCGCTCTCTCTCCTCCTCTGGGCACCTCTTATTAGCACCGCCCGCCCAGGCTGTTCTTCCAGTACTTTGGCTGCCCAGTGCCATGTGCTGGCTGGTATTAATTAATTATCGAATGGATGTCGGATTGGCCCAGTGATGGCGCCGGTTCTACCGTCCCGGAAGAGACAGGGAAGAGAGGCCCATAGCAGGGGTCAAGAAGCCACAGCACAAACCCGAGAGATATCCATATATTGAATAAAATCGGAGGTCCCCCTCCAGGTCCAGAAGCACAGGCCCTGCCTGAGACTACGCAGCCACCAGGGATACAAAAAGACCCAAATAGGGAGACAAAGGCTGGCGTAGGGGGTGTGGAAAGAACTTGGGAGGCAGACTCCTTCCCCCCACCCCGCAGAGGATGACCTGCAGTAACTAGGGGGGTGGGGGAGCGAAACTAGCTCCTGGGAAAGAATGTGGTATTCATCCTAGAAGAAAGAAAATGGAAGCTTCCTGGAGAGGAGAGGAGCCTGGTCTTATCTCGTGTTTACATTCCAGAGGGTCCCTGTTGCTTCTCCTCAGCTTAATTAAAAAATACCTGAGGATCCCTGTGTACTGGGAGAGAGGAATTCAGGTGCCTCCCCTGCCCCCCACCCCCATCCCACCGCTCCCCTCACCTCTGACCTCCCGGCTTGCTGTGTGGATGGACTGATGGGAGCAGGACTCTGTCTCCATTTGTTTCTTCTTCTACACTGGGCTGATCCTAGAAGCTGGATTCCTTGGGTGATAACGCAGAGAGTCTGGGAACTGTCAGGACTCCAGTCCTGCAAGGGAAAAAAAATCAGAACTAGCGGCTGAAATAGCCAGTTCTCTCAGTTGTCCTGCCATCACCCCCAGCGCCCTCGCCACCAGGATGTCCGGGGTGCTGACACTGCACGCATTCATCCATTCAACTGTCCGTTCAGAATCACGTCTGAGGACCTGCTATCTACGTGCCAGACACAGTGCTGGCTGACAGACACTTCTGTGGGAATCTGTGTCCTCAATAATAGATGATAGAAGCTATCACCCAGCCATAAAACATGCCGTGCCTGGCAGGGAGACCAAGTTGTCTGGTAGGACTAGAGAAAGATCCCAGAAGCAGTGACATCCAAGCTGGTTCTGGAGGATTATACGAGGTGAGCTTGTGATAAGCCAGGGCAGGTACCAATTGTAGGCAGAGGGAAAAGCAGGAGCAGAAGTCTGGACCCCATCCCCTCCCGCACACCTCAACTGACCTTTTCTCTGCTGCATCAGCTTTCTCTCTCACTCTGCTAGATCCTTCCCATTAGCATTCCAACATGTTCTAGTGTTGCCCACCTTCAAACAGACCCCCTGGGGCGCCTGGGTGGCTCAGTCAGTGAAGCATCTGTCTTCGGCTCAGGTTATAATCCCAGGGTCCTGGGATCAAGTCCCGCTGCGGGCTCCCTGGGCCAGGGCGTTCCTCAGGGCCAGGTCCCAGACCCTCTCCTCCTGCTGCTATGTACTATTCCCTTGAGTAATCTCATCCACTGCCATGGCTTCCATAGCACCTTCTAAATAGCAAAGGCTTCCAAATTTTAGATGTCCAGTCCAGATCTTTCTTCTGAGGGCCTAAACAGTCTGTGGAACTTTCTACCTAATGCTTGTTTTGGATGTCTCTTCGGCATCTCAGATTTAACCCATTCAAAACGGAAAACTGAAATGAGTGCTCTTAGCCCCCCACCAACTCCTTAATTACTGCTCATCTTAGTAAATGACACACCATCCATCTGCTTGTTCATGCCAGAAACCAGGGAATCATATTTGACCACTTGTTCTCTCTTACCCCACCCCTCCTGCATCTAATAAATTACTAAGTCTACTCCCAAAATACAGAACTTCTCCCCTTCTCCCCATCTACACACCATGCACAGGCTGCAGTCATCATTCCTCTGTCCTGTTAGCACCTCCCTGTTAGAAGGTCTTCTCTTGGCCACATGAGACTTTCTCCCACACCATCCTGTGAGGTCTTCTTTAAAAATCAATCTCATCAGGTTCCTGGGTGGCTCAGTCATTAAGCGTCTGCCTTCGGCTCAGGTCATGATCCCAGGGTCCTGGGATCGAGTCCCACACTGGGCTCCCTGCTCAGCAGGAAGCCTGCTTCTCCCTCTCCCACTCCCCCTGCTTGTGTTCCTGCTCTTGTTATCTCTCTCTCTGTCAAATAAATAAATAAAATCTTTAAAAAAAAGAAAATCAATCTCATCATGTCCCTCGCCTGCTTAGAATCCTCCAGTGGTCTCGCAATGTCCAAACTACACAGTCAGTCCCCCGCCTCTCTCCAGTCGCATCTTTGCCAGTCTCCCCCTTGTTGACCAGCCTTCAGCCACACTAGGGCTTTACTTGGTTCTTCCAACCAGCCCCATTTCTCCAGCCCAAGGACCTGGGAGCGTGGTCCTCTCTGCCAATCACACTTGACACATCCACTCCATGCACATACATTGCCCCTCATCTAGCTCTTTCCCACCTCATCCTCAGGAATCTTTCCCTTACCTGCCCAAGATCTGGCTAAATGCTCTGGTATCCAGAAAGTGCTCAGTGCATATGGGGAAGGAAGGGATGACACAGGGAGGGAAGGAAAAAGCATGATGGGTAGGTGAGGCTCAGAGCAAGGGGGTGTCCTGTGGGAGCAGGGGAGGGCTGACAGAGGAGCTTGGAGAGGTGCCTTGAGCTGTCCCTTGGAGCGTTTAGTTCCAAGATCCACACCTGTTTGAGTTATTCTGTTTCGTTCCTGGCACTTCATTATCATAATGATCCATTTTATTGAATGGCAGCGGAGGGCATTGTAGACCGGTGACTAGGTGACTTAAGATGACCCTGCGGAAGCTGCCTCTTAACCTTCCTCTGCCCCCTGGTGGCCTTCCAGTCGCAGCTGACTATTCTAGCCTAACCCGGGACTGCTAGGCTGTGCTCTGATCTTCTGTCTTGTAGCACCACCATTTGGCCAAAACTGCTAATAATCGGCTTCTCCACCTGCATTCACCAATTTCATAGCATGGCCTTTTGGAGTGCCCGCAAGCAACATCAAAGGACAAAGTCCCATCCAGAGCTTCATCCGTGCTTGCGGTTTATTCTGGAGGGCCATTTGGACGTGTGGGTAGAGTGGCAAATGACCATGGTCCATCAGTCAAGGAGCCAACAAGATGAATATCAGGCATGAGGCCCCCACCTCTGCCATCTCCCTGTGCCTGAGCCATCCCCGGTTTCCTGCCCTGCCCCCACCTGCCCTTCCCCCAAAACCCCTCTCACCCTCCTTTTCCTGGCATGGAGAGTCTGGGGCCTCCCAACAGATGCTTTTCCAGATTAGCTGAGTCCTATTAACACAGTCTTTTTTTCCTCCCTATTAACACAGTCTTTGATCTCTGTCCATCTAACTGTCACCACACTTTAAAAATAAATGTCGTTTTTCCTCATTACAAAAGCAGAACATATTCACTGTGGAAAATCAGAAAACACAGATGAGCAGAAATAAGAAAACTTTAAAACCCCCCAAATACCACCTAGAGATAACCACTGTTAATACCTTGATGTGCATCCTTCAGGATCTTTTAACGGGCACTTGCTTTCATTTCACAAAAGTGAGATTGCATTGTACCCGCTGTTTTATTTCCTCTTTACACACAACATATATAAAGGGCATTTCTGTCCTTGTCAATTAATACTCATCTACATAGATTCTAACAATATTAGTTTTGAGGATTGAATAGTATTCTCTCAGGGGATCGATATAGGATGATTTATTTAACCAAGCCCCCTCTAGCTTTAGATATTTACATTGCTTTCAGTTGTCTGCTACCATAAACTGAACTGCAGCAAACATCTCTCTGGCTATTTTTTTTTAAGATTTTATTTATTTATTTGAGAGAGAGAGAGAGAGAGAGAGGAAGAGCGGGGGGAGGGGCAAAGGGAGAGGGAGAAGCAGACTCCCCGCTGAGCGGGAACCATATGCGGGACTCGATCCCAGGACCCTGAGATTATGACCTGAGCCGAAGTCAGAGGCTTAACTGACTGAGCCACCCAGGCCGCCCTCCCCTCTGGCTATTTTAAAGGTAATAATTCATTGTAAGTGTTCCTCGGTGGCATACTTACCCTGTTAAACCATGAGGACCCCAGAGATGGAGCTGGACCACACCTCTTTCCCTCAAGCAGAGCCACATTGCTGTCACTACAGTCTGTCCCCTTCTCTCCTCCCGCAAGCCCAGGGGCCACCAGACTCATTTCTCATCTGAACCCAGCCACCTGAGCTCTCACCTCCTCCAGGGCTCCCATGTTCCTTATTCTCTTCTCACCTAGGACAAAAATCAGTATCCATGTATGACTTCACCTAGAAGTAAGGTGGTATTTTCACCTTGCTGGTTTTTTGGAGCGGTTTTGTTTGTTTGTTTGTTTTTAATTTTACTTTACTATGTTATGTCAATCACCATACATCACATCATCAGTCCCTGATACAGTGTTCCATGATTCATTGCCCAAGCACAACACCCAGTGCTCCATTCAATACACATCCCCCCCAATACCCATCCCCAGGCTAACCCATCCCCCCAACCCCCTCCCCTCTAGAACCCTCAGTTTGTTTCTCAGAGTCCATAGTCTCTCATGGTTCATCCCCCTCCGATTTCCCCCCCTTCATTTTTCCCTTCCTACTATCTTCTTTTTTTTTTTTAACATATAATGTATTATTTGTTTCAGAGGTACAGGTCTGTGATTCAACAGTCTTACACAATTCACAGCACTCACCATAGCACATACCCTCCCCAATGTCTATCACCCAGCCGCCCCATCCCTCCCACCCCCCACCACTCCAGCAACCCTCAGTTTGTTTCCTGAGATTAAGAATTCCTCATATCAGTGAGGTCATATGATACATGTCTTTCTCTGATTGACTTATTTCGCTTAGCATAATACCCTCTAGTTCCATCCACGTCGTTGCAAATGGCAAGATCTCATTCCTTTTGATGGCTGCATAATATTCCATTGTATATATATACCACATCTTCTTTATCCATTCATCTGTCGATGGACATCTTGGCTCTTTCCGCAGTTCGGCTATTGTGGACATTGCTGCTATAAACATCGGGGTGCATGTACCCCTTCAGATCACTACATTTGTATCTTTGGGGTAAATACCCAGTAGAGCAATTGCTGGGTCGTACGGTAGCTCTATTTTTTAACTTTTTAAGGAACCTCCATACTGTTTTCCAGAGTGGCTGCACCAGCTTGCATTCCTACCAACAGTGTAGGAGGGTTCCCCTTTCTCCGCATCCCCGCCAACATCTGTCGTTTCCTGACTTGTTAATTTTAGCCATTCTGACTGGTGTGAGGTGGTATCTCATTGATGCCGAGCGATGTTGGGCACTTTTTCATGTGTCTATTGGCCATTTGGATGTCTTCTTTGGAAAAATGTCTGTTCATGTCTTCTGCCCATTTCTTGATTGGATTATTTGTTCTTTGGGTGTTGAGTTTGATAAGTTCTTTATAGATTTTGGAGACTAGCCCTTTATCTGATATGTCATTTGCAAATATCTTCTCCCATTCTGTCCGTTGTCTTTTGGTTTTGTTGACTGTTTCCTTTGTTGTGCAAAAGCTTTTTATCTTGGGCGCCTGTGGGCTCAGTCGGTTAAGCAACTGCCTTCGGCTCAGGTCATGATCCCAGGGTCCTGGGATCGAGTCCCACATCGGGGTCCCTGCTCAGCAGGGAGTCTGCTTCTCCCTCTGCCCCTCACCCTGTTCTCATGCTCTCTCTCACTCTCTCTCTCTCTCTCAAATAAATAAAATCTTTAAAAAAAAAAAAAAAAAAAAAAGCTTTTTTCTCTTGATGAAGTCCCAGTAGTTCATTTTTGCCCTTGCTTCCCTTGCCTTTGGCGATGTTTCTAGGAAGAAGTTGCTGAGGCTGAGGTCAAAGAGGTTGCTGCCTGTGTTCTCCTCTAGGATTTTGATGGACTTCTGTCTCACATTTAGGTCTTTCATCCATTTTGAGTCTATTTTTGTGTGGTGTAAAGAAATGGTCCAGTTTCATTCTTCTGCATGTGGCTGTCCAATTTTCCCAACACCATTTGTTGAAAAGACTGTCTTTTTTCCATTAGACATTCTTTCCTGCTTTTGTTGAAGATTAGTTGACCATAGAGTTGAGGGTCCATTTCTGGGCTCTCTATTCTGTTCCATTGATCTACGTGTCTGTTTTTGTGCCAGTACCATACTGTCTTGATGATGACAGCTTTGTAATAGAGCTTGAAGTCTGGAATTGTGATGCCACCAGCTTTGCTTTTCTTTTTCAACATTCCTCTGGCTATTTGGGGTCTTTTCTGGTTCCATACAAATTTTAGGATTATTTGTTCCATTTCTTTGAAAAAAGTGGGTGGTATTTTTTTTTTCATAATACCATTGATACCTACAGATCTCTACTTTAATGAGAAGTTGTTTCTGAACTGTGTGATCAATGGGTTAATGAGAATTAATCAACTCTCTTGATAGTTACCCCAGTCAGTGTATTAAAGCCAGCTCTCCCAAGCAGATGTCCTAAGTCATTGACAGCAGTGAAAGGAGAAATGTGTGGAGAAAATCCCCCTTCCCTTTCTGTTTCTGCTAACTGTAACGAACACCGAAGTTCACAGAGTGTGTCACCTCCAAACATTGCGCTGATAATTACTCCAACTGGTTTTAAAATGTAATGAATCTGTTCAAGCGCTCTAGAAAGGTCATTCACCCAGTGTAAACTTAAACTGCTAACCACCAGGTCAAATGTATTTTCTCTGAAGGGAAGGAACTCTTCATCAGCTAAAACACTGACAGTAGGAATTTCCATTTCTAAGATATTTTTCAAAGCATTTTCTGCAATGTCTACTTGGAAAAACTTTCCAACAGTTTCCTTATTCAAATGTTGTGCTATGTTACCTCTTCCACAACCAATATCCAAAGCAAGGGAAAAATTTCTGGCTATGTCATACACACGGTCTGCAATCCGACTTTCAACCTCCTCCTTCAGGTAGTCAAACTTCATCGGCTCAGGCTGCCGGGCCGCCCAGTTTTTCTGTTTCCTCTTCAAATCCCGGTGGAAGATATTTAGGGCTCTAGGCGAGGTGCTGCCCAGGGGAGAGACGCCAGAGGCGACCTTCCTGAAGTGGAGATTCTTTCCTGGGACCCCCGCCGCAGGAGGCCACCGCCACAAGAGCCAGAGACCGCCCAACAGCAGCATGTCCAGCAGTGATGCCACTTGCAGGTGCAAGTGGATGGTATTTTGATAGGAATTGCATTAAATGTGTAGATTGCTCTAGGTAGCATTGATATCTTCACAATATCTGTTCTTCCAATCCATGAGCATGGAACGTTTTTCCATTTCTTTGTGTCTTCCTCAATTTCTTTCATGAGTATTTTATAGTTTTCTGAGTACAGATTCTTTGCCTCTTTGGTTAGATTTATTCCTAGGTATCTTATGGTTTTGGGTGCAGTTGTAAATGGGATTGACTCCTTAATTTCTTTTTCTTCTGTCTTGTTGTTGGTGTATAGGAATGCCACTGACTTCTGTGCATTGATTTTATATCCTGCCACTTTACTGAATTCCTGTATAAGTTCTAGCAGTTTTGGGGTGGAGTCTTTTGGGTTTTCCACATAAAGTATCATATCATCTGCAAAGAGTGAGAGTTTGACTTCTTCTTTGCCGATTCGGATGCCTTTTATTTCTTTTTGTTGTCTGATTGCTGTGGCTAGGACTTCTAATACTATGTTGAATAGCAGTGGTGATAGTGGACATCCCTGCCGTGTTCCTGACCTTAGGGGGAAAGCTCTCAGTTTTTCCCCATTGAGAATGACATTCGCTGTGGGTTTTTCATAGATGGCTTTTATGATATTGAGGTATGTACCCTCTATCCCTACACTCTGAAGAGTTTTAATCAAGAAAGGATGCTGTACTTTGTCAAATGCTTTTTCTGCATCTATTGAGAGGATCATATGGTTCTTGTTCTTTCTTCTATTAATGTATCGTATCACACTGATTGATTTGCGGATGTTAAACCAACCTTGCAGCCCAGGGATAAATCCCACTTGGTCGTGGTGAATAATCCTTTTAATGTACTGTTGGATCCTACTGGCTAGTATTTTGGTGAGAATTTTTGCATCCATGTTCATCAGGGATATTGGTCTGTAATTCTCCTTTTTTTTTTTTAAGATTTTATTTATTTATTTATTTGACAGAGAGAGCAAGAGAGCACAAGCAGGGGGAACAGGAGAGGGAGAGGGAGAAGCAGACTCCCCACCAAGCAGGGAGCCCGATGCAGGGCTCAATCCCAGGACCCTGGGATCATGCCCTGAGCCAAAGGCAGACGCTTAACCATCTGAGCCACCCAAGTGCCCCTGTAATTCTCCTTTTTGATGGGGTCTTTGTCTGATTTTGGGGTCAAGGTAATGGTGGCCTCATAAAATGAGTTTGGAAGTTTTCCTTCCATTTCTATCTTTTGGAACAGTTTCAGAAGAATAGGTATTAATTCTTCCCTAAATGTTTGGTAGAATTCCCCTGGGAAGCCATCTGGCCCTGGGCTCTTGTTTGTTGGGAGATTTTTGATAACTGCTTCAATTTCCTTAGTGGTTATGGATCTGTTCAGGTTTTCTATTTCTTCCTGGTTCCGTTTTGGTAGTTTACACATCTCTAGGAATGCATCCATTTCTTCCAGATTATCTAATTTGCTGGCTTATATTTGCTCATAATATGTTCTTATAATTGTTTGTATTTCTTTAGGGTTGGCTGTGATCTCTCCTCCTTCATTCATGATTTTATTTATTTGGGTCATTTCTCCTTTCTTTTTGATAAGTCTGGCCAGGGGTTTATCAATCTTATTAATTCTTTCAAAGAACCAGCTCCTAGTTTTGTTGATCTGTTCTACTGTTCTTTTGGTTTCTATTTCATTGATTTCTGCTCTGATCTTTATTATTTCTCTTCTTCTGCTGGGTTTAGGCTTTATTTGCTGTTCTTTCTCCAGCTCCTTTAGGTGTAGGGTTAGGTTGTGTACTTGAGACCTTTCTTGTTTCTTGAGAAAGGCTTATATTGCTATATACTTTCCTCTTAGAACTGCCTTTGCTGCATCCCAAAGATTTTTTTTTTTATTTTTTTATTGTTATGTTAATCCCCATACATTACATCATTAGTTTTAGATATAGTGTTCCATGATTCATTGTTTGTGCATAACACCCAGTGCTCCATGCAGAACGTGCCCTCCTCAATACCCATCACCAGGCTAACCCATCCTCCCACCCCCCTCCCCTCTAGAACCCTCAGTTTGTTTTTCAGAGTCCATTGTCTCTCATGGTTCTTCTCCCCCTCCGATTTCCCCCCCTTCATTCTTCCCCTCCTGCTACATTCTTCTTCTTCTTTTTTTCTTTCTTAACATATATTGCATTATTTGTTTCAGAGGTACAGATCTGAGATTCAACAGTCTTGCACAATTCACAGCGCTTACCAGAACACATACCCTCCCCAGTGTCCAACACCCAGTCACCCCATCCCTCCCACTCCACCCCCCACTCCAGCAACCCTCAGTTTGTTTCCTGAGATTAAGAATTCCTCATATCAGTGAGGTCATATGATACATGTCTTTCTCTGTTTGACTTATTTCGCTCAGCAAAGTACCCTCCAGTTCCATCCACGTTGTTGCAAATGGCAAGATCTTATTCCTTTTGATGGCTGCATAATATTCCATTGTATATATATACCACATCTTCTTTATCCATTCATCTGTTGATGGACATCTTGGCTCTTTCCACAGTTTGGCTATTGTGGACATTGCTGCTATAAACATCGTGCATCCCAAAGATTTTGATCAGTTGTGTTTTCATTTTCATTTGTCTCCATGAATTTTTTTAAAGATTTTTATTTATTTATTTGACAGAGAGAGACAAAGCGAGAGAGGGAACACAAGCAGGGGGAGTGGGAGAGGTAGAAGCAGGCTTCCCACTGAGCAGGGAGCCCGATGTGGGGCTCAATCCCAGGACCCTGGGATCATGACCTGAGCCGAAGGCAGACGCCTAAGGACTGAGCCACCCAGGCGCCCCTCCATGGATTTTTTAAATTCTTCTTTAATTTCCTGGTTGACCCATTCATTCTTTAGTAGGATGCTCTTTAACCTCCCTGTATTTGAGTTCTTTTCGACTTTCCTCTTGTGATTGAGTTCTAGTTTCAAAGCATTGTGGTCTGAAAATATGCAGGGAATGATCCCAATCTTTTGGTACCAGTTGAGACCTGATTTGTGACCTAGGATGTGATCTATTCTGGAGAATGTTCCATGGGCACTAGAGAAGAATGTGTATTCTGTTGCTTTGGGATGGAATGTTCTGAATATATCTGTGAAGTCCCCATTTGGTCCAGTGTGTCATTTAAAGTCTTTATTTCTTTGTTGATCTTTCGCTTAGATGATCTGTCCATTTCAGTGAGGGGGGTGTTAAAGTCCCCTACTATTATTGTATTGTTGTCGATGTGTTTCTTTGATTTTGTTATTAAATGCCTTATATAATTGGCTGCTCCCATGTTAGGGGCAAAGATATTTACAATTGTTTGATCTTCTTGTTGGATAGACCCTTTAAGTATGATATAGTGTCCTTCCTTATCTCTTATTGTAGTCTTTGGTTTAAAATCTGATTTGTCTGATATAAGGTTTGCCACCCCAGCTTTCTTTTGATGTCCATTAGCATGGTAAATGGTTTTCCACCCCCTCACTTTCAATCTGGGGGTGTCTTTGCGTCTAAAATGAGTCTCTTGCAGACAGCATATTGATGGGTCTTGTTTTTTTATCCAATCTGATAGCCTGTGTCTTTTGATTGGGGCATTTAGCCCATTTACATTCAGGGTAACTATTGAAAGATATGAATTTAGTGCCATTGTATTGCCTATAAGGTGACTGTTACTGTATATTGTCTCTGTTCCTTTCTGGTCTCTGTTACTTTTAGGCTCTTTCTTTGCTTAGAGGACCATTTTCAATATGTCTTGTAGGGCTGGTTTTGTGTTTGCAAATTCTTTTAGTTTTTGTTTGTCCTGGAAGCTTTTGATCTTTCCTTCTATTTTCAATGACAGCCTAGCCGGATATAGTATTCTTGGCTGCATATTTTTCTCATACTAAATGAGAATTATATCTGAATATATCATGCCAGTCCTTTCTGGCCTTCCAGGTCTCTGTGGATAGGTCTGTTGCCAATCTAATGTTTCTACCATTGTAGGTTACAGACCCCTTGTCCCGAGCTGCTTTCAGGATTTTCTCTTTGTCTCTGAGACTTGTAAGTTTTACTATTAGATGTCGGGGTGTTGACCTATTTTTATTGATTTTGAGGGGGGTTCTCTGTGCCTCCTGGATTTTGATGCCTGTTTCCTTCCCCAAATTAGGGAAGTTCTCTGCTATAATTTGCTCCAATATACCTTCTGCCCCTCTCTCTCTTTCTTCTTCTTCTGGGATCCCAATTATTCTAATATTGTTTCATCTTATGGTATCACTTAGCTCTTGAATTCTGCCCTCGTGATCCAGTAGTTGTTTATCTCTCTTTTTCTCAGCTTCTTAATTCTCCATCATTTGGTCTTCTGTATCACTGATTGTCTCTTCTGCCTCATTTATGTTAGCAGTTAGAGCCTCCATTTTTTATTGCACCTCATTAATAGCCTTTTTGATCTCGACTTGGTTAGATTTTAGTTCTTTTATTTCTCCAGAAAAGGTTTCTCTAATATCTTCCATGCTTTTTTTAAGCCCAGCTAGTATCTTTATAATCATCATTCTGAACTTTAGTTCTGACATCTTACTAATGTCCATATTGATTGGTCCCTGGCAGTTGGTACTGCCTCTTGTTCTTTTTTTTTGAGGTGAGTTTTTCCATCTTGTCATTTTGTCCAGAGGAGAACAGATGAATGAGAGAACAAAATGCTAACAGGGTAACAACAGCCCCAGAAAAATATACACTAAACAAATCAGAAGAGATCTGAAACCGGGGGAAAAGAAAGGGAAACAAAGAAAAAAGAAAAAGAAAAAAAAAAGAATATGATCAAATATGATCAGACTGGTGAATAGATCAGTGCCACACACTAGATTTTGGGCATATTTTGGCCTGTTAGAAGAAACTGCCTCCCAAAATTTTAAAGAAAGAAAAACTTACATATGTACAAAAATAAGGGTAAGTACAATGAAGGGATGGAATATGACTGTGAAAATGAAAATTATAAAAGATTTTACAAAAGGAATTGATAAGATAAGAAGTTGGTTGAAAAAGAAAGAAGAGAAGTTAAAAAGAGAGAGAGAGAGAGAGAATGTGATCAGGCAGGAGACTAGAACAAAGCCATATACTAGAGCTTTAGGGTATATTTTGGACTGTTAGAAGAAACTGTATCACAAAATTTTAAAGAGAGAACAACTTATATATATACCAAAAATAAGGTTAACTACAAGGGATAGAATATGACTCTAAAAATGAAAAATAAAAAAGATTTTTAAAAAAGGGATTGATAAGATGTTGGTGAAAAAGGGAAGAAGAAAAATGGGGGCTGGGTTAGCCTGGTGATGGGTATTAAAGAGGACACGTACCAAATGGAGCACTGAGTGCCACACGCAAACAGTGACTCACGGAACACCACATCAAAAACCAATGATGCAATGTGTGATGATTAACATAACACAACAAAATAAAATTTAAAAAAAAGAAAATTTAAAAAATTAACTTCGAAAGACTAAAGAATCATGGGGAAAAAAGCCATGAATTCTATGTGCTGTATTCCCCTAATGCTGGAGTTCTGCCGTTCTCATTGATCGGTAAACTTGATCTTGGCTGGCTGTTTTCACCCTGCTGTTTATGTCCCTCAGAATAATACCTACTATTTGTGTAATGCTTTGCAGCTTATCAGCTATTTTATACAGAGCTACCACTCTGAGTGCTCACTGTATGCCAGGTCCTAGGCTTCGAATTTGAAATAAATTTTCCCCAGGCTTCCCAAGATAGGTGAGTAATAGTGGCCCTTTGTTGCAGGAGAGGAAACGGGCTTAGGGGCTTAGGGCGAGGCCAAATGGCATAGTGGAAAGAGCTTTGAAGTCAGCCCTGACCTAAGTTTGGATTGTTTATTAGTTGTGGGTGTCACAGGCTGTCAGGAAAATTGCCTGTGAACGCCTCCGGGCAGGACATGTGCTCCGTGACTTACATCGCTTCACATAGCTCCTCTCTGAACCCTGACGGCTTTTGAACTTGAGACCCCGGAAAATACCATCCCATGTGATCTCTAACAACGACTTTTTTTTTTAAAGATTTTATTTATTTATTTGTCAGAGAGAGAGAGAGCATGAGCACAAGCAGGGGGAATGGCAGGCAGAGGGAGAAGCAGGCTCCCCGCTGAGCAGGGAGCTTGACCTGGGACTCGATCCCAGGACCCGGGATCATGACCTGAACCGAAGGCAGACATTTAACCGACTGAGCCACCCAGGTGCCCTAACAAGGACCATGTAAGGAGGCAGAGCTATGGGACCCATCCACCCTGAGTTAGGCAACAAGGGGGTACATTGTCTGTAGGGAATTTAAAAACAACAGTATAACGGCTGAAAATCTAACTTTTTATTATCTTCATATGTGGGTAATTCTAAACAAGGTCCATGACAAAATACTCGTGGGAAAATCTTTTGTTGGTCTAAGTTCTAAAGGTTCTAAACAAATTGTTACGATTACTGTTGAGTTTTGATAATAAATGTGTAAGCTTCAAATTAACACACTTCCATTGTTTTTTAGCAAACAGTATTCTATATGGAAGTTAATTAGGTGAACAGCCAGCATTTTCCACTATACCCGTGCATTCTGAGAGAAGTTTGTAACAGTTGAGAATTTTTTAATAATATGTTTAAATTGTTAATTGTTCTAAAACTGAAAAGTGAATCAAGAAAATAATGATTCTTTGTAATTTTGTCCTTTAGACTGTCAAATACTCTAGGTATGCCACGGGAGAGACCGAATTTTTTTAGATATGATATTTATTCGTTGGTTAATTAGAATTATTATGAACTAATGATTTATTCCCTGGTTAATTCATATTGTTATTGAATTGATAATATTTGTTCTACAATTACCTTATCAGTCAGAGTTCTCCAGAGAAACAGATTCAATAGGATATATAGAGATATACATAAGAGATTTATAGGGGCGCCTGGGTGGCTCAGTCTTTCAGCGTCTGCCTTCGGCTCAGGTCATGATCCCAGAGTCCTGGGATCAAGCCCAGCATTGGGCTCCCTGCTTGACGGGGAGCCTGCTTCTCCCTCTCCCACTCCCCCTGCTTGTGTTCCTGCTCTCGCTGTCCCTCTCTGTGTCAAATAAATATATAAAATCTTAAAAAAAAAAAAAAAAAAGAGGAGATTTATAATAGGAATTGGCTCCCACAGTTGTAGAGGACAAGAAGTCCCACAGTCTGCTGTCTGCAAGCTGGAGAAGCAGGAAAGCCGGAGGTATGATTCAGTCCAAGTCCAAAAAACTGGGAAATGGTGCCCAGCTGTGGAAGTCCTCGTCCGAAACTGAAATCCCAAGAATCAGGTGCCCCAGTGTCCAAGGGCAGGATAAGATGGATGCCTCAGTTCAAACAGAGCAAATTTACCCTTCCTCCACCTTTTTGTTCCACTCAGGCCCTCAAGAGATTGGATGAAACCCACCTGTCCCGGTGAGGGGGATCTTCTTTATTCCGTACACTGAATCAAATGCTAATCTCTTCCAAAAACACCCTCGCCAACACACCCAGAAATAATGTTTCACCATGGATCTGGGCATCTCTTAGCCCAGTCAAGTTCACCTAAAATTAATCATCACAATTACAAGGTTGAAGAGTACAAAAGATAGGCAATGAAAAATTAAGTCTTCCTCCTATCTCAGATGCCCTACCCCATACCTCACCCCAGATGCAAAGGTGACTTATAGTTTTTTATGTATAGTAGATATAATTTTAACCCCATGTTACAAATCAGGAAACTGAGACTCAGAGAGGTTGTGTGACTGCCTGAGATCCCACAGCTGACGGAGCTAAGAGAACTGATTGCTAGAGCTTTTCCCTGACACCACACTGCTACCCGGGTATCATCCTGTGTTCTTCTCTATGTCCTGAGGGTGCATCCTGGATTGAAGACCCCCAAAGAGAGAGGACTGCCCATGGAAGCCGCTCAGGGAAGTCCCCAGCACTGGGCACTGGGCACTCCAGCAGGAGGCCTGGATTCATCCCACAATCAAGCTGCTTCGTAGTGCTGGGCAAGTCTCTTGATTTCCTCACCTGTCCCTCTTATTCACTGGGCTATGTTGGGACTGAAACAAGCTAAGTAGAAAGAGGTTTGGGAAGTTAAAATGGCATACAGATTCAAGGAAAGGAGGGGCGGATGTTGATGATGGGGTAACTTCGTACTTTAATTTGGACATACCTGTCCTTGTTCAGATGTTAAGTTCCTAGAAGAGGGCTGCTTGTTTGCTGCCTCTCTTATTTTGCAGAGGGTTGACTCTTCGAGCCTGAGCCCAGTGCAGAGAATGAGCCTGTCAAAGGGGCTGCATGGGCACCTAGAAGGTTTGGAGCCAAACCATATACCCAGATAGTGACACTTCCTTCCGGGAGCAGCACCAGGGTCCCAACCAGCCGGGGGACTGGACAGCTGAGCCATGAAATTCAACCATGGTGAGCAACCCATATCCCCAAAGAAGAAACCTTTGTCCCCTGCCCCTGGCTGACATTCTATGACTACACAGACAGCCCTGCGCCAGTTTAGCCGTTGCTGCATAACAAAACACCCCAAGACTTATGAGGCTTGAAACCATACCCATTTATTAGCTCACAACTTTGCCATTTAACTGGGCTCAGCTGCACAGTTCTGCTGGTCTCACCTGGAGATGCTCATTGTGTCTGCAGTCATCTGGGCTAGGATGGTCCAAGATGGCCTCACGCACATCAGAGGTGGTTAGCTGGGGCTGTCAGCCAGGTGCCTTGGTTCTCCATACGGCTCTCCAGCTGGAATACCCTGGGTTCCTTACATAATAACAGCAAGTCCCAAGAGAGTGAAAGTGGCAGCTGTGAGGTCTCTGGAAGTCTGGACTCCAGAAGTCATACATTGTCATTTCTTTTTCTTTTTTTTTTTTAAGATTTTATTTGAGGGAGAGAGAGAGATAAAAATAAAAAGAACAAGCAGGGGGAGGGGCAGAGGAAGAGGGAGAGAGAGAGAGAGTCTCAAGCAAACTCCCTGCTGAGCATGGAGCCAGATACAGGGCTCAACCTCATGACCCTGAGGTCATGACTGAGCCAAAACCAAGAGCTTGATGCTTAACCGACTGCACCAGCCAAGTGCCCGCATACACTGTCATTTCTGACATACTTGTTGGCCAAAGCAAGTCACAAGGCAATTCCAGATTCAAGGAGTAGGAAAGTAGACTCTACCTCTTTTTTTTTTTAAGATTTTATTTATTTATTTGAGAGTGAGAAAGAGCATGAGTTGGGGGGAACAGAGGGAGAGGGAGAAGCAGACTCCCCGCTGAGCAGGGAGCTTGACTCGGGACTCAATCCCAGGACCGTGGGATCATGACATGAGCCAAAGGCAGATGCTCAACCTACTGAGCCACCCAGGTGCCCCTAGACTCTACCTCTTGATAAAGGAGCTAATGTTTTGGTCATGCTTTCCAATCACAAGCTTTATACTCCATCATTCAATAATCCTCATCAGTTACCAGTCTGCACTTACTGAACACCTGATATGCACTAGATGCTGAAGTATAAAAGAACTCTCAGACCTAGGCTATGCAGGAAAAGCCCTGAAAGACTTTGAAATGAGCAAAAGTTTACAGAGTACCTTTCAGTGGAATGTTGGGCTTTGTCGAGAAACCCTTCAGCGTTGTTTGATTCTGCGCCTTTAATTTTAAGTTTATAAAAATAGTTTATTTTAGAGGCACCTGGGTGGCTCAGTTGGTTAAGTGTGGGACTCTTGATTTCAGCTCAGGTCATGATCTCAGGGTTGTGGGATCAAGCCCCCTGTCAATCTCCATGCTCAGCGTACAGTCTGCTTGTCCCTCTCTTTCTGCTCCTACCCCCACCCTGCTCACTCTCTCTCTCTCTCAAATAAATAAATCAAAATATTTTAAATTTTTTTAAGAAATAGTTTATTTTCAAGATTTTTCATAGACCTTCAACATCTTATTTTCAGATATACCAAGAAGATAAACTGTGTGTTCAATATAACCTTTGATCATTTCTGACTAGACTAATTTATAGCTCTGCAAACTGGAAAAACCGATAGTAATGCAAATTATTTTTGTCCATAGAAATGCAAATTAACTTTGTCTAATGAGATAAAAATGGATTCTGTCCAGTAGAGAAGATGATTCCAAATATGACATTTTAATACCTATAGGATATTAACCAGTTTTGTACCTATTAGCAAAATTATTTTGGCATTCCTGACTGTCTATAAATGCTTGCTCTTTAGATCCTCCTTGCAATCGGTTTTAACAAATTGCACGTTTCCCCTTTAATTCATGAGTTAAATAAAATCTTCAATGGGTGCTCACTTTATGTTTGTGCGAAAATCATTGTTTTACCTTTTTGAAAATTATCCCACGGGGCGCCTGGGTGGCTCAGTCGTTAAGCGTCTGCCTTTGGCTCAGGTCATGATCCCAGAGTCCTGGGATCAAGACCCACATTGGGCTCCCTGCTCAGCGGGAAGCCTGCTTCTCCCTCTCCCACTCCCCCGGCTTATGTTCCCTCTCTCTCTCTGTGTCTCTCTGTCAAATAAATAAAGTCTTTAAAAAAAAAAAAAAAGAAAAAGAAAATTATCCTACAACAATTTCCTCATCTATAAAATGGCAATAATAACCATACCTCCCCATAGGATTGTTGAGGGCATGAAATTAGATTGTTGAGGGCATGAAATTAGATGAAAATATATAGATGTATTATTATCACAGTACAAACCTCATAATAAATGCTTAATAAATATCAGCTGCTTTATTGTTGTTATTTTTTATTATTCAAAGGACTTAGAGTTTAAAGATTTTTTTTAATTTATTTATTTGAGAGCGAGAACACGAGCAAGGGCGGGTACGGGAAGAGGCAGAGGGAGAGGGAGAAGCAGACTCCCCTCTGAGCAGGGAACCCGATGGGGCTCAATGCAGGGCTCGATCCCAGGACCCTGGGATCATGACCTGAGCCAAAGGCAGACGTTTAACCAACTGAGCCACCCAGGCACCCCTACAAGACTTAGACTTTAGTTGGGAAATCACACAACACAGAAGCAAAGAGTTCCAATACATCATTAAGCTCTACACTGTACATTACAGGTTATTAATTCTGGTATTTAAAACAGGTTATTGGAGTCTGGAGTAATCCAGAAAGGCTTCCCAGAGGAGGAGTGGTTTCTTAGCTGGTCCTCGAAGGATGGGCAGGATTTGCAGAAGGAAAGAGAAGGGGGAGGAGACCAAACCAGGCAAGGCAAGGTCAAGGTGGGAAGAGTATAACTTGACCAGGCTCTTGATGAGTTCATCCCCAGGTCCTTCCCCTATTGCATTTATCTTTACCTTTTTTTTTTGTTTTTAAGAGGGGAGGAGGGGCAGAGGGAGAGGGAGAGGGAGAGAGAGAATCTTAAGGAGGCTCCACACCCAGAGCAAAGCCCCTGATGTGGGGCTCAATCTCACCAGCCTGACATCATGACCTGAGTAGAAATCAAGAGTCAGATGCTTAACCGACTGAGCACCCAGTTGCCCCTTACCATTACCTTTGATTTGTCTATTAGAGAGTACTTCACGATTCCTTTCTCATTTATCCACAGACCTACAATAAAAACATTAATCAGGCGAATTATTTCTTTATCAGTACCTACCAAGAGCACACAACTAACCATAGATTTGCAAACTCCTGAGGGGCAGGGGTCGGGCCTTTAGTTGTTTCTCAAACACACTTCAGCATTAAAAAGTTTGACCTGGGGGTGTCTGGGTGGCACAGTTGGTTAAGTGTCTGACTCTTGATGTCAGTTCAGGTCGTGATCTCAGGGTCATGAGATCGAGCCCCACTTCAGGTTCCAAGTTCATCATGGAATCTGCATAAGACACTCTCCTTCTCCCTCCGCCTCTTCCTGCCCCACCCCCATGCACACGCTCTGTCTCTCAAATAAATAAATAAATAAATAAATAAATAAATAAATAAATAAATAAATTTTTAAAAGTTTGACCTGGTAAGTGAGAAGGAAAGAACAAGAACTTGAGCCTGCGCTGTCAAACAAGGCTGTCCTAGCAAACAACCCCAGACTGCCCTCCTGCCTGGCTCCAGAGGTGGGTTCAGGTTTAAAACACTACATGGCAAATCTTTAGCCAAAGTCCTCATGCATCTCTCCTTTGACTAACAATCACCAACTCAGGGCGTGGGAACTATACCATCTTTCATAGTGCAGGTTGTATTTGGGGGGTGGGGGGATGACCACCTATACCCCTCAAGCAGAAATTCTCATCAAAAAGAAGATTACAGGGTACATGGTCTTGGAAGAGAGGAAACACAAACATGTATAAAATAGCTCCTGGAGTTTAAAATTAGGAAGATGAAATAAACTAAATACACAATTAAATAGGAGACCAGGCCAAGATGATGTCTTGGGACACCAGTTGGAGTAGGTAGGCTTCTCCTGCAAATGATCTGGCAAGACTGAGAAGGTACAGGCTATTCTAAGTGAAGAGAACAGTGAGTAACACTGGGAAATCTCAGGGCAAGGCAGAAGTTGGGAGTGACAGATAAGGTTAGAGAAGCAAGCTGAAGGCAGATTACTAAGTGCTTTCAAAGCTAGGGACTAGTGCCTTGGAAAGAGATAGGATGTGTATTATATTTCTCCAGAGAAAACAGAACCAATACGAGAGGGGACGGAGGAGAGGGAGAGAGAGAGGAGATTTATTCAGGAACTGTCTCACATGATTACGGATGCTGAGAAGCTGCACGATTTGCCATGTGTAAGCTAGGGAACCAGGAAAGCTGGTGGTGTAATTCAGTTGAGTCCAAAAGCTGAGAACTAGAAGCACAGACGTCTGAATTCAGGAGTAGATGAATGACTTAGCACCAGCAGAGAGAGCAAATTTGTCCATCCAGCTGCATTTTTGCTCTATCTAAGCCCTCAGTAGATTGAATGATGTCCACCAGCATCAGTGAAGGTGATCTCTACCCACTCTACCAATCCAAATGCTAATCTCTTCCAGAGATACCCTCACAAAAGCACCCAGAAATAATGTTTTACCAGCTCTCTGGGCATCCCATAGCCCAGTCAAGGGGACACAATAAAATTAGCCATCACAGAGCTCAGTTTTAGGAAGATTGCTTTAGGCACCATGTGAGAGCAGAGGCAGTAAGGATGGATGGGGAGGGAAGGATGGGGTAGGTGGTCAACAACCCCTACCACCCTTACCCACTCAGTTCCAGCCACAGTGGTCTCTTTGTTGGACCCCAAAGACACCAGGCACACCTCCACCTCAGTGGAGGTGCAACACTTTTCCCAGACTCCTGTCATCTTCCTTCCTCATTTCCTTCATCTCTACTCAAATCCCCAGGGCTACCAAACATAAAATAGCACCCTTCCCCACCATGGGCCCCCCTAGCCCTTTGATCTTGCTTTATTTTTCTCCATGGTACTTTTCACTATCTGACCTAATATATATTTGTTTATTGTCTGTCCATTTCCAATAGGATGTAGGCTCTGTAAAGACACAGATTTTTTTTTTTTAAGTTCACCATTGTGTCCCCATTGCCCAGAACAAGGCACACAGTATGAATACTCAATGAATATTTGGGTTGGTTTGGGATGGGGAGGTTAATATGATACCAAGGATTTGAGACTGTGACTTGGAAGACAGTAGTCTCATTAACAGAGATAGGGAAGTTGGGATAGAAAAATGAGTGTATTCAACTTGGGACAGTTTGAATTTAAGATGTCTAAGAGATCACTGAAAATCCAGGACTAGTCCAGAGCAAACACACAGGGCAGAGGTAGGCAGAATTCAAATTTCCAAAGAGTAAAAAAAAAAAAAAGCAACTAAGAGGGAAAAAAAGTTTAATGGAGAAGCACAAGTGTCAGGTACGAGGAGCACAATGTGAGGCCACAAATGGAAAGTAAATCATTAGGTCAGAAATAATAAAGAAATGATTAGGTTGAAGACGAAAAATGTCAGGAAAAGGAGATAGGGTCAAGACCACGAGAGAGAACCATTAGGCCTTTTACAAGGTTGCATCTATGGGGTGTTAGCTATGGCGGCCTGATAGGACGGATTGCTTACAGAACACCTAGAGCTGCCCCCCAGAATTCAGGCCAAGGTGAGAAACCCAGAGTTGGAGGCATCTATTGAGTTCATTAAGAGCTGTGATACAAAGATATGGTCTTTGCCCCATCTGAACAGGAGTGACAACAGAAGCTTTGGGAATTGATGAGTCACTAGGAAGAAAATGTTCACCACAGGGGCACCTGGGTGGCTCAGTCGGTGAAGCATCTGCCTTCGGCTCAGGTCATGATCCCGGGGTCCTGGGATCGAGTCCTGCATCGGGCTCCCTGCTCAGCGGGGAGTCTGCTTCTCCCTATGCTTCTCCCTCCACTGCTCGCTCGCTCTCCCATTCTCTCCCTCTCTCTCTCTTTCAAATAAATAAAATCTTAAAAAAAAAAAAAAGAAAGAAAAGAAAAAGAAAATGTTCACCACAAGTTGCAACTAGTGCCCCCGGGGGCTAAATTGTCCCCCAGATATGTTTTATTTGGGCTACACAGTGTTTTAATTGTTCAAATTAAGTCCACTTTTATTTTTTAAGATTTTATTTATTTATTGGAGATAGAGAGAGAGTGAGAGAGAGAGCATGAGCGGGGAGCAAAGGGAGAAGGAGAAGCAGACTCCCTGCTGCGCAAGGAGCCCGACATGGAGCTCAATCCCAGGACCCTGAGATCATGACCTGAGCCAAAGGCAGACACTTAACTGACTGAGCCCCCCAGGCGCCCCCAAGTCCACTTTCAAATGTTGGAATTTTCACTAAAAAAAAAAAAAATGCTTATTTCTGGCTTATCTTGTAAAAACTGGAAGATCTAGCTGATGCCCACATTTTACTTGATAGTAAGAGTCTGGACTGAGTCGTAGCTGCTGCCTTTAAAGGCAGTGTATAGGGTAGGCTGGGCTGCAATACCGAAATAGAAGGGCCTTAACAGAATGAAGATTTGTTTCTTGTTCAAGCAAAGTCCAGGGTGAACTGGGCCCCTCTTCAGGGCGGTTTCCCTCCTAGCGACGACTCAGGGTCCAGGCTGCTCACACCTCCTGGCTCTATCCCACCTTGTGTTCTTCATGATCGGCAGGGAGCAGGGGCTATTCAGATCAGACTACTCAGTAGCTTCTCCGTGCCTCCCACCTGATGTGAGATAGATTACTTCCACTGACAATCCCTCTGCCTCATCTAGTCACATACCCTCCAGCAGGGGGCTGAGAAATGGGGCGCTCACAGCTTTGGGGTAAGCAGTAAATGTCTCTGCCACGGGGAGCACATGCTCTGCGTGCAGTTTGCCACAGTGCCTGCCAGACTGCCTTACATCATTCACTTCATCTTCCTGGCTCCTGGAGGCATCTGTACTTGTAGCGTTGGGTGCAAAAAAGAGAGGAGGGCTGGGGAGAGAACCTTGTGGGATGCTACCAGGGAGTAGCTGACAACTGAACCTGACAGCGGCAGGTGTCTTCCTGCCCAAGGTAGTTGCTATGGACAGAACCTGGGGAGTGACCCGGCCATATCTTCCCCACTCTCCCGGGCACACCACTGAGGGGATACCTGCTTCTTCCCCAGAGGTGGGGATTCAAAACTTTCTTGTGTTACAACACTTCTGCAGATATCAAAGTCTTCACAGTCAAGAAGACTCTTCTATATTCTGTCCACTTTATTTGCCCCTGCATTGTGCTTCTGTTGACCCTCTTTCTGCAGAGCTGACTAGGAACACAGCTGAGATAATCTGCCTTACTATGCTCTGGACGGTGCCAGTCCCCGTGCAAAAGGTTTTTCAGAAACTCAATTTATGTGTTGTCCCTTAAAAGTGCTTGTTTTATACATCTGTTTTTCCCTCTGGCTTTCAAAATTATTACCTTCATCTGTTCCTCCTTTTCTGCCTTCTTTTGGATAATTTAATTATTTTTTAGACCCCACTTTAACTTATTTATTGTATTTTTGGCTATGCTTTTTTGTATTATTTTTAATGCTTGCCCTAAGGCTTAGAATATATATTCTTAACCTTTCAGAGCCTACTTAGAGTTAATATTGTATCTCCTCGGATAGAAGAACCATCATCCTTTACGCTATAGTTGTAACATACACGTTGCATCTAAATACATTATAAATCCCACAAGTTTCTAATATTTGCTTTCAACAGTCAAAAGTATTTTAAAGAAATAAGAGGGGAAAAAAACCTTTCGTATTCACACAGCAATTTACTATTTCAGATACTCTCCATTCTTTCCTGAAGATCTGAATTTCCCTCTGGTATCATTTCCCCTCAGCTTGAAGAACTTCCCTTGGCTTTCATTATAACGTAGGTCTACCAACAATGAACTTTCAGTTTTCTTGTATCTGAAAATGTATTTATTTGGCCTTCATTTTTTTAACAGCTTTGAGATATATTTACATACCAGACGATTCACTCATTTAAAGTGTACAGTTCAAGGGCACCTGGGTGGCTCAGTCGTTTGAGCATCTGACTTCAGCTCAGGTCATGATCTCGAGGTCCGGGGATCGAGCCCCACATCAGGTTCCCTGCTCAGCCGGGAGTCTGCTTGTTCCTCTCTCTCTCCCTCTGCCTCTCCCCTCCCTCCGCTAGTGCTCTCTCTCTCTCTCTCAAATGAATGAATGAAATCTTAAAAAAATAAAGTATACAATTCAGTGGATTTTAGAGCTCTCAGTAAACTCAATGGAGTTTAAAGTTCTTAAGAGTGAAGCAAGCATCATCACAATCAATTTCAGAACATTTTCATCCCACCAGGGGAAACCCCATACCTTTCAGTAGACATCTCCGTTCCTCTCATCCCCCCAGCCTTAGATAGCCACTAACCACTTTCTGTCTCTATAGATTTGCCAGTTCTGATCACTTCATAGAAATGAAATTATGCAATATGTTGTGTTTTGTGACTGGCTTCTTTCACTTAGTATAATATTTCATCCATGTTGGGTAGCATGTATCAGCACTTAATTCTGAAGTACAGAATTCCAGGGTGACCCATTTTCTTCATCTGGCACTTTAAAAATCTTGTTTGTCCTCTGGACTCCATCATTCTTGATAAGCCCATGGCCATTCAAATTGTTCCCCTGTATGTGATGGGTTACTTTATTCTGAACGCTTCTAAGATTTTCTTATCAGTGGCTTTCATCATATCGACCATGATAAGCCAATGCAGTTTTCTTTGTAT
Source organism: Phoca vitulina (assembly GCF_004348235.1). Classification (NCBI taxonomy): domain Eukaryota; kingdom Metazoa; phylum Chordata; class Mammalia; order Carnivora; family Phocidae; genus Phoca; species Phoca vitulina. The sequence continues at coordinate 18,285,912 of NW_022589726.1, read as the reverse complement.
TTATGCTGTTCAGTGTTTGCTGAACTTCTTGAATCTTAAACAAATGTGGGAAATTTCTTCAAATGTTCTTCAGCTCCATCTCTCTCTCCTCTCCTGCTGAGACTTCAGTAATATATCTTTTCATACAGTCCACAGGTCCCTGAGGCTCACTTCACTTTTTTCTCCAACTTTTTCCCCCTCTTTCCGATTTGATCATTTCTACTGATCTACCTTCAAATATAGACTCCTATCATCTCTATTCTGCTGTTAATCTCATCTCACAAAATTTATTTCAGACACTGTGTTTTTCAATTCTAGCATTTCCATTTGGTTCTTTTTATATTTTGTATTTCTCTGCTGAGATTTCCCACCTTTTCATTCATTACAAGTATTTTCATTACAATCTTATTTTATCTCATTGAGCACAGTTATAACAGCTGCATTAAAGTCTGCCTCTGATCATTTCAACATCCGAGTCATCTTAGGGTTAGCCTCTGTTGATTGTCTTATCCCTCCAGAATGGGTCACATTTTCCATGTTTATGTGTTGAATAATTTTGATTGTATCCTGTGCATTGTAAATGTTACGTTATGGAGACTCTAGATTCGGTTATATCCCTGTGGTAGGCAGAATAATGGCCCCTCAAAGATGTCCACATCTGAATCCCCGGAACCTGGGAACGTGTTATGTCAAAAGGCAAAGGAGAATTAAGGCTGCAGATGGAATTAAGTTTGCTAACTGGATGATCTTAAAATAATACTAGATTATCGAAGTGGGCCCAATGTATCACAGGGGTCCTTAAAAGTGAAAGAGGGAGGGGGTATCTGGCTGGTTCAGTTGGTAAAGCATGTGACTCTTGATCTTGGGGTCATGAGTTCAAGCCCCAAGTTGAGAGTAGAGGTTACTTTTTAAAAAAGTGAAAGAGGGCACCTGGGTGGCTCAGTTGGTTAAGTGTCTGCCTTTGGCCCACGTCCTGATCAAAGGGCCCTGCTCAGCGGGGAGTCTGCTTCTCCCTCTCCCTCTGCCCCTCCCCCCTGCTCATGTTCACTCTCACGCGCACACTTGCTCTCTCTCTCTTTCAAATAAATAAAATCTTTTTTAAAAATTAAAAAATTTTTTAAAAATTTTTAAAGTGAAAGAGGGAGGCAGAAGATAAGTCAGATGAGAGTGATCAATATAAGGATTCAACCTGGTGTTTCTGTCTTTGAAAATGGAAGAAGGGGACCATGAGTCAAGGCATTATATGGAAGTGGAAAAAGCAAGGAAACAGATTCTCCCAGAGAGCTTCCAGAAAGATTGCAATCCTGCCAACATTTTGATTTTAGCCCAGTGTAGCCCATTTCAGACTTCTGGCCCAGAGCCATAAGAGAATAAATCTGTGTTGTTTTAAGCCACTAAGTCTGTGGTAACTTCTTACAGTGGGAACAAGAAACTAATGTATCCTCCAAAGATGTTCATGTTTTTATTTTAGCAATGAAATTGGTTAGACCCAAACTGCAAACTCTCTCTCACTTGAAATAGACAAGCAGTTCAGACCTTACTTCAATTCTCTCTCCTTTGTTTTTTCTTTCCTCAGCTGAACTGTCTACAGCCTGCTTTATGCATTCGTGGTTCAAAGACCAGCCAGAGACTTGGGCAGAATCAACACCAGAACTCTCTCTTCTTTGCAGGATTCCCTCTCAATTGTGAGAGCAGAGACTGTCCTGGGCAATGCCTTTTTTTTTTTTTTTTTTTAAAGATTTTAGGGATGCCTGGGTGGCTCAGTTGGTTAAGCAACTGCGTTTGCCTCAGGTCATGATTCTCCCTCTCCCTCTGCCTGCTATTCCACCTGCTTGTACTCTGTCAAATAAATAAATAAAATCATTAAAAAAAAGATTTTCTTTATTTGTCAGAGAGAGAAACAGAGAGCTCGCACAAGCAGGGGGAGCGGCAGGCAGAGGAAGAAGCAGGCTCCCTGCTAAGCAAGGAGCCTGATGCGGGACTCAATCCAGGGACCCTGGGATCATGACCTGAGCCAAAGGCAGACGCTCAACTGACTGAGCCACCCAGGCATCCCTGGGCAATGCATTCTTAATGGCAGAAATGTGGCAGGTTTTCTAGCAAAGCTTCAGCCACCCTGGACCACACCAGGCTGTAACACCCCATGTTGGTACCTTTTTCCAAGTTTTAGCTCCCCTCCAAAATCTGCTTGTCTTTGTTCCACAGCTTTCAGATAGTTGCGGGGTTTTTTTTTAATTTTTATTCAGAGTTTATTTTTACCTTCAAGAGAGTTAATCCTCTGGGAATCTATTACCAAACCAGAAACAGAACTCCTATATAATCTTGATATATATTTAAAATTAATCTTACACAGTAAAAACTCAGTGATAAAAAAGACTTTTATTTTGGAGAAATACACATCTTTAAAGCACTGATATATTTTGCTTGGGTTGTGAGGACATAAAGCAGCAAACAATGATAATTTGATTATTTCAGCTATCTAAGCTTAACAAAATAGAAGTAACTGGTAAATGAACCATATTCCATTATTAATGGATTAGCTTAGTCCTGGTTATCTGAGAAATGTCTTTGCCCACTTCACCAGAAGGAAGATCATAATATCCACAATTAGCATCACAGATTCATAAAATGACAAAAAAAAAAAAAAAAAAAGATTTTTTTAAGGTACCTGGTGGCTCAGTTGGTTAAGCAGCTGCCTTCGGCTCAGGTCATGATCCCAAGGTCCTGGAATCGAGCCCAGCCAGGGGTCTGCTTGAGGAGTCTCTCTCTCCATTTCCCTCTGCTTCTCCCCCACCTCCCCCACCCTGCTCATAATCTAATATAAATAAGTAAATCTTTTAAAAAAAAGAAGAATGTCGGGGCGCCTGGGTGGCTTAGTCGTTAAGCGTCTGCCTTCGGCTCAGGTCATGATCCCAGGGTCCTGGGATCGAGCCCTACATCAGGCTCCCTGCTCCTCAGGAAGCCTGCTTCTCCCTCTCCTTCTGCCCCTGCTTGTGTTCCCTCTCTCGCTGTCTCTCTGTCAAATAAATAAAATCTTTAAAAAAAAAAAGAAGAAAAAAAAAAAAAAAGAAGAAGAAGAATGTCAAGTTTCCAAATATAATTATTTATATATATTAGAAAAAGTGTAGTTTTCAAAAGAAAATTTGGACAATTTCAACTAATTATTGTTAAGAACCTCAAATACTAAATTAAGCCAATTAGCTTAGTAAATTCAGACTCCAGAAAACAAATATAAACCTACATGCATTTGCTTGTTTGCTTTTGTGTTTTTTTTTTAAGATTTTATTTATTTATTTGAGAGAGAGAGAGATAGCCAGAGACAGCACAAGTGGGGGCGGGGGAAGGCTCCCCACTGAGCAGAGAGCCCGAGGCAGGGCTCCATCTCAGGACCCTGGGATCATGACCTGAGCTGAAGGCAGACAGTTAACTGACTGAACCATCAGGTGCCCCCCACCCTGGCAAGTAATTTTTGATAATCAATTTCTGACCCACAAAAACTGAGATAATGCCAGTAAATTTTAGAGTAATTCATTACATAGCAATGGGTAATTAACAGTTTATTCCTTCTGGATTTCTTCAGAACAAATGCCACAAAGTGGTTACCATAGACTTATTTTGTGATTTTAACAGTTTTATTTTTTAAGAAGCCTTTGGGAAACTGAAAAGAACATGAACCTGATAGCTCTGGCCCTGCAGCTCTGCACTTGCTGGTTGTGTGCACTTGGGTTAGGTACTCTTTGTTTCTGAACTTCAGAGTCATTATCTAAAAATAGGATTTTTACCTTAGAGTGGGACACCTGGGTGGCTCAGTCTAAGTGTGTGCCTTCGGCTCAGGTCATGATCCCAGGATCCTGGGATCAAGTCCCGCATCAGGCTCCTTGCTCAGCGGGGAGCCTGCTTCTCCCTCTGCCTGATGATCCCCCTGCTTGTGTGCACTCTCTCTCTCTCTCTCTGACAAATAAAATCTTTAAGAAAAAAATATATTTACCTTAGAGGGCCATTGTGAGCACTAAATAAGCTAGTTTGTTAAGTGCTTGATATAACCCTGGGATATATTAGGTGCTTGGTAACTAAGTCTCTCCCTACCCCACATGTCCCTACCTCATCTAGCTTTTCTGTACACTTTCTGAAATCTGTCCCCAATGGCCAACGTTGTTTTTTTTTTTTTTTAATTTTCAAATAACATTCCTTTTAATGATCCAAACCAGAAGAAATATGGAATCTCGAGCCTTACCCCAGTCCTACTGAATTGGAATCTAACTTTAACAAATTCCCCAGGTGATAAGCAAATTCATCGAAACATAACAAGTACTGGATTAGTACATATCCCAACTCTAATATGGCCAAAAGAGAGCCTATGTGCCTCTCCAAACCTGCCTCACCTCAGGCTTGGCCGTTTAAGCAAATGGTATCATCCAGGTGTTTATGCCAAAAACATGGAGTCATCTTTGATAGTTCCCTCTCCTGTGCCCTTCACATCTAACCAATCACCAAGTCTAATTCCAAGATATATCTGCATCTGTCTCTTTCCATCCCTACCCTCTCATCTAAGCCACCATCTTCTCTCACCAGGATTACAGCAGCTGGGCCAACTTATCCGGTACGTATATAGGAGGCACAGTGGCTGGGCTCCATCATAATTTCAGGGGCCCTCAAAAACATTTTAGTTTAAAATTATAATAAAAAACAAATGTTTAGGTCAAAAAATGTTTTAATGTATAATATTAATATATTGGCCAGCAGTCATAACGTACAATTTTATAATTCATTCTGATGAATATTTACATAAATATACACTGATGTAACCACCACCTACATCAAGACACTAAGTAATCCTTTTCAAAATTTTATTTCAAGTCATGACATAAAATTGCATAATTTTATTGCATAAAAATAAAATCCTTCCACGTTTTCCCAACCCACTTGGAATAAAATCCAAACTCCTAAACATGGTTTACAAAGCCTCACACGATTCAACTCCTAACTATCTCTCAAACTTCATCTTGTACCACTCTTCCTCTTCCCTCACCATATCCCAGCTACCAGCCTTTAAATTCATCAATTTGTCAAGGCGGTGCTGTCCTGGAGCTTATGACCCAGCTGTGCATCCTCTGCCTTCTCCTAAAGCTCTTCCTAAAGATGTTCACAGGACTGGCTATTTGTAATCCAGATCTTTTTTTTTTTTTTTTTAATTTTATTTATTTATTTGACAGAGAGAGACACAGCGAAAGAGAGGGAACACAAGCAGGGGGAGTGGGAGAGGGAGAAGCAGGCTTCCCGCTGAGCAGGGAGCCCGATATGGGGCTCGATCCCAGGACCCTGGGATCATGACCTGAGCCGAAGGCAGACGCTTAACAACTGAGCCACCCAGGCGCCCCCTGTTGTTCTTTTTTTAAAGATTTTATTTATTTGACTGAGAGAGAGAGGGAGGAAGAGAGAGGGGCAGCTTGCACAAGCAGGGGGAGTGGCAAGCAGAGGGAGAAGGAGAAGCAGACTCCCCACTGAGCAGGGAGCCTGATGCGGAGCTCCATCCCAGTACCCCAGGATCATGACCTGAGCCGAAGGCAGACGCTCAACGGACTGAGTGACCCTCCAGATGTGTTTAAATGTCACTTCCTCAGAGGCCTTCCCTGACCAGGCAGTCTAAAGTTGCATCCAATCATCTTTTAATCAAAACATCTTAATTACCTGCAGAGTGCTTATCATTTCTACTATTCATTCACTGCTCATTGTCTCTTTCCCTCACTGGACTATAAAGTCCTTTGGAGTTTTGTTTTCTGTTTTATCAAAAAAATGCCAATAACAGTGCCTGACACATGGTAGGCGCTCAATGAAAATTTTCATTAAGTAACATACTAATACAGTATATGATAATATATAATAAAATGTAGCATTAGGTAGAGGAAGCATGGATAACACTCGGCTGTGAAATCATAAGGGCCCGGATCTGACTGAAGGTAGTCGATAAAATGAAGGACTAATTGAGGTAAAAGTCCATGGCAATTAAGTGTTCGATATTTGTTACTTTCTTATTCTTCTAAACATAACCAATTAAAACCATCCTTAGGCAAGATATTGGGCTTGTTTTGCTTCAACAAAAATTGATTTAAAAAAAAAAAGCTCGGGGTGCCTGGGTGGCTCAGTCGTTAAGCATCTGCCTTCAGCTCAGGTCATGATCCCAGGGTCCTGGGATCGAGCCCCACATTGGGCTCCCTGCTAGGCAGGAAGCCTGCTTCTCCCTCTCCCACTCCCCCTGCTTGTGTTCCCTCTCTCCGCTGTGTCTCTCTGTCAAACAAATAAAATCTTAAAAATAAATAAAAAATAAATAAAAACCTCAGTAAATTAACCATATATGTCTTCACACGTGGAAAACCAAAAGAAAAGAAACTTAGAATCTTCCCTTTCATAAAGTCAATTGTGGCACTCATTCCGGGTTCCAGCCCACTTCCATTCGGTCCCAGACAACTAGAACCAGCATGCCTAACCCCGCCCCTTCCGCTTACCCCACTGGCAGGAAGTCGGCAGATCGTGAAACCCGCCCCCTCGTCCGCGCGTAGCCCTTCGTAAAGCGTGAAGGATTTCGCGACAGCCCAGGCCCCACCCCTTTGGCCACATGTCGCGCAGGTCTTCCCGTCGGACGCCGCGCCACCTCCTCGCGCTGCTTTACGAACCTAGAGCAGCGCCGCCCCGCCTCCTGTCTCTCTCCTCACCTCCCCGCCCCCTCCCAGTTTCGCATCTCCTAGCCCGACGTCCCGCTATAATCACGTGATTGCCTCATCCGGGTCCTTTGCGTTCTCTCTCCCTCTCCCAACATGGCGGCCTCAGGTGAGTGAGCGGCCGAGCGCGGCCAAGGACCAGGCTCATTAGCCACTCTCCGAGCCTGATCCACTGATTCCCTGGAGTCGGGGAGCGGGCGGCACCGCTTTCCTTCGGACTTTGGGGCTGCGGCAGGCTGGCGGCTTGGCCATGTTAGGTTATCGCCTCGGGATGTTTGGGGGGAGGGGAAGGACACCTTCCCCTCCCCCTCACACCCTTTTCACCCCGTCAGCGCGAGGTTGGAGCGGGGAGTAATGATGGACTCTGGCTTGAGTTGGAGTGATGAGGAGCAGAAAGATCTCTGGGAGGCGTGAGGCCTTCTCATAGACGTGAAGCACTGTACCCGCGTGGAGGAAGGAAGGAGGCGGTTGGCGCGCGGACGGGTGCACAGTAGACTACGTCTCCCAGGCGCGAGGCCGTTGCGGACGGGAGTGGGGGCAGGGGAATAAAGGGGGGGGGCAGTTAGAACACGAGCGCGAGTCGGTGGAGGGGCGGGGGAAGGCAACGACGCGCGTGCGCGGTAGGAGAGACGAGGGTAGCGGAGACCGGCGCGCCTTAAAAGCACGCGCGAGGGCCCAGATGGGAAGGTTTTACGCGCATGTGGTGCTTTCCCTTATGTCCTTCCACTTTGTTTTTCCCGTTTTAGAGTGTGGCCCGGTCCCTATATTTTTCCAAGTGTAAATGTGATAGGTTTGGAGGTTGAAGCTACTGGAGTTAGGTGGGGGTGGGGAACCCAGTGTGGTGCGCCCACGTGTTGGAGGAGAGAAAGCAAGGGTGGAGACCTAGGTTTCTTCTAGGCTTTTTTTCTTGTTCAATCAGTACCTATTTACTGACCGCAGACTAAGCTAGGCATGGTTCTAGGTGTCGGGGATGGATAAAATGGTGAACAAGATCAGAACCCTTGACAGCTTCCATTTTGGTTTATTTTGATAGCTCCGATAGTAGAGTTAGGTTTTTCCTTTTTTTTTTTTTTCTTTTAAGATAACTGCACAACTGGGGAGTGCTTTTGAAATAATACTGGTGGATAGAGTTGAGGTTTTTTTAGACGACTTTGGAGTAGGGAATATCAGTGTCGTACAGTCAGCTTGCATTTCTCAAGGACTTGGCAGTGGGCTTTGGAACATTTTCAGCATTCATTTATTTTAGTTGGGGGATGATAGTTTCTCTGTCATGATCATGCATTCTGCAAAACAGTGCTTGAACCCTTGCTATCTCTGGACACTCATTTCTCACCAAGAATTTATTTCTTCTGTTACGTAAAAGACTAAGAATTATGTATGTTTTTGGAAAACGTTGAAGGAATTGAGGTGCATTTGAACGTAATACCTTTCATTGGTGTAGCACTTGACAGTTGACCCGGCTCTTGTGTGTATGTTGTCTCATTTGATCCTTTTTGAGACAATGTAGGTAGATAGTGGTATCTCCCAGATGAGAAAGATGAAATTATTTTTTTCAAGGTCACATGGCTGCAGGTAGCAGAGCAAGGTCGAAATCTTTGAGACTCCTGACTGTTCTCCATTATCAACTTGGAAATAACAAGGTTGGCTTCCATGTTCTGATCTTGTTCACCATTTTATCCATCCCCGACAGCTAGAACCGTGCCTAGCTTAGTTATCATATGTTGGGGATCTACCCAAAAACTTCATCTGAATTAGAGTACTTATTTGGGCTGGATTTGCCATCTTGACGGCTTAGTGCCATAATTGAGCGAAAAGGCTGTATTCCCTTTTCAGTATAACTTGTGGCATTTTTAAGGGTGGAAGACACTTTGGCAGTCTGTGCCCTTCATTTTACAGAATTGAGTGAAATCTGGACTGGTTAAAGGGATTTGCTTGATGTCCCCTTCTGTTCTTGCACATTTACTCTACCCCCTTTGAACCCCTAATCTCTTTTCTTTAATTTGGTTCCATAAATCTTTTTAGCTTTGTGTAGTATATGTAAGGGACGCTGATAGTGTCAGAGTACAGGGTTACATCTGACAGTCTGCCCTCGAGGAATTTGGGATTTATCAAACTTGTTTTCCCACTTTAAACCTTTTCCAATCTCATTGATTTTGTTGAGTGGCCAATATTCCCAGATACGGCTTTGTTAATGAGACTATAAAATTCTTGGTATATTTTCAGTATACTTCATGATGATGCCCAGTGTCTTGTTGAAAGTAGATCTTATATTTTCTCAGTGAAAATACATGATAGAACTTAACAGCCCTCTTGTAAATGAGACCGAAAAATTCTTTGCAGCAATATCAGTATCCAGTTGACCCATTACTGACTTTCAAGATCTGAAAGTGTCCCAGAGCAGACTATTGAACTGCTCTCCTTACTTACAGGGAATCAAATGTGTTTGATATAGGTTAACATTTTTTGAGACAAATGCTTTCAAATTGGAAATAGTGCTTGTATGCACAGAAAGCCTTTCATTTGCATAGCACTTCAAAATGTCATATGTGGCATCTTGTTTAATTATTTTCATAGGGAGAGGACAGTATCCAGTATTTGTTTTCATATAGTGCTGGTCCTTATAGTTTAAAAATAGTTTAAAATAGTTTCATTATAAGCTGTTCACATACAGGTTTCCCCTGCTATCCAAAAGTAGAACATTTTGTAAGCTGAAATGGCATAAAGCAAAGAAGCAATGACTATTAGCTTATAGGGAAATTTTTGGGAGCATTCCCAGACCCCAAAAATAACCTCTCTGGCTTTTCTAATACCTTAGGGCATATCTTGCTAACAAAATAAATCAAGATAAAGTACAGATGTTCACAGGCACAGTTCGAAACTATATGGTGGCTTGATGCTGAGTATAGTTCTTGGGGAATGAGCTTGGACGTGCCACTCGGTTAGAAGTGTGTCTGCCTCTGTGATGGCTCACTGCAAAACAAATGCCTAACACTGTTTTCACTTTTTCTTTTTTTTGTAAGAGCAAAGATTCTCTCTGGATTTCTTTTGGCTAGGGGAAACAAGTAATAATGTAAGTCTTTCATAAAGGCAAAGTGGCATAATGCAGCCTTTTGAAAAGCAAGGTTTACCTACATTACTATTTTTAAATTCCATCCTCTAGCATATATTTGTTATTCTGGGAGTAGGGTACCCCGATTCAGAAGGCGAAGACTGAAACTCTGAAAATTCAAGTACAGATACAAGGAGAGTGTCAAAGTAAAACATAGTGTTTCTAAGTAATGTGGTTGTTAAAATATATATATTTTTAGGGGCACCTGGGTGGCTCAGTTTAGCACTTGACTCTTGGTTTCGGCTCAGGTCTTGATCTCAGGGTCATGAGAGCACTGCGTCTGTTTGAGATTCCCCCCGTCCCTCCCCCTGCTCGCTCACATGCGCACACACATTCTCTAAAATAAAAATAAAATCTTTGAAACATACATACTTTTAAACAGCTTTAAGGTCTAATTCACATACCATTTGTGTATGGCTTGACAATATACCCTACCACTTTGTATTCGTCTCAGAACATCCTAGAATGTATTCACTTTTCATGAGGGTGGGGGAAAGAATTAACCTCAGAGTATTGTTTTTAAAAACCAAGTGCATATTTCTTGTCTGTCTGTCTTTCTTTCTTTATTTTTTTTAAGATTTTATTTATTTGACAGAGCACAAGCAGGGGAAGCGAGAGGGAGAAGCAGGCTCCCCGCTGAGCAGGGAGCCCACCATGGGGCCTGGGATCACCACCTGAGCCGAAGAAAGACGCTTAACCGACTGAGCCACCCAGGCACCCCCCAAGTGCATATTTCTAATTATGTGTATGTACACTTACAAGTACACGCACCAAAGTCAATTTGAATTTTTATAGCTCTTCTCTTACAGAGAAGCTCCAAGTACTTTGTGTAGTGGTCAGCATGATGTGTATTGGGCACTTGATTTATATTTTTTACGTAAATGACCAAATTGAGTGGAAAAAGGTATGGGGAAGGCAACATGGCCTTTCCCTCCAGTTGTGTCAGTTTGAAGAAGTTGGGTCATGGAACTGAACTGGTGGGTCGAGGTGGTGGAGCATATGCTGACTTGGTTTTTATTCTCTACTGTAGTACAGTAAAAGTGAGGCCTGTGAACATCATGATATTGCATTGTATGAAATCTCATGGCTTGGCTCTAAAGAGCAGCTTAATTAGTTCTAGGCACTCTGGTATAGGTAGACTCATTGCATTTGTACAGTATTGTTTCTTTAAGGAAACATTCGTTGATCATTAATTCATTTTTAATTCTGGAGAATCTGGCAGGATTCACTTCCCAGAAAGAAACGCCTTGCCCCGTTAGAAGTCATTTCTTCCACCACCACCCCCCCATCTGTTTTCCTCCTATTTACCTATTCTGAGCATTTCATATAAACGAAATCATACAATATGTGGACTTTTGTTACTAGCTTCTTTCATTTAGCATTTAGGGGCTAGCATCCCCTTTTGTTTGTCCTTTTATTTATTGATGTGAAACCACTTACACCAGTGGTTCTCAACCATGAGACAATTTGTATCACTCGCAGAGGAGTCATTTACAGTGTCTGAAGGCATTTTTGGTTGTCACAGCAGGGTGAAGGTTTTGGTACTGGCTGGAGATACTCTTAAACATCCTGCAGTGCACAGGACAGCCCACCACAACAAAGAAATACCCAGCCTAAAATGTCAATGGTGCAGAAGTTGAGAAACTAAATAAGGGTTAAGCTGGTATTAGTTGTAGGAAACCCTGTTTATTAAGGACACAGGTATTTTGTCTCTTGTTTAAGGACTTTTGTAGACTTAAAAGTTTTTGAAAATGCTATCTTTTAAGCTCTTATTTAACCTATACGAGTATATAAAGAGCTTCACAAGTACCTCGTACTTGTTCAGTAAATTGCAGGAGTAATTAAGGCATACAGAATTTAAAATTTCTGGGATGTGTGTGCGTTTTCCCTTAGTCCATATGGGTTTGGCCTTAAATAATTGAGACACTTACTGTTTGTTACATGAAGTGGTTGGTTTAACTTTTTAACCAATTCACATCAGATTTAAAGAAAATTAAGAGTTGGACCAGTTTGATCGTGTGGCAAGGGATGATAAACCTGGAACATTAAACGGTGCTTTACTTAATCCAGAGAAGACTGTTGAAATCCTAAACCTGTAATGGGCCTAATACTAGAGTAGCAAAGGGCGTAGAGGATTTAGATAACATCGTTTCCCAGTTATTCGAGTAAAATAGAGTGGAACAAACACTGGCACCCACTTTAGTTTACTGATTTTACTTTCTAAAGGGCCAGTTAGTTCTTTTAAATCTGTTTATATTTGTACTAAGTCATTGCTGCTGCTAGATTTAAAGAAACATAAGTTACAGATCTTGTGAAAGAATTTTAGCTTGTTTTTAAATGAAGACCAACCATCATCGGTGATTTCTCAGCCAGAGGTTTTTGGAGGGGAGGGCAACAGAATCAGGAGAAAGGGAGATACATGATTTAAAAAGACATTCTGAGCCAAACAGTGCTTTAGTTTTTGTTTTGTTTTGTTTTAGTTATGATGTTTAGTTTATTATTTTGAAATTTCCAATAACATTAAAGGAGAGGAAGATTTGTTGGTCAAGAGTCAAGGGTTTTAAAAAAAAAAAGTCAAGGGATAAAAGTTGAGAAACCCTGATCTAGAAAGTTGGTATAAGCCAGAATCAGACCAAAGACCGGTTAATTCCAGATTCTGCTCTTTTAGTATTAGATACGTATATAGGACGAAGGGGACAGGGATGCTTTAATCAAATTATTTTTATGTTGAACTTGACCTCATTGTATGGACTGGCCATCAGTTCTATTTTTATTTCCCCAGTAACTAGACATATCAATAATTGGGTATTAGCTGATGATACTAGGTTAAGCCCCATGAGGGTAAGGATCTCTAGCTAGCATCATATTAGTCCCCAATACTTTGAATTAGAGGATGTGGAAAAGATGAAAATAAACCTGTGCACCGTGAGCATTCCACCTCAGAGGCAGGCTTTGTGTCTTATTCACATTTGCTTAGTAAATTTCTTCTCCTAGGCCTTTGCATATAAGCTAGGGGCAATATCGATGCTATAGGACCCAGCCTCTGCATAACTGCTTTCTTTCAAAGCATAGAATAGATCCAAAATATAATCTGGTTAATCAGAAGTGATGCTTTTAGAGCAGGACTGGTAATAAGTCACTTGACAGAATCATGGAAACTACATTCAACACCGTCTTTTCTCCATATTATTGCAGCCACGTTCATCTGGTTAGCTCATTGAGACCATGATGCTTCAGCTTCTTTGTCTGTCCAGAAGGCTGTTCATAACATTCATAGCAAACAGGTCATCTTTATTTCCTGAAAGTTGGGTGTTTTGTTGTTTGTTTAAGGTGGGGGGGACAGAGGGAAAGAGAGAATACCTGCTGAGTGCAGAGCCCAGAGATGAGGGGGCTCAATCCCACCACCCTGAGATCATGACCTGAGCAGAAATCAGGAGTTGGCCATTTAACAGACTGAGCCACCCAGGCTCCTCCTGAAAGTTGGATTTTAAAAGAAAGGGTCCTGGTGAGAGAGCAGCCTTCAGTTAAACAAATGGTTGCATCATGTTACAAATTCTTAGTCTTCCTGGGTTGAAAATTAGATGAGAATTGGAACATGGAGGAGGAACTCACGGTTATAAAAGCCACAAAACTGGTTTTTGTTACAACAAAGCTGCTTGCTTTTTTTTTTTATCATGTAGGGGCTGCTCTCAGGAGCCAGTTTTAGAACTTCAGTTAGTCCTTTCAGCTCTTCTGCAGTAGCTGCTGACTGGTGCGATCTCAGAAAAAGTCCTGAGAACTAGATAGTTAAAGAGCCGAAGTCAGTCCACTAAACAGAGCCATTTGGAAATTTGTAAAGATTTCATAACCGCAGAAAACATTAGAATGTGTTGGTTCTTAGGGGTTTTTTATATTTTTCCTTCAGTACCCTATCTCGTCTTCATATGTGGTGTTTAGGGAAGGAGAGAATTTTTTTTTCCTAGAGGACAAGGAGAGCCAGCTCTGTGTAGAGTCTTATTGTGTGAACACATTCAAATGACAGTAACACAGTTTACTGTGGTTATGATACCCCCCCCTTCTCCCGTAGAACTAATAACAAGCTTCTTAGAGGTTGGGGCTCCTGTGGGAAGAGCCCTAGATTTGGTACCCAAAACCCTGGGTTTAATTCTAGCTCTGCTATCTAATATCTTTGTAACTGTAGGATAGTCATTTAACCTCTCTGAGACTTAAGTTTTCTTTTCTGTAAATTGATAGTAATGATTCCTACCTCATGTGGTCATTTTACAAGTATCAAACAATCCTCATAAATGCCAAAAAGAGTATGTTATTAGGGGTAGGAGTTTTGTTTTAGTTCTTTGTATACCAGGAGCAATGGATATAGTCACCTGTCTTAAAAACAAGTAGTTACTAAATTTAAAAATTTCCAATGATACATGATTGAATATAGTAGAAAAAAGGTTGACCCCACCCCAGTCTTAATGTTGAAACTCTTTCTAGACCTTTTCCCATACATAAGCAGTTTATTTTGTCGGTTTTCATTGGGTTTTCTTGCTGTGCCAGTATATTGTACTTTGTCCCTATTTACATCTGTGTAGTATACCATCGTATCCTTTGGTGGCCCTTTATGTTGCTTTCTTTAACAGTAGTGCCCTGTACAACTCTCTAATACCCAAGGAATGATAAATAATCTTTCTTTTGCCTTTTTAAAACAGCAAAAAAGAAGAATAAGAAGGGGAAAACTATCTCCCTAACAGACTTCCTGGCTGAGGATGGAGGGACTGGGGGAGGAAGCACCTATGTCCCCAAACCAGTCAGCTGGGCTGATGAAACAGATGACCTGGAAGGAGATGGTAATTTTTTTTCCCCATCATGCTTGGAGTTTTTGCTCTCTTTGAGGCCAAACCCATTCCATAGTAATGGTTCACACTTGTAATCTGAAAGGAACTTACTCATTTTATAGAACCCTAAGTCTTATATTTGTGTATTTCATAGAATTTTAGGTTTAGGTTGTAAGAGTTTATGATTAGGGACTGAAGGGGTGATTCAGGAGAGCTTAGTACTAATTCTGTCTCTTTTGTTAACAGACTTTTCTCAAGGTATTAATTTAATCCTCATTTTCATTTCAAAAGTTGAGGACTAGATTACTAAAATTCTATGATGTCCTGATGTTACAATGTAATCTATAAGCTGTTTATATTCAGAATCAAGAGAATAATTTGTTCTGAGAGCTATTTTTATGAAGTCATGGATAAACAAAACTGGTCTGAGGAATGGGACAGAATTGAGTTGTGTTGATTTTGTTTCATTTTTAAGAGGAGAATAAACCATGAAGAAAACACTTTGTCCACCCAGAAAGTTAGGAATATGAGAGTTGTCAACAATGTTTAAATAGATTTGGACTGAGGGTTCGAGTCCTGCCTCTCCTAGGATTATCATCTACTCTTCTGCCATCTTTGTGATCTTAGGCAAGTTATTGAATCTTCTGAAATCTGAGTTTCTGTTTCCGTAGAATGGGAACAACCTCACAGCGTTATTAAAAAGATAAGATGGGATATAATGAATATAAAATACCTGGCTCATCGTAACATTCAATAAACAGTTGATAACTTTCTTTTTCTTTGATGCATAAGGAATAAGAGTTACTATACTGTTAACAAAAGCCTGGGCCTTTAAAGGCCTTAAAATACTTAGAAACCAAGAGACAGTGAATACTGAGTCTTTTTGCAGTGCTAACCTGATTCTGACATTTCAGAAGCACTGTCTCTTTGTAAAGTGCCCTTATTTAAGTGCCTTTTTATCTGTTTCTTTCCTGATATAACTTATTTAATCCTTGGCACTTAGCATGAGTCCACTTATTCTACAACAGCAGTAAGGGAAGTTTGCTGTAATTCCGTCTGTTCACTTTCCTATCCTAGTTTCAACCACTTGGCACAGTAATGATGACGACGTGTACAGGGCACCTCCAATTGACCGTTCTATCCTGCCCACTGCTCCACGGGCTGCTCGGGAACCCAATATCGACCGGAGCCGTCTTCCGAAATCGCCACCCTATACTGCTTTTCTAGGGAACCTGCCCTATGATGTGACAGAAGAATCCATTAAGGAATTCTTTAGAGGATTAAATGTAAGTGTAAAGGTTTAAGGCAATTAACTCGATGTGGAGAGTAACATATTGGTTGTGACTGACTATCCCTGAATTTGTGAGCTGGGAAAGATTCTCAGATTGTGTCTAGACTTGGAAGAAATGGGTATATAATTGATTAAGTGGCATTTAGGCCCTTTGAGAATGTTCTCGTCCCACACCAATCAGATGGTCTTTATTTTTATTTACTTATTTATTTTTTAAGATTTTACCTATTTATTTGTCAGAGCACACAAGCAGGGCGAGCGGCAGGCAGAGGGAGAAACAGTCTCCCCAGTGAGCAGGGAGCCTGACTCGGGACTCCTCACTGGACCCTCGGATCACAACCCAAGCTGAAGGCAGACTTAACCAACTGAGCCACCCAGGTGTCCCACCAATCCGATAGTCTTAACGCTGTATTGATGCAGAAAGAATCTCTCAAAAACCTATACCTCTTCTCATTAAGAATCTTAAAAGTGATATTCCCGGGAGCACCTGCCTGGCTCAGTCAGTGGAGCATGCGACTCTTGATCTCGGGGTCATGAATTTGAGCCCTACATTGGGCATGTAGATTACTCAAAAAAAAAAAAAAAAAAAAACACCCAGTTAGGTTGTAAGGCAGAAAGTTTCTCTGAACTCACTCTGTTAATGACACTCAGGCTTATATCAAAATCACTTTTTAATTTTATATCTGAATACCTTTAACTGGAAGATGTATAATTTATATTAACAAGAGTGTGCTAAAATTTATTACAGGTTCTGTGAGCCTGGTGCCACATATAGTGGAATTCACAGTGTTTATAGGCATGCTTAAAAAGCTTAAGGGAGGGGCACCTGGGTGGCACAGTCGTTAAGCAAGCCTGCTTCTCCCTCTGCCTGCCGCTCCCCCTACTTGTGCTTGCTGTCTGTCAAATAAATAAAACCTTTAAAAAAAAATAAAAATACTTAGGACGCTGGCTGGTTCAGTAGGGCATGCGACTCTTGATCTCAGAATTGTAAGTTCGATCCCCACACTGGGGGGTAGAGATTATTTAAAAATAAAATCTTTTTCTTTTTTTTCTTTCTTTTTTTTTTAAGATTTTATTTATTTATTTGACAGAGAGACAGCGAGAGAGGGAACACAAGCAGGGGGAGTGGGAGAGGGAGAAGCAGGCTTCACGCAGAGCAGGGAGCCTGATGCGGGGCTCGATCCCGGGACCCTGGGATCATGACCTGAGCTGAAGGCAGACGCTTAACGACTGAGCCACCCAGGCGCCCCAAAAAATAAAATCTTTAAAGAAAGAAGGATACTAGGACTTAAAAAAATCAGAATGAGTCACAATTTCCAGTTCTGTTGGGTTTTTCTTCAGAATCTTTGCTAATGTGAACACATTAAAAAGTACATTTCCTTGGGGCGCCCAGCTGGCTCAGTCAGTAGAGTATGCAACTCTTGATCTCAGGGTGATGAGTTTGAGTACCACGTTGGGGGTAGAGTTCACCTTTTTTTTCCCCCCCTCTCTTTAAAAAAGTGTGTTTCCTTTAAAGATCTGCTGTCTCCTTCACTCTTACTTTGTTTTTTGACTTCCTTCCTAGATCCTGTTCTCTGCACTGGGCCACCAACTTCTATGGGTGGCTTTTCTGGTGTTGTTAAAATCTTTAGGAAAAAAAAAAAGTCACATGCTCTACGACTGAGCGAGCCAGGCACCCCACGATGTGATTATTTTTTGAAAGCCACCTATAAATCTCCTCTTTGTACAAATACGTAGTACAACTAGAAGGCTGACCTGTTTTTGATTTCACTTTCTTGGCCTCTTCTGTAGAGTGTTGAATAACCTCGGGCCCATTCAGGCTTTTCACTGTTAATGCTCTAGATTTGGTCTGGAACTACTTCTCCCTTTCATACTTTCTTCTTTTTCCTTCTATATTCAAGAGGTGAGTTAAACTAGAATTTAAAAGAGGCTATAAGAAAATCTATATCTCAGGAGCCAGAGTTAAAGTATCAAATCAGTGCTGCAGAAGAATATAACTTGAATACATACAAAATACTGAAGAAATGAAGTAAAAGGGTAAGAAAACATATGGAAGCCATCAAAAAGGTGGCCAGAAAATAGTTAAAAGTGTATGGAAATGGTTCTAAAATTGGAAGTGAAGAGTATATACCCTGTTATAAATAATAAATACAGTTTAGTGCCAGGGAAAGTTTTTTATGAAACTTGAAAGGAAGGAATCCTGCAAACCTACAATTAGAGAACACAAGGTAATCTCAAAACCAGATTAATGTAAATTTTTTCTGTACTTTAAGAGTACAAAATTCAGTTCGCCATCTTGGAATTCAACAGAGGAGGGCAATGTGACAGGGGTTTACAATCCAGTGTTTGATTCAGCCAAGCTATTGTTAATATATGAAGATAGTAACATTTCTCAGGTAGGGTCTCCAGAAAGTACACTGCCTAGAAAACTGGCAAAAACTGAATTGAATTTCTGAAATAGAACTGGAAATATGTATTAAAACCAACTACAATATAGGCATAAAGAGATGACTAAACAGTTGATCTTTACTGAAAAACAACTAAAAACTACACTTTTGTAGAATGAGGCAAAAGTCAGGGATGCAAGAACTACCCTGAACTCATGTGGGTTTTTTTTGTTTTTTGGTTTTTTTTAAGGGTTAAATTCATATTGTTCAAACTGGAAAGGTTTAATAGCATACAGTGAAGTCTCTCTTCTATCCCTTTACACCAGTTTTCCTTCTGGAGACAACCAGGTTCTTGTGGTTTGTTTTTTTTCGTTTGTTTTAAGTAGGCTCTAGGCCCAGCATGGAGCCCATTGCGGGGCTTGAACTCACGACCCTGAGATAAGAGTCAGATGCTTTACCAGCTGAGCCACCCAGACACCTCAGTTCTTGTGTATTCTTCAGAGAAATTCACTGCATATGCACTGGTTGGGGAGGGGAGGCGGGGAAAGACAAATGAACAAGAACACTCAATAGGGAAATATGTTTCTTTACTCCTTCAGATCAGTGCAGTGCGTTTACCACGTGAACCCAGCAATCCAGAGAGGTTGAAAGGTTTTGGTTATGCTGAGTTTGAGGACCTGGATTCTTTGCTCAGTGCCCTGAGCCTCAACGAAGAGGTAAAGAAAAGAAAAGAAGGTGGGGACTTTGAGGGGTGGGAGCTAACCAGTCTTATGTTTAACATATCAATATATTTTTGGTTGGGTCAGTAGCTATTTCAAAGATTGTCATATCTACAAAGAAAAGTACAGTGTAACACTTAACATTCAACATCTAGCAAGTCGCATTTTGCTTGAGCAATTTAAACAGGCTCCAATTACTCATGGAGGTACTTAGGTGGAAAATAATGGAAGAAAGCCACCACACCAAGACTTCAGTAGAAGCTCTCCTTCATACTCTCATGGCTTTGCTTTTTAAAATAATCTGACCAGATCAAAGCAAATAGGAAAATGATGTTAATCAGTTTAATGTTAAAGGTATTATCTGGTTTTCAGGGAAGTTAATGGTGTTTCTGGTAATTTTAAGAGAGTTTGGAAATGTTTTTCAGTTGGATGTCATTTGTAATACATGTTCGTAGGAATTTCTTACAGGAAAATGACAATAAACATTCAGTGCTTCTGCTTTTTAATGTTGCCCATAGATGTTCTGTCCAGACACATTAGAGATTTAGTAGGGAGAGGAGATTGAGCTGTTAATACATGAGGGGGATATGAGTATTAAATCTAACTATAATTAGTTATTTGAGTGATTTGTGCCATGCAGTGATCCTTAAGCTAGCCCAAGCAGGGTATTTGAAGCATTTAGCTACCTGTTAGTAATGGAAGTTTCTAGTATAGGACCTGCTTTTGCTTTTTTTTTTTGTTTTTTTTTTTTAATTTCTAGTGACTAAAACGAATTCTATCTGGGGAGGAAAAGGGGGTTTTTTTTTTTTTTTTTTTTTTTTTTTTTTTTTTTTAAGATTTTATTTATTTGCGAGAGAGACAGTGAGAGACAGAGAGCATGAGAGGGAGGAGGGTCAGAGGGAGAAGCAGACTCCCTGCTGAGCAGGGAGCCTGATGTGGGACTCGATCCTGGGACTCCAGGATCATGACCTGAGCCGAAGGCAGTCGCTTAACCAACTGAGCCACCCAGGCGCCCCTTTTTTTCTCTTTTTAATTCCAGAACCCCCTTACTGTTTCTTGAGAAGGCAATTTCCAGTGCCATTTGTGCCATAATTCTGTGGTCCAAATCTGCCATTTGACACAACTGAAATCAATATACTTCTTAAAATACTCCTCCTTTCTCATAATTGAGTACCACCATGATACTCTGAAGTAAATGTCAAAAATTAAATATATGAAAAGCTTAAAGTTGTTCCAAAGTTTTTTTCCTCAGATCAATTTTAAAAAGGTTTTATTAACCTGACTAATTCTTAACTTCTCAGTCTGGATAAAGGAAGGAATACCATACAGTTTTATTATCTGAAGTTTGCTGAATTATCTATTACGTAAAATGCTGTCATGGTCCAGACTTAGGAGTTACTTTGTTTCTAGAGATTTCATCATAGTAGTTTTTTGGGTTTTTTTGTTTTTTCAAGGATTTTATTTATTTGACAGAGACACAGCGAGAGAGGGAACACAAGCAAGGGGAGTGGGAGAGGGAGAAGCAGGCTTCCCGCTGAGCAGGGAGCCCGATGCGGGGCTCGATCCCACGCCCTGGGATCATGACCTGAGCCGAAGGCAGACGCTTAACGACTGGGCCACCCAGGCGCCCTCATCATATTGGTTTTTAATGTAATTCTGGATGTTTTCAACTAAAATTCACTGTTACCCTTCTTCAACTGTAGATTCTACTGTGCAATGAGGAAAAATCAGCAGTAGAATTAATTGGGTTCAAAGTGTATAAATAATAATGTGGGAAAGGGAAGTCAGAGGGTGTCCTGGAGGAACTGATTTATCCAAAGGTAATTTTGAGTGAAAGAACTTGAGATAATAGAGACAGTGCTTGCTGTACCTTTGCTATGCATAGTAGGGGCTCTGCAAATGTCTGAATGAATAATTGCTCTGGACCCAAATATGCCTTTTATTTAGCTAGTTGCCTGGGAATTATTTTCAATTTATTACACTTGATAAATTGCCTTTGATAGTTAAAAGGCTTATTTTGTGAAATAAAGCTTTATAAAACGGTAAGATAATTGATGTGGTGTTGATATAAACCCAACTTAAATTTGTCAATTCTAAGGGGTTATTTCAGTTTTCAAGTCTTTATAAAGGATTCTTTAGCCAACAAATTGGAGTGTTGGCTAGATTACAGTGTTTTTCCTTTATCTTCCTTCCCCCAGTGCTTCTGCTATGCCCAGACGTTCAAGGTCACTCATGGGATTTGTGCATAATGGGGCAAAAGGTTGGTTAATGTGGTCCTATGCTCTCAGTCTCTAGGTAACAGGAGAATTCGAGTGGACGTTGCTGATCAAGCACAGGATAAAGGTAAGAAAGCTGATAGAAATCTTCCTGTTTTGTTTTGGTCCTGGGATGACAAAACAGAGGCACCCTTTCCCAGAAAATTTTAATAGAGGTAGAGAGCAGTAGGCCTGCCTAAAACTGGAGCACTACTTCTCAACTAAGGATGATTTTGCCCCACTGGGGATGTTTGTCAATGTGTGGAGACATCTCGAGTTATCAGAACTGGGGAGTGCTGCTGACCCCTACTGGGTAGAATCCTGCGGTTGATCATAGGATGTGCATAGGACAGCTCCCCACAGCAAAGAATTATCCACCCCAAAACATTAATAGTATTGAATTGGAGAAAACCTGATTGATCTAGTTGAACATTAAATATGTAATAATAGATGAGGTGTCTCTAACAGCATAAGAAGGGCTTCATTCATTTATCCAGTATATCAGGGGAGGGGTCGGGGTGCGTGAGAAATAGCGGGCAGAAGTTTTTGTGCGCTAACTTGTGGTTTTTAAATTTATATATCTATAGACAGGGATGATCGTTCTTTTGGCCGAGATAGAAATCGGGATTCTGACAAAACAGATACAGACTGGAGGGCCCGTCCTGCCACAGACAGCTTCGATGACTACCCACCAAGGAGGGGTGATGATAGCTTTGGAGACAGTAAGTTCATTTTTATCGAGTGAGTTTCTACTGTGTTCTGGGGACTGTTTTGTAATAGGATAAACGTATGAATGTAAATGATCACATTAGCAGAAAGGGAGCAGTAGACACAAAAAAATTTTATAATATCCGAAAGAAATGATAGATACAAAAGAATTTGATGAATTTATAATTTAAAAAAAAACAAAAACCTTGCCAGACAAAGAGTAGATGGGAGATTTCTCTCTCTCTTAAGAAACAGTTGTTTAGGGGCACCTGGGTGGCTCAGTCAGTTAACCATCAACTCTTGGTTTCAGCTCAGGTCATGATCTCAGGGTCATGAGATCCAGCCTTTTGCCAGGCTCTGCACTGGGCATGGAGCCTGTTTCAGATTGTCTCTCCCTCCCTTTGTGCCCCCCCCAAAAAATAATAAAATAGAAACACTTGATAAAGAAACCCAACGGATCTTATAAAGTAAGGAACTAACAAAAGTTCAGGAGGATTGCTGGGTTAAGAGCATTATACAAAAATTGGTTGCATTGCTAACAGCCAACAGTCAAATGGAATTTTTTTTAACATACCTTTTAAAATAATAGAAAGTTCATTCACTTCAAAAATAAAAATGTCTACCATGTGCCAGATATGTTCTGAGCTTGAGATATAGCAGTGAACAAAACAGACAAAAATTGTATCCTCATTGGACTTTCTTTATACTGGGGGAGAGAGACAGTGCTCAAATAAATCAACTATAATTTAGAGAAAGAAGGGAAATAGAGAATGTCATGGGGTAAGAGTTGGGGTGAATCAACAACTTTTACATACACCACCTAAATCCAACAAAAGATAGGCAGAACTTTTATGGGGAAAATCAGGCAGCTTTATTGAAATAGGTGAAGAAAGAACACTAATTCAGAAAAGAAAAGACAAAACAGTGATTTTTCCATATAATAAAATACAACATACACATAATGATTTGGATGAAATTCAAAATCTATAATGTTTAGGGGAAGAGGCAAAACTGTATAAAAATTTGAAACTATTATACAGTGTTTAATATGTAGTTACAAAAATGTATATATGGTAATCTAACCACCTTCCTGAGCTTGGGTGACGGTAGAGGGAGCCCTTTAGCTCCATTTGTAAACCTACTACTTTTAAATTTAAAAACTGAAGTAAACATGGCAAACTGTTAGCGTTCCCTATAACCTAATAAGTACAGATACAGAAGTCTGTTATAATTGCTTCTGTACTTTTCTGTGTGTTTGAAATATTTTATAAGTAAAAAGAAATAGAACAACCTCAGTTCATAAGCGTTTTAATTTTGTGAGACACCTTGTGAGTTCTGTACCAAATAAAATTGAGGAAGCAACAAGAGATAGAATTCCTGTTTTTGTAAAGAATCCTCCCTAACCTAATAAGATGTCAGAGAAGGGAGAAGGAATCAAGTTTATATCTGACTTTTCAATCAAGACTTTGTGACCAGGCAAAGCCTTGGGAAGAACTACCCGAGAGACCTACCTTTCATGTCAACATTTATACAAGAGGTTCCGTTGTTGACAGAAAGAAATGGCTCTTGAAAGAAAAAGCAGTCAGACCAAGGGTCCTGTTTTGAATCAAGGGACAGGACTATTTTCTCACTTGACCTTGAACTTAGGGTGGTGCATGGGTGGCTCAGTTGGTTGGGAGTCTGCCTTCTGCTCAGGTCATGATCCCAGGGTTCTGGAATGGAGCCCCATGTGGGGCTCCCTGCTCAGCATGGAGCCTGCTTCTCCCTCTCCTCCCTCTGTCGCTCTCCCTGCTTGTGCTCTCTCACTCTCTCTGTCAAATAAATAAAATCTTTAAAAAAAAAAGAAAGACAGAAACCTTGAACAAGTTTGTAAGACTAGGTGATGTCCCCAAGGTCAGCTCTGCCAAGTCTTTAGAGACTCAGGCATTAGGCCCATAAAAGACTTAGGGGAGGGGGGTAGTTATACTAAATGTTACCATAAAATCTCAGCAAACATTTCTGTGTTTCCTGGTCATCTGTTTTGGTGAGGGCAAGCTTATTATCATTTCATTATTATCTAAGTAAAATTAAGTTATATAGTTCATCTGCCTCTCTAGAAATCAGCTACATATTTCAAAATAGATACAAGGCTGATATTTGGTTTTTGAATTGTTTTAGATTCTCTCCTGTGTATAATTGTTTTACCAACATTAACATGTCCTTTAACTTACAAATTTAAGCTAACAGAATGTAGACAAAATGATACCGTTTCCAAAATAAAATCATTGTTTAAAAGGAAGTAGTCATAAAAATAAAGTCCTTGTTTGGTCTGCGTACATAAATTAATAAACTCAAAATGTTAAGTTTTTTTGTTTTAATTGCTTGATTCATGTTTGGAAATTGAGGTTTTTCATGTAAAAATTGGGATTCCCAACTTTCTCAGAAAATCGGAAGATCTAGCAAGTTAGCCAAAGCTAAGTAGCCCCCACCTCCTTTTATAAATGCCTTACACCATGTCGCTTCCCACCGGAGCTCTACATTCTTTTATACAAATTTCTGGCATTTCAGCATCTGTGATACTGATATTCACATATGTGTGTAAAATACAGTTTTCAAGTGTCATGAACACATACAATCAATACATTCCTTGTTCCATTTTTTAATGATTGTTTTGTATGGATGCCCCCTGATTTGTTTAATCCATAGCTTGTGCACTCAGCAGTTTTAGTATTATAAACAACATTGCAGGGGCGCCTGGGTGGCTCAGTCAGTTAAGCATCTGCCTTTGGCTTAGGTCATGATCTCATGGTCCTGGGATCGAGCCCCACATCGGGCTCCCTGCTCAGCAGGAAGTCTGCTTCTCCTTCTCCCGCTGCCCTCCACTCGTTCTCTCTCTCTCTCTCTCTCTCTCAAATAAATTTAAAACAAAATAAACAACATTGCCGTGAGCCTCCTTGTACATGTGTCTTTATAATATGTCCAGTTATTTTCTCAGGTTAAATTCCTAGAAATTGAATTGTTGTCCCGGAGAGTATATGTGATTTTAAAGCTCTTAGTGTATAGTTCTGAAACAACTTTCAGAGTGGTTGTGCTATTTTAGACTCAGCAGCAGCAAAGGAATTGACTTATTCCCCTAAACTCTGCCAACACCAGAGGTATCTTATTTTAATCTTTGCCATTTTGGTGGTGGGAAATGTCCTATTAATTATAGTTTCTGTTCCTTAAATGATAGCCAGTTAATCCACTGTCCTATGTCATACATATTTTTCTCATTTGGTTTGCCTCTCAGATTTGAGGTTTGTGTGTTTTCTCATGCTAAATTTTTTTTTTTTTTAAAGATTTTATTTATTTGACAGAGACAGCGAGAGAGGGAACACAAGCAGGGGAGTGGGAGAGGGAGAAGCAGGCTCCCCACGGAGCAGGGAGCCCATTGTGGGGCTCGATCCCAGGACCTTGAGATCATGACCTGAGCCGAAGGCAGCCGCTTAACTGACTGAGCCATCCAGGCACCCCCCATGCTAAACTTTTTAAGTAGTCTTTGGTTCTTTAGAACCAATCAAAAATACAGATTCCAATTATATTCTAGTGTATTTAAGTCTTTAATGCTGGAAATTCATTATGAGATATATAGAGATTTTTTTCTTTAACTGCTAAATTACTAGCTTGGCAACATTTATTGAATCATCAGAGAAAATTTTTTGAATCAAACTAGTACCAAGGAAACTTAATTCAGTTCACATTTTTCCACTTTGGATTTAAAGTGTTTTGGGTTTGTTTTTTGGTTTTGGGGTGTTTTTTTTGTTTGTTTTTTTATTTATGTATCCAGAGAGCACAAGCAGGGGAAGCGGCAGGCAGAGGGGGAAGCAGGCTTCCCGCTGAGCAAGAAGCCTGATGCTGGACTCAATCCCAGGACCCTGGGATCATGACCTGAGCCAAAAACAGACGCTTAACCTACTGAGCCACCCAGGCATCCCATAAAGTGATTTACTTTTATAAAAACATAGCAGTGACTGTAAACTCATGAAACCAAATTGACTTCATGAGCTATCAAGCTTCTTTCTGTTAATGGTGTCAAAGAAAAGGGAATGACATTACTTGGTCTGTTTTCTCTCTAGAGTATCGAGATCGTTATGATTCAGACCGATACCGTGATGGGTATCGGGACGGGTATCGTGATGGCCCACGCCGAGATATGGATCGATACGGGGGCCGGGATCGCTATGATGACCGAGGCAGCAGGGACTACGACAGAGGTTATTACAAAACACAACTAAGTGAAATTGCTTTCTTTCAAGAACCCCTTTCTTGCCTTTCTTCCCTCCGATGTGATGATCATAATTTGGGATATGTTCACAGGCTATGATTCCAGGATAGGCAGTGGCAGAAGAGCATTTGGTAGTGGGTACCGTAGGGATGATGACTACAGAGGAGGTGGGGACCGCTATGAAGACAGATATGACAGACGAGACGATCGGTCATGGAGCTCCAGAGATGATTACTCTCGGGATGACTATAGGCGTGATGATAGAGGTAATCATTTTCTTTTGCTTACTAATAAAGCAGCCCACTGGAGAAACCGATTAGAAAATTATCAGTTATGTAGGTGGGTTTTGAAACAGGATAGAATATACATTGTAAAAGGTGTGGCGGAGCACAGCAGAAAGAGCATGGGACGAGGGTGACCTAATGGAAATAGAGCAAAGTCTAGTTCTGAGTTGCCTTAGCATAGAGATTTTTCAGTTAAAATTGGTTGAATATACAAACGAGAAAAGGAAAACATTTGCCACACAGTCTCCTAGCCAGTGATTGGCACGGCGGGGTTAAATACCAAGTGTTGGTGATTTCAGTGCCATTACACCACAGTCATTGATACTTGTTAACTAATGAAGTGTCAGCATACCTCTTCTAAAATTAGGCCACTCATGTCATAACATTTATATAAAACCTATTGTGTTGCAAATCTCTCCTCTCAGAAAGTGTCAGTAAATGGCCAACATTTGTGTTCTGACTTCATTAATATCATCCAAAAAGTAAGGTGTCTGACCCAGAGTTTTTCTTTTCAATTATATATATATATATTTTTTAAAGATTTTATTTATTTATTTGACAGACAGCAAGAGAGGGAACACAAGTAGGGGGAGTGGGAGAGGGAGAAGCGGGCTTCCCGCTGAGCGGGGAGCGTGATGCGGGGCTCGATCCCAGTACCCCGGGATCATGACCTGAGCGGAAGGCAGATGCTTAACGACTGAGCCACCCAGGCGCCCCTCTCTTCAATTATTTTTAGCAGCTTGCCTAGCCTTTTATTTTTTTTTTTTTTTAAGAGTTTT
Source organism: Phoca vitulina (assembly GCF_004348235.1). Taxonomy (NCBI): domain Eukaryota; kingdom Metazoa; phylum Chordata; class Mammalia; order Carnivora; family Phocidae; genus Phoca; species Phoca vitulina. Next base: position 18,258,625 of record NW_022589726.1, on the reverse strand, counting down.
ATTTATTTATCTGAGAGAGAGAACACGAGAGAGGGTCAGAGGCAGAAGCAGACTCCCTGCTGAGCAGGGAGCCCAATGCGGGACTTGATCCTGGGACTCCAGGATCATGACCTGAGCCGAAGGCAGTCGCTTAACCAACTGAGCCACCCAGGCGCCCTTGCCTAGCCTTTTAACATCCCGATGTTAGCCCTGTGTGCCAAGTGCTTTTTTTTTTTTTTTAAACTTTCATTGCTGTTAGCGGTTTCCTCTATTCCCATGCATGCAACCTAGAAATACTAACACTTATTGAGCATTTACTCTGTACCAGCAGTAAGCTGAGCGCTCTCGCAGATATTATATAGTCTTCTTTTTTTTTTTTTTAAGATTTTATTTATTGTGGGGGGACAGAGGGAGAAGCAGGCAACCCACTGAGCAGGGAGCCCAGTTTGGGGCTCCATCCCAGCACCCTGGGATCATGACCTGAGCCAAAGGCAGACCCTTAACCGACTGAGCCACCCAGGCACCCCACAGGTATTATACAGTCTTAAGAATTCTATCTGGTGGGGCGCCTGGGTGGCTCAGTCGTTAAGTGTCTGCCTTCGGCTCAGGTCATGATCCCAGGGCCTGGGATCGAGCCCCGCATCGGGCTCCCTGCTCCGCGGGAAGCCTGCTTCTCCCTCTCCCACTTGCCCTGCTTGTGTTCCCTCTCTCGCTGTGTCTCTCTCTGTCAAATAAATAAATAAAATCTTTAAAAGGAAAAAAAAAAAAAGAATTCTATCTGGTATAGATAATGTTTCTCATTTCCACTTTACTAGAGAGTATAGTGGAGGCTTAGGTGTGGGCTTTGGGTCTCCTTGATTCATGACCTTTTCCTCTCTCAAGCTATTCTTCCCTCCCTCAGTAACTGCATGCCTCATCTTTTTTTCCGGTGATCTTGCCCTGTGGTCCCTCTAAGATCTGCCCCCTTATCTCCAGAGTTACTGCCACTGGTTTTGTTCAGACTTCATTGCTTATACCCACATTACTAACCAATTTCCCTGCTTCATTCTGTCTTCACACTAGCCCAAATTGTCTTTCTGGAACAAGAGCTAATTAGATTATTCTGCCTACAGTTTACCTTGTTAGTGCTGTGTACCATTAGGTGCTTGCTCAGTTTTCTAGACTTTCAGGAGTTCCACTTTGAAGCCTTGACAGGCTTCCCCAAACACAGTCCCAGTCTAAGAACTTCCATGTGGATAAATCTGTTTTGTAGAGCTTAGCATACTGTGTTCTTTTTTTATTCTGATCTTCCCATTGAATTGGGCTCCTTGCAGGCAGGAACTAAAAACTAGCCAACTGTCATATTCCTGGCCTTAGCACAGTATTTGAAATATAGGTGCTCGTCATTTGTTGAGTAGCTAAAATAAATGGAAATTATCAAAGAAAGAAGAAAAGGACATTATGTACTATAGTGGGAGGGACATAGAGTTGGTTTGTTAATACAGATGTCATCCTTTGGTCCTCCAAGTATTAGGTGTATGGCTTAAATGAGTTACTCTTTCTGACCCCCAGTTTTACCCTATAAAAGGGAAGTTAATGGGCCCTTCGTAAAGTTATACATATTAAAACTGGACCTCGGGAGGGCGGGGGCCGTTCCTGGCTGGCTCAGTTGATGGACCATGAGACTCTTGATCTCAGGGTTGTGGGTTCGAGCCCATCATTGGATATAGAGATGACTTAAAAATAAAATCTTTTTTTTAAAAAAACTGTATTTCGGAAGTTTATATAAATTGCCAGCTTAAAATCCTTATAGAAAATTTAAATCTTGGGGCGCCTGGGTGGTTCAGTCGTAAAGCATGTGCCTTCAGCTCAGGTCATGATCCCCGGGTCCTGGGATCGAGCCCCTTGTCAGGCTCCCTGCTCGGTGGGGAGCCTGCTTCTCCTCCTCCCTTTATTACTCCCCTTGCTCGTGCTGTCTCACTCTCTCTCTCTATCTCTCTGTCTCTGTGTCTGTCTCTGTCAAGTCAATAAATAAAATCTTTAAAATACATATATTTTTAAAAAAGGAAAGTTTAAATCTTGCTGAATTATCCCCTCTTTGCTGATACGTACATATATATGTTCTGTACTAAAAGTATAAAGACATCCTTGGGAATGATAAGCCCCAAATTTGAGCGTAGTGGTTATGAGAGGACAGAACACAGCTAGGCATGTCATCAGGGGAAAGATACTCAGGAGCCTTTAGTGTGGATTTTAGAGTGTTTTATTACTTAAGCCAGGTGGGTGCTTGGGACCACATAGGTTTTATCTTGCTTATCTTTTGTATGTTGGAAATATTTAGGATAAACACTAATTTTGAGAAATAGAATTCCCTTGAAACACTAAGGTTTATCTTGAAATATTCTGACAGCTTGGATCCAAGAAGGAATCACATTCCTTTAGTATTTACATCAGCTGTTCAGTGCTGTGTGCTTTGCTTCATGAATCACTATCAGATTTAGATTCTACACAGAGACAACAGTATAGGAACTAGAGTCTTTCCCATCATTATTGTCACAAGCTCTTCTTAGCCTCCTGAAGTAGTCCATCTTCTAGACCACACTTTTCACCAAGATACTTTCATCCAGTAGTTTATCATAATTGGACATTTCTTGCAGGTAATAGTAGTTGTGATGATTCACCATGTAAGTGTTTACCTTTCTCAGTCTTCCCTTCAGTGTGGCACTGCCTCATGGATGTGGTAGTGGAAAGATTGATTGTCCTTGGTTGTTTAAGCCATCTTCTAATGTTCTCCCTTCTCGGCTGGATTGGCCAGGTCACTACTCTGAATCCCACATGGCATTTTCTTAGCGCTCTGTCTGGGCATCTGGCTTTCAGCCATCAGCTTCTGGTGATTTTGAAAAACTGTTACTTAGAGTTTTATTTAACTTAGGTCCCCCCCAAAGACCCAAACTGAATCTAAAGCCTCGGAGTACTCCTAAGGAAGATGATTCCTCTGCTAGCACCTCCCAGTCCAGTCGAGCGGCCTCTATCTTTGGAGGGGCAAAGCCTGTTGACACAGCTGCTAGAGAGCGAGAAGTAGAAGAGCGGCTGCAGAAAGAGCAGGAGAAGCTGCAGCGCCAGCTGGATGAGCCAAAACTAGAACGACGGCCCCGGGAGAGGTGAGATTCTTTTGGATGGTAGGTTTCCCATCTGGTAGTGCAGTGCCCCCTGTTGGGCGGGGGCGGTACATCCCCGGGGCACCCTTGGGAAACTCATGTAGATGTTACTAGTTGTCACTTACCAGCATTTACTGTACACGGCCTAGGTCCACTAGGGGTGCTGCAATATATGGGAGAGTCGCACCTGATGAAGATTTAGTTGCCTGGCCCTTAACAATTTTTAAAAGAGCTTAACCAGCCTTAACCTCTGACAAATATAAATTGGTAGTGATTTAATACAGGAGTGGGCAAAATACAGCCTGTTCCTTTTTTTACGAATAAAGTATATCTGACCCATTAAGAAAAAATTGGCCAAACCTGGCTTTAGTATATGGAGTAAAACCCCACCGTGGTGAGGTGAGTGGGTGTGCCTCTTTCCAAATTACTGGCGATAGAGTAGAGAGAAAATATTTTCACTTATATTAAACATCGACTGTAAATTATTTTCCATCTATTTTTACTTGCGTGTATGTTAAAGGAGTCATTACTGAAGCGTTTATTATTAAAAGGTGGAATTGGATCTAATAGGGTAGAAACCTCCTGTAATAACATTCTGAAAAATCGTCTAGTTTTCAGTGGCTTGTAGAGTTGCGTTACCAGTAAGGAAGGGCTGTAGGTTATATAGGAGACTGTTCTTGGTGCTTGAAGTATTGAGAGCCAAAGTGTCTTAATGTCTGCAACTTTCAAGTGGTTTGAGAGAGACAAGATGTGCACACCCACCCACAAATACAGTGAGTGTGATAGAATATTAATAAGTGATAGTTTTTGAGGGGTCAGCATGGGTCCAAAGTGGCCTTCATTGAGCTGGACATAAGTTTTCTTTTTTTTTAATCTCTTTGTGTAGACACCCCAGCTGGCGAAGTGAAGAGACTCAGGAACGGGAACGGTCCAGGACAGGAAGTGAGTCATCACAGACTGGAACCTCGGCCACATCTGGCAGAAGTAAGTCAGACCAGGGTGGGTATCGTGTTATTGCCCCTTTCCCTAAACTAGCCATAACCAAATTATGCAGAGACTTCAGGGTGTTAAGAGTCATGGAAGCTTTATTTGGATTAGCATAGATTGATCAGAATGTCACATCTCCTGGTCTGAAAAATCTGACAAATGGGCACCAGAAGAGACTTAGGTGATCTGTTTAATAATCTTCCACTAATGAGTATACTTGATGGTTAGGTTTCTCCCTTCCTTTTATGTCTTGACATTCCAGAGTTTTCCTTTGTTTAGAGCAGTCACAGTCGTACAGCTCTCTCGCCAGCCTTTTTGGATGTCACGTATGACCAGAGCAATGTCTCAAGCGATGATCTTCTGCTCTTGATCCTTTCTTCCTTCCTTGAATTTATCAATTGGTCACAAGCATGTTTAGTGTTTTGGAAACTGAGTGATTAAATCATAACACCTCCCTTACTGCGAACCAGTGTTTTTTAAATTTTTTCCTCCCACCTCTAAATTGATTTGTACTTGAGCATTTCAAAGCATGGCTCCGGGCTGAAATGATTGTTGTAGAAGTTTTCTGGAAATGACTCATACTGGAGTAGCCTTTTAGTAACAGGATGGTAATGCCTCTGTTTATAGCCAGGTGGGAGTATGATGGTTGGTTGATTATATACCTCCTGAGGAGGCTGCACCTAAAACGTAGAATCTGACAAAATAACTTTTAGTTTTGAGGAGACATTTGTTGCCCTTAAAAATAAAATGTATGTTCTGTTTTTTGTAAATGTATATCACAGTGTGTGTGTTTTGAGCCTCCAAATTGAAGTTTGATCAGTGGTACCTGGGGTTTAAGGTTCATCAGAGGTCCTCTTCGCACACAGTACATATTCTCCAAGTATAGACATTTTAACACTGTACTGAAAATGTAGTAAGGCTGTGATCCTAAAATAAAGAGCACTCGTTCCTAGGAAAGGTCGGGTGGCTATCCTTGGAGAGCCATTAGTTTTCTTGAATCAATAAAAAATGTCACTTTTCTCAGAGTGACATTTGGTAACCACTGGTTTGGGGATAGTTTCATCTATTGGGAGCCAGATACAGGTCTGTATTTAGGAATAATGATGAAAAGAGGTCAACTTGGGTGGACCATTTTCCATTCTCTTGAGATCCTGAATAGATGGTTGTATAATAGCTTTTCCTGATAATGTAACTTTCCTACTCTGACTTCACAGATGCACGAAGGAGAGAGAGTGAAAAGTCTCTAGAAAACGAAGCACCCAATAAGGAGGAAGACTGTCACTCTCCAACTTCTAAGCCTCCCAAATCTGAGCAGCCTCTGAAGGTAATGCCAGCCCCTCCACCAAAGGAGAATGCTTGGGTGAAGCGAAGTTCTAACCCTCCTGCTCGATCTCAGAGCTCAGACACAGAGCAGCAGTCCCCTACAAGGTGAGTCAGCTTGGAAGCAGAACAGTTCCTTAGCTGTAGACTCTTAAACATTGTGATTTCATGATGGAGAGTGCCCTAGCTGTTGGCCTTACATAGCATATTCTAAATTATGCTATCTTTGCTCTCAGTTCAAATTCAGTGCTGTGCTGGAAGTGGCTCATTTAAGCCATTGTTCGTTTTCTAGAGTTTTGATAACTGGTTGGCATCACTTTGGCTACTCGAAATCTGCAAATTGGTAATCAGAACCTGCTGCTGCCACATTTGGCAGCATGGCTTTGGGGGTCCATTTACTTTCCTAAGTCTTAGGATCCTCATTTGTAAAATAGAATAATATTCACCTTGCATGATCATGATGACCCTACAGGACATGGTACTTGGTGAGTGTTCAGATAATTGCTTTCATTGTTGTCTTTCCTATATTTTAATGTTCAGTATGTATTTTTGGTTCTCTGTAAAGTTTACTATTTGGAGAACGATTATGTGTTTCTCATCTGTTCCTTCCCTAAGACTGATGAATATAATTACATGTTTTCCTTCTAGTGGTGGGGGGAAAGTAGTTCCAGCTCAGCCACCTGAGGAAGGACCAGCGAGAAGAGGTAAGACCAACAGGAAGTCAGTATTTCACTCAGCTACAGGCCTCAGTAAAAAACCTGTAGAGGATTCATGAAATACAGAACTCCAGTGTAATTTGCACCTGTTTTTGTGTTAAGGATTCTTAGATTATCTGCCTTTTCTTGCCAGTAGAGGGCAGGAGTGGTCTCTTTGGAGAAAGCGTGGAGCCCTGCCCTTTCCTGGTAGAACATTTCTTTAAAAGGGGAAAAAAAGAATAGGAAGGAAATTAACATGCTCAGTCCAGATTAGAAATGTCACCATCTGTAAGGCCAAGGTCACTACACGGCATCACAGTCCTTCATTTCTAGTTTGCTCTTCATGATGACATAACCCTACCGTGGAACTTTTTAGTGGGTCTTATTTAGTGGGTCCCAGGAGGAACGTGGGAAGAAGGGTTGGGAAAGGAAGTCTGGGTTAGGGTGAGGCTGAATTGCCCTCGGTACACAGGGGCACACTTTTCTGCAGCCGAAGGGAAGCTTAGGGGAAGGAGAGTGGTTACTCTACCTGCTTTTCATTTATTTTTGCATCTCCACTCAAGCAGATGAAAACAAAGTAGATGGGGTGAGTGTCCCAAAAGGCCAAAGTGGGAACTCCGGCCGTGGTCCAGGAGATGGAGGGAACAAAGACCACTGGAAGGAGTCCGATAGGTATGTGTGTTCTCGTTCGTCATTTGTAACCTTTCATCTGATGCTAGGTACATGCATCTTTGTAGTTAAGAAGTTCTCAGTCCTCCAAGCATTGCCAGATCTCCTACTGTAAACAAAGGAAAGTCAACCAATGTGGACAGTTTCAGTTCTTCTGAGAATCTAGAAAAAAAAAGTCCAGGTAGCAAGGACTGCTGACTGGAGGTACCTATGCGGTGCTTCCCGTTGCTTGTGGGGGTTGGGACAGTCCTCTCAAAGATGGGGTTTACACTTACACCTCTGCAGGAAAGATGGCAAAAAGGATCAAGACTCCCGATCTGCACCTGAGCCAAAGAAACCTGAAGAAAATCCAGCTTCCGTAAGTGTTGGGTGCTTGCTCATGTTTGCCCTTGAACTCCTTTACGTTTGGGGCTACAAGCAGAGTGGTGGGGAGTTAGGCCCTGCTGCTTGTTCAAGATAGCAAACGCAGCGGAGTGTCCCCGTTTGCTCCCTTTCACACCTCTCATCCCCTCTCCAAGATGAAAGATGGTGGAGGAACTTCAGTAAGAGCACATGGGCCTCTGAGCCACTCACCCCAGCTACTCTCCAGTGGAAAATGCTGAGCGAGTGAGTGGGTGTGGCCTGGGCTGTCCCCTCCATTTTGCCCAAGTGGCCTTATCCTGTTTCTTGGGTTTTGATGTGAGAATTCAAGGCCTTGGTGATTGTCTCACCCTTGTCTATTCCAGAAGTTCAGTTCTGCAAGCAAGTATGCTGCTCTCTCTGTTGATGGCGAAGATGAGAACGAGGGAGATTATACCGAATAGACCTCTGCATCCTGTGCTTTTTCCTAATCTCTCCACCCTGAAACATTCGAGAGCAAATCAAACCTCTATCCAGACAAGACAATAAAACTCACCATCTCCTGGAGACCTTTCTTAACTTTTTTTTAAAAAAACAAAAAACAAAAAACAAAATGAAATGAAATCCTTTTGCATGCTGCTGCAGCCTTTAAAGTATTGAACTAACTGGAGAATCGCCACTGTAGCCAGAGAGAAAGAGACGTACAGCTTTTCATGGAAAAGTTGTGCGTTTTTACAACACATGCAGTTGCCTGTGTGATTAGTGCCTGGGAGCCTCCATTTAGCAAATGGCAGTGACAGCGATACAGTGTCTGGAATCTGGCTGGGCAGTAGGGCAGGCTTAAGGAAGAGTGAGATTTCTACCTTTGAAGTCTTATTATCCTATTGTGGCATATATGAATTCTCAAACATTATCTGAATAAATTTTCCATCCTTGGAAAGATAGGTTTAGTCTCTGAAGTTGTTTTAGTCTCCAGGAGGCTGCCTGCCCCTCCTCTTATTTAATTCTGAGTTACTGGGGCCAGCCTGGGGGAATTCCTTCATTTTTACCCCCCAGGGGGGTAGTTGGGAGTGAGTCTATGGGCCACTAAAGAACAGGACTGCTTGGTGACCAAAATAAGCGGGGAAATCGTGGTTTGAAAAGAGGCTGTGGGGAAGGGACGAATTATTTTGCACCGGTGATGGGGGAAATGGCATGACCTCCAGTGAATACTGGAGCAGGAAGCACTTAGGAGTCATGGGAATTCCCAAGTCTTTTCTATGTCCTGGTTTTGCCCTTAACACTGTCCTTTCTGAAAGTTCACATATATCCACATTCTGTTGAAATCTTGAAGCTTTAAAAATGTAGACTCTCGTCCTGGTCCTCCATTCCTCGTGCTATTCTTTGCTGTTACCTCCCCCAAAGCAGCTTCTACTTAAACCACATACCTGATCTTGGCTTTCTCTGTCCGCCCCAGGGAGCAGAAGCAAATGAGGAATCACTGCTTTTCTCCAGCAAATCGTGGCTTTTTTGTGTCTTTGGACTTTCACTCCTTCCCTCCATCCCTGCTTCTACTTTGACCCCTTTTACACCTCGGAAAACTCTAGAATTAATGGTCTTAGGTAGTGAGTGAGGGTGGATAAACGGACAAATTGTGAGCTGTTCTTAACCTTGGTGGGGGCTTTTTGGTTTTGTTCTTACAAGTTTCCTTCTCTCCACTGAAATCCCACACCACTGTTTGGACTTATAATATGGCCTCGACCAATGTGTGGTTTTTTTTTGGAGGGGGGGTTGGTGTTTTGTTTTTTTTAGCTTCCCTAGAGAGAACAAATGATAATGGAGAGAACTGTTTAACAAGGTCCTGGTTTCTGTTGCAACACAATAGCTTAACTTGCCTGCTTTTATGTGCACCTTTGTACTGTCAGCCCAGGAGACAGTGTCCCTATGGGTGATACTGGGACAGGCAGAGAAATGACACCTTGGTCTCTTGTTCGCAAGCCCTTCTCCCATCAGTCCTAGGTTAGAACCTGCCCAGCCAGCAGGTGTGTCTGTCGGTGGAGTGCTGCAGCAGTGAGCTAATGAATCGTTTACCCCGTGGACAGAAAAGACTTAGTGAAGTAACTTTAAATAATTGGCTTGGATTGGCCCGTAGCCAGGAAGTGGCTTTTAGAGAAATACCCGAGGCTGAAAGGGATTGCTTTTTTTTTTTTTTTTTAATACCATTGAAAAGGTAGGTTTTGCCCTCTTTGGGTCTACTCCTTCCAAATGGTTGTATCCAAAACTTCTTCCCCACTTCCCCTCCTGCCCCCATTACCACAGAAATGGGGGTTTTGTCCCACTCCTTAATACATGTAAAATTTGTACAAAATATCTTCTATGAAAATGATTTGTAATCTGTAGACTTAATACTTGGGAGATGTCTTGAGATGTAAAATCCCATCCTTTGGGTTGTGGGTTTTTTTTTTTGTTTTCTCCAAATAAATCTGATCTTTAAAGTTCACCTTAATGCTGAAATTCTTGTGATCCTATCCCTATGCCTTTCTGTTGGCTCCCCACCCCCATCTCTGTAGTCCTCTCGGCCTTAGATTCTGTCCTGTGCAAGTACAGAGGGTGGGGTTACCAGGGGAAGCTGTTTGTTGAGGCCCATGACTGGGAATTTGCACCCACTCCCCTCCAGCATTTTTGCCTGGTGTTAACCTTTAATATTATTTGAACTAATCTGCTGTGCGTTTCCTTCTTCATGGCCTCGATGCCGTCCTTCCAACCTCTGCCCTTCGGTCTGGAGAGGTGCCACCTCTGCTTTCCGGCGCTACACAGCACAGGGGAGCAGTTCCCTGGACAAGCTGGGCTGCGTTACAACTAAGACCCCTTTCCTCTTAATTTTTTTTTAACCTGAGGTTAATTGTTAATAGTTCACAGCAAGTTGGCCTGGTTTTTGTTTTTGTTTTTTAAGAAGGGGAGAGAGAAGTGGGGAAGGGGCAGAGGGGGAGGAGAAAATCTTAAGCAGACTCTGCCCAGCGTGGAGCCCAATTCAGGGCTCAATCTCCCAACCCTGAGATCCTGACCTAAGCCAGAATCAAGAGTCAGATGCTCGGGCGCCTGGGTGGCTCAGTTGGTTAAGCGACTGCCTTCGGCTCAGGTCATGATCCTGGAGTCCCGGGATCGAGTTCCGCATCGGGCTCCCTGCTCAGCAGGGAGTCTGCTTCTCCCTCTGACCCTCCCCCCTCTCATGTGCTCTCTCTCCTCTCATCCTCTCTCAAATAAATAAATAAAATCTTTTAAAAAAAAAAAAAAAGTCAGATGCTCAATCAACTGAGCCACCCAGGTGCCCCCTTTCCTCTTCTCTCTCCATTATAGCTCAGACTCGGGAATTTTCCAAATGGCTAGAGATAGGCTGTTGTTGCAAGGCAGGAAAGAGGACAGTGGCTGAGAATCCTTAAGGTCACAAGGGGGTGGAGCAAAGAACCCCGGAAACCTCAGCAATTTGGAGGAAGATGGGGATGTGCAGACAGATGGGAGCCCAGTTACACACGTGGCTTTCACAGTAGCTGCTCTTGGGGTTCTTGGCGGTGCACTGATCTCTTCAAACGTGGAGGGATAAGAGGCCCAGGGCTCTGTGCTGACTGCAAGCCTTCCACGTGGATTTAGGTGAGAGAGAAACACCCAGGCTGCATGGGGAACCCACCTCCACCGCTGGCATCAGTCTGCCACTTTCTCCAAGCCTTCATTTTGAGCTACTGCCCAGAGGACCAGGCAAATAATGGAAAGAATAAAAGTGGGAAAATCTAACTTACAGCCTCACATTGGTTGGGCACAGGAAGGGTAGAGAAGGAGCTCCCTGTACTGTGTCCCAAGAGGGCACTCGAAATTCAAGGAAAAGGTAGGTGCTCATATGGCCCCATCCTCAGAAGGATGGGTGGACGCTCTCAGAAGCATAGCTGCAGAAATGGATCCCAGGATTGGTGCACCCTGTCATCCTGCAATGAATCTTGAGTGACCAGAAGGATTCAGCTATGGCATTCTATTTTACAAGGGTCACTTCCAAGCTGCTTGGATCCCCTGTAAGTCCACAGCATAGATTCTAAACAGAATCAAGCTCTAGGCTCCGGTCCCAAGGCAGGGAGGTCCCAGTCAGTGCCGAAGGCTTCAACTCAAGCACTAAGCAAGCTCACAGCATCTGGTTTCTCAGGAAGTGGGAGAGCTACACATCTGCTCCTGGGAAGCATTATTTCTCAAATAAAACCTTGTTTCTTGGCAACCGTCATAGCCCCCACCAGGGCCACAAGTGAAGGGGAGACTCGACTTCCCTCGCCCTCCCGCCTCACCAGAAAGGAGTTTGGAAGAGGCGAACTGTGCAGCTCCACGCCCAGCAGCAGCAACCTCCTGGTTGGACAATACACCCTCTGTCCTCCGCCAGCCGATCCGCCTCTGGACTGAGCTCTGCCCCTTCCCCCGCTCTTCCTGGTTCCCAGCACCCAAACCCTCCACCAAAGTCCCCCTGGCCCAGTGCTCTTCCAGCCAGGACAGCCCAGGCCCCTCAGAGCCCTCCAATAGTACCCCCACCCCAAGGATCTGAGCACACTCAGTCCCAGGCATGGGATCACCCCAGACCTTGGAAGAGGGGGTTCAGCCTTCAGTCCCCAGATGGGCTCCCCTCTGCATAGTCAAGGTAAGAAAACCTGCATGGAGGGAGGGGTCAAAGGGTGTTTCTGAAATTCTGTTCCACCTTTACTAACATCATCCTGTCTTTCTACTCCCTTTCCCCTCCCTTCTGAAGCTCCCACCGCTCTGAAGTGGTAGTCAGGATGTCTGGATGGCTCCATATGCCATCCATTTTAATTTCATCCCTCCAAGCCACCTCCTATATATAATTTTTCACTCTCAACCTTCCTCATCACCTTCCCTCCAGCAGCCCCCTAACCACCTGGTCCCCAGGTCCCTCAAGTCTGAGCTGGAAATTCAGCTACCCATCTTATGACTCCCAATTCCTTGGAACCTCAAAAGTTCCTCTCAGGGGCAACACCACCAGCATGAGTGTGAGGCTCTAGCCCTGCCCACGGCTCTGGGATCCAATCAAGTGCGTCTTCTCTGAGTCCCAGTCTCTCCCTTGGTACCTTTAAAGATTAGAACCTTGGGTGCCTGGCTGGCTCAGTCGGAAGAGCATGGGACTCTTGATCTAGGGGTCTTGAGTCCAAGACCCACACTGGGTGCAGAGATTACTTAAATAAATAAATAAGCTTAAAAAAATAAATAAGCTTAGAACCTACCCCCTTCAGCAGGCATCCCAGGCACCTAGCCAAAGACCCTAATGAACTCTGGGAAGGACAAGATTTTAAAAGAACTAGCTATAAAGGGGCCCCTGGGTGGCTCAGTCAGTTAAGCGTCTGACTCTTGATCTCAGCTCAGGTCTTGATCTCAGGGTCCTGAGTCCAAGCCCCACATTGGGCTCCACACTGGGCATGGAGTCTACTTAAAAAAAAAAATTTTTTATTTAAAAATAAAAGAGCTAGCTACAGACTCCAAAGAAATGAGCAAATTTTCATATCCTACGTATCTTGATTACATATTCAAATCTTCCCAAAATACACAGACTGACCCTCAGCCCTGCTGCTCTCCTTGGGGCTTCCCCAAACTCCTGCCTCTCCCCTTCTCCCAATGCCTCCCCACCTCTTCCTTCCCCCACCCCATTCCAGCCCCCACCCCAGCCCTCCCTCCAGCGGTTCCTGCTGCTCTAACCTCTGAGACAGAGACTGCCTACTAGACACCAACCAAGAGCAAGTAAGATCTAGGCTCCCCAGTCCCAGCCACACCCACCCCTTCCAAATGCCAGTCTCTGAGGGACCCACATTGTCACCATGTCTCTCCCCAGCCACCAGATTGGAATCGGAACCAGACTTTCCAGCCTTTGCCAAAGGCAAGAGCACAGAGATGACCCAGTTGAGAGCTGAGACAGGGGAGGGACAGAAGGCCTTGGAGCTGGTGGTACTGGCTGCCTTCAGCAGGCATTGGACATTGAGCCCTGGGCACCGGCTTCTCAGAATCCACCCCCCCACACACACACACACACACACACGTTTTCATCATGGAAAATCCCGTGGGGAGGGTGAGGGAGGGCAGGAGGGAGTGTCAGGAAGTGCTCAATACTAGAGAACACTGGTGAATCTGAGAATGGGAATAGATTGAGAGTTTCTAGAAACACATCCCTTCCCTCTACCTTCCCCTCCAGGGTGACACAACTCAAATCACCCCAGGGCCCATTCGTTTCCATCCAGCACCAGATCCCAACACTGCATAAGAAGGGAATGGTAGAGGGGCATCTGCCTTTGGCTCAGGTCATGATCCCGGGGTCCTGGGATCGAGCCCCACATCGGGCTCCCTGCTCCGCGGGAAGCCTGCTTCTCCCTCTCCCACTCCCCCTGCTTGTGTTCCCTCTCTCGCTGTGTCTCTCTCTGTCAAATAAAATCTTTTAAAAAAAAAGAAGAAGAAGGGAATGGTAGACCATAGACTGAACTTCCATCTCCACTGGAAAACCTGGGACTTGAGTTAAATATGAGGAAGACTTTGATAGGCTCAGGGAGTGGGAACGACCACCCAGGTCCAGCTCCAAAGCCGAGTGATGGATGGGCTGACTGGAGCTGCTTAGGGGGGTGGGAGCTTGAACCTGACGTGGAGGTCCTCAGCTGTGAGTCCTTGGGGGGAGAAGAGGTGGCCAGGACGTCTCCCCTGCGACAGAGGACTAGGGAAGGGTGTCCAGCGACTGGGGACACCAGGGACAGCAGGCATCTTCACCTGAATCTGGCGCCCCATGGGTCCCGATTTGGGGGTCAGGCTCGATCCCAATACTGTCCTGTGGAGGGGGCGACTGAGAGAGGCCGCGGTAGCTCTCTGCAGCGTTTCTAATGCCTTCTGGACCTGTGACCACTTTTTCTTCTGCGTCTGTCTGGCTCCTGTGTTCTGTTTTGCTCTTTTGCTGCGTCCTGCCGGGTAGCCTCTCCCGGGCTCGGAGACTTTCCCGTCCGTGCGTCCTCCGTGTCCGCCTCCTCACGCCCTCCCCAGCCCGGTCTCTTCCTGTCTCCAAGCGCCCCTCTGCCAGTCTCCGCGTCCCTCCTCGCCCTGAGCCCCGGGAGCGTGCGCCCGCAGAAGGTGGGGAGGACGAGAGGGAGAAGGAGGAGGCCGAGGGGCGGGGAGCGGGGGAACGTGGGGATTGGAGCCGGCAGGAGGGAGGAGAGCAGCGCGGGAGGGAGCGAGGGCGGGCGCGGGGCGCGGGGCGCGGCGGGCGCGGGAGGGAGCCCGGGCGAGCGCGGCGCCCGCTCCCGCCTCCTCCACCTCCTCCGCGTCGGCTCGGCGCGGGCCCGGCAGCATGGGCTGGCCCGGGGGCTCCCCCTGCTGCTGCCCCGCCCCGGCGCGCCCCCGCCCCGCCGGGCGCCCCCCGCAGGTGAGTGGCCGCGCGGCGCGGGGCGGGAGGGCGGTGGCCGGTGCGTCACGGCGGCCGGGCGGGGCCGGGGCCG